>NC_058130.1:622404508-622625876 GCF_016433145.1 Gracilinanus agilis
ATCTAATTTTTCTAGGACTTCATTCACCTCTCTTACCTCTTTCTTATTTATTTTTCGGTTTGATTTATCTAGATCTGACAGAGGAATATTTAGATCTCCCACTAGTATGGTTTTACTATCTATTTCCTTCTTGAGCTCTGCCAGTTTCTCCTTTATGAATTTGGGTGCTATGCCACTTGGTGCATACATATTGAGCAGTGTTATTTCCTCATTGTTTATACTGCCTTTAATCAGGATGTAATGACCTTCCCTGTCTTTTTTAATCATATCTATTTTTACTTTGGCTTTGTCAGAAATCATAATAGCCACTCCTGCCTTCTTTTTCTCATTTGACGCCCAAAAGATTTTGCTCAAACCCTGAACCTTAAACTTGTGTATGTCCACTGTAAGAAGGAAAATTTAGGTATATATATATATATAAATGTGTGGCCACCAGGAATCAACAATTCAGGTTGATTCCGTAATTAAATGAGACCCAAGTCAGCATCGGGTTGAGGAGTTTATTTACAGTCTGGTAGGTAAAAAGTAGGAATGAGAGAAAAGGGAGAGGCTAGTCCAGGCCAAAGAGAAGGTTAAAAGGCTAAATAAATGAAGCTGTAAGCCACAAGGCCCAACAGCCAGATAGGCAGAGTTTAGAATTGGCCCAGCTAGGCCAAGGAAGTCAGCCTAACTTACCCACGTGACAATATAGAGTGTAAGCTGTCTGTGGTCTCAGGAGATGCTTCTTCTTCCAGTTCGAGATGGCAGCTGCCCCCACAGGAAGTTCACTAACGTACTTAAAGAGATAGTGTCTTTCATCACTTCCTGTGGTCCACCCTCTAATTCAAATGGACAAATGGCAGTTTCTACATTGATTTGGACTGCCCAAAGGGCAGTCCCTTATTCTTGATTTGTTACTTATTATCACGTGTGGGTAACTCGTCTTCCCTCCCCACTAAGGGAGGTTAGGGTGACATCATTAGCATGCCTGGGTTGAGTAGAATTTTGACTATTAATGGGCTGGAGCTAATTCTATTTACACACCACCCGCCTCATATGTGTTTCTTGTAGACAACATATGGTGGGATTTTTTTTTTTTTTTTTTAATTTTAAACCCTTAACTTCTGTGTATTGACTTATAGGTGGAAGATTGGTAAGGGTAGGCAATGGGGGTCAAGTGACTTGCCCAGGGTCACACAGCTGGGAAGTGTCTGAGGCCAGATTTGAACCTAGGACCTCCTGTCTCTAGGCCTGGCTCTCAATCCACTGAGCTACCCAGCTGCCCCATATATGGTGGGATTTTGGTTTCTAATCCATTCTGCTATTTGCTTCCGTTTTATGAGTGAGTTCATCCCATTCACATTCAGAGTTATAATCATCAGTTGTGCATTTGCTGACATTTTCGAATCCTCCCCTCTTCCTACCCCCTTTTTCCTTATACTTTTTCCTTTTAAATCAGTGGTTTGCTATTGAACCGCTATCCCTTATCCCCTTGATTAACTTCCCTTTCTACTCCCTTATTTTTCACCCTCTTTTTGTTTTTAAAGGCCTTATGAATTCCCTCCCTCTTCTCCCCTCCCTTTTTTTGACCTCCCTACTCCCCTGCTCCCCTTGGTTTATTCCTTCTGACTTTCTCAGAAGGGTTAGATAAGAGTTTTATGTCCCAATGGATAGTATAGCTACTCTTCCCTCTCCGGGTTGATTACACTGAGAGTAAGGTTTGATTATTACCTCTTAATGCTCTCTTCCTCTCCTTCTTATAATAGTATTTGTCCCCTCTCCCTCCCATGCCCTTTTTGTGTGTAATAGAATATCCTATTTTCTTATTCACTCAAGTTTCTCTTGGTGTGTCCCCTGCTATTCACCCCCTCTTTCCCATCCCCCATGTCATCTTAGATTATTTAATGTTCCACCCTTACCCTGTGAATTATTCTTCTGATTACTATAATAGTGAATATTATAATAGTGAATAGAGTTCACTACAGAGAATTATACATAACATTTATCTACATAGGAATACAGATAATTAGATCTCACTGAGGCCCTTAAAAAGGCAAATTTAAAAATTATAAGTTTTCTTTCTTTCCCCTCTGTATCTTATTTACCTTTTCAGGTTTCTCTCGATTTTTGTGGTTGGATATCAAACTTTCCATTTAGCCCTGGTCTTTTCTGTGCAAATACCTGGAATTCTTCAATTTTGTTGAATGCCCATACTTTCCCCTGGAAATATATAGTCAATTTTGATGGGTAGTTGATCCGTGGTTGCAGGCCCAGCTCTCTTGCCTTTCTGAATATCGTATTCCAAGCCTTGCGATCTTTTAGCGTGGAGGCTGCCAAATCCTGTGTGATCCTGATTGGTGCTCCTTAATATTTGAATTGTCTCTTTCTGGCTTCTTGTAAGATTTTTTCTTTTGCTTGGAAACTCTTGAATTTGGCAATTATATTTCTGGGTGTTTTCTTATCTGGGTCGAATGTCGCAGGTGTTCTATGAATCCTTTCAATGTCTATATTGCCCTCTTGTTGTAGGACTTCAGGGCAATTTTGCTGAATTATTTCTGTTAGTATGGAGTCCAGGTTTCTATTTATTTCTGGTTTTTCTGGAAGACCAATTATTCTCAAATTGTCTCTTCTAGACCGGTTTTCTTGGTCTGTCACTCTCTCATTGAGATATTTCATGTTTCCTTCTATTTTTTCAGTCTTTTGACTTTGTTTTATTTGTTGTTGTTGTCTTGAGAGATCCTTAGCTTCTACTTGCTCAATTCTAGCCTTTAGGGATTGATTTTCGGCTATAATCTTTCGGTTTTCGGCTATAATCTTTCAGTTTTCGGCTATAATCTTTCGGTTTTCGGCTATGATCTTTTGATTTTCGGCTATAATTTTATGGTTTTCGGCCATGATCTTCTGGTTTTCGGCCATAATCTCCTGGTATTCCTTTTCAATCTGGTCATTTCTGGTGTTCAATTTGCTTATCAGTTCATTTGGTTTCTGAGCCTCACTTTCCAATTGCAAGATTCTACCTTTTAAACTGTTATTTTCTTGCCAGATCTCTTCCATCTCCCTCAAAATCTCAGTTTTGAACTCTTCCATAGCTTGTGACCCGTTTTCCTTATTTGAGGAGGGTCCGGATGCTTGTTTGTTCTCCTCCTCTGTTTGCTCGGTTGTCTGGATTTTCTCTGTGTAAAAGTTATTGAGTGTTAAAGACTTCTTTTTCTTGTTGTTAATCTTTCTCTTCTGAACTTCCTGAGACTGGGTAGCCATTGTTAGCCCAGCAGCTTCTCAGGTTTATCCTCGCGCTCAGGGTCTGTCCGCAGTCAAGCCCCCTGGTGGACCCCCTTGCTTGATCGTCTGCTGGAGGTTTCTTTACAAGTCTCAGGGCGCTGCTTCCACAGTCGTATACACGTCTGCACTGGTTCCCCACTCAGGGTTTCAGAGCTTTAGCTCGTGGCTGTGTCTGCCTCCACCCGCACCTGCGACCTGCGCCCGAGCCCGCGCTCAGAGTTTGTGTGCGTTCTTTAGCTTTTTGGGGTCCCAAATCTTGCTGCTCTCAGGAACAGGCCCCGGAGCTGCCAATGACTCGATGGGTGCCCCAAACTTGCTCTATTTCTTTTTAGCTGGCTTCGGTGCTATAGGTGTTGTTGTGTGGAGGAGTTGGGGGTGGGGTGGTTGCTCAGTCCGTGATTTAGTGAGAGCTGTTTCACCCCTTTATAGCACGGAAATGCCTCGATTCCACGTACCTTCCACGCTGTGCCCTGTTGTGGGGTTCCTCCGTTCGTCTGGACTTGTTTTTATGTCCCCTTGAGGAGTTTTGTGTGTTTCGGTCAGGAGAGGTTAAGAGCTGCTTCTTACTCTGCCGCCATCTTAACCCGGAACCTGAGTTTTCTTTTTTGAATAATAATTTCTTTGGGTTTTTTTGGTTGTTGTTGTAGGTCTTGATCCCTGATAAGTGTTGTTTTTGTGTTGTATACTACTTTTAGAACTATCAATCCTTGTAGGTGATAGAGAGAGAGTAGAAGTATTTCTCATGATAGGCATTTTCCTGTTTCCTTAGTAGTGTAGTTTATTATTAGTCTTTTACTTCCCCAAAATCATTTTTTCCCCATTGCCATGAAATCTGAGTCCTCCTTCTTTAAGGTGTCTCTGATCCCCAGGAAGGAAGGAAACAAGCACTTACAGAGTACCTACTTTATTTCAGGCACTGTATTAAGCACCATGTTGATGATGATGATGATGATGATGATGATGATGATGATGATGATAGTTAACATTTATTAGAGTAGTTACTACTATATGTCAGGCACTGTGCTAATTTTAGCTTTATAATTATCTCATTTGTTTCTTGCAACAATTCTGGGAATTAGATGGTATTAGTATCTCCATTTTACAGATGAGGAAACAGAAACAGAGATTAAGTGATTTGCCCAGGGTTGCACAACTAGTGTCAGAACAAATTTGAACTTGGGTCTTTCTGACTCTAAGCCCATCACTAAACACTGTTCTACCCAGGAGCTTTGATTTCTCTTTCTCCTGAGGCAACCTAAGTGCCCTAAGTACCTTATCCCTTCAGATTATGTCCTTTGTAAGGTCCTCATCTCACAAAATTACATGATATTCCAAATGTAGTGTGGTCTTCAGCTGGACTTTGAAGTGTCCTTCAATGGGATCTCTTGCCACCACTGAAACAAGATTTCCCACTTCCTTTCTCCTTATTTCAATCCTTTTGTCTCCTTACCCATTTTCTCTAGGAGGCTCTAGTCTTTCTGAGGAATTATTTCCCCTTAATTGTTATCCTTTGATTGAATTAGGGTACTCTCATCCATTTTCTTTCTCTCTTCCCTTTGATGTACTCAACTGTTCTGTAATTTAGTCCTACTGAAAGAAAAAAAGATTTACTTGTAGGCAGTGGTATTGTGAGGTTTAGTTCTTTTGTGTGATCACTTATATTGAATTTCACTTTCACCTTTATCTTGGGTGTACTTTTAGAAAGAAACCTCTTAATGGTTTCTTTTTTGTTATACCATTGTTTTTTATTAATAACTACTCAGGTATCTTTTTCTTTTTAGCTTTTTTCTCCCTTTTTTTGGAGTAATTTATTTCATTACTGTCTTCCTTGGTTGCTGTATTTACCTTTCTTATTTTTATTGTTTGAAGTGTTTCAAAACAAATAATCTGCTCAGGTTTAGTTTTATTTATTGGAATGTTTCTGATCCCTCACCCTCTTTTTTTTTTTTTTAGTAGAATGTGTTATCGTTTTCCTGAATGGTTAAGTGCAAGTTTGAAAAATATTACTTTTGGCTGCATCTTGCTTTTTGCAATACATTCCATTTTATTCTGCAGTTTCTGATGTTAACTTGTGTTATTCAGATTTCTTTTACTTTGTCTTTGAAGGTCTTTCTCTTGGTCACTTGCAGAGTTTGTTGTTATTAGAATTCTTAAAATTAATGTGTATTGGATTATGCAGTATAAGAATTTTTTTGTTGTCTTGGAGAATTACAGTTAAGAATTTTTTCTTGTAGACTAAATCTTTCAGCTGGTACTTTGTTGTCTATGTTTAGGAAGTTCTGGACATTTTTCTTTTATTACTTCTTGCATTGTGCTATTCGGGTTTTTAAATTTGTGTTCTGGTAGGCCTATAATCCTTAAATTGTTTCTTCATCTTATCTTTGACATCAGTTTAATTTGCTTGTTTAGAAATCATAATTTAACTTTTTTTCTTATAGAGATCTGTCATGTCTTTGTTTTTATATTCCTAATCAGCTGTTCTCTTTCATTTCTTTGGTGAGATTTGCCACTGTGGATTTAAATTTTTTCATTTTTCTGGTTATTTCTGTTTTATTAGTCATAAATTCTATTGTCATAATTCTTATTTCTCTCTTAAACCATTCAGGAATATTCTGCTGTGTACCTGTTTCCTCCTGCATGTACACAAGGACCTCTGGCTCTTTAGGTGTTTACTCATTTTTCTTTGTCTTTGCAATATTCACAGATTCTGTATTCATTTAGATGATCTGGAGGCCATATTCTTTTTTGTTGTTATTATCTTTTTTGTTGACTTGTTATCTTGTGCTCAAGGTCTTTTATTGAATTTTCTTCCTCCTGATATCTGGTCATTTTTTTTCTTTACATTTCTCAGTAGTTCATTTCAGACTCTTTCACACTACTTGTTTTTTATAAAGTATATAAGTGTAATATGTTGCTTTCAAAACTATCCTGCTTGTTTGTACTTCTTTATCCTGTTGTCTTCTGAGCATTTTTAGAAAGTTTGATGACCTTTTTGTTTTAGCATTTTTATTGCTTATCTCATCTCTTCACATCCCCTAAATTTAAAAAAGGTAAAACAAAAGCTTCTTCACAAGCATAGTTAAGTAGAAAGAATCTGCACGGTGGCCATGTCCAAAAATGTATTTGTATGTCTTTATCTTAAGATGATCTCCTCTCTCTTAGGAAATAACGTATTATTACTTTGATCAGAGTTCTTCAGTCTGTCAAAGATGTTTTACTTGACAGTGTTCTTTAAAAAAATTTTTTTCTCCTGATTCTGCTCACTTCACTATCAATTCATACTTCTCAGGATTCTTGGAAATTCTCTTTTATCATTTCTTGTGGCACAGTAATAGTCTATAATATTTATATATGACAGTTTGTTCAGACATTCCTCAAATGATAGAAACCCTATTACAGTGATGGCAAACCTATGACACACGTGTCAGCACTGACACATGTAGCCATTTTCAATGGAACGTGGCCGCATACAGAGAAGTATGGGGCCGCATGCCGAGGATGAAACATTTGCTGTAGTGTAGTGTAGACACTGTGCACTATAGATGACAATTCTACCTATATTAATTTACCTATTTTGGTTTATTAAATACAGTTATATAGTAAATCATACATTTTTGTTATTTAAACTATAAATATCGTGAAATTATGTTTTTTTTTCTTGAAGTGACACACCACCCGAGTTATGCTCAGTTTTTTAGAGAATTTTGACACACCAAGCTCAAAAGGTTGCCCATCACTGCCCTATTAGTTTCCATTCCTTTGATTTTCCTTTTTTTCTCCCCCTTTTAAGTCTTCCTTGCAAGTCAGGGGGGAAATTTTTTACTTTTCCTTTCTACTAATCCTTCCTTGTATCTATCATCTGACTTCTTAACCTCTCCCCCCACTTCAAGTTTCCCTGTTGAGTTAATGTATTTATCCACCAAACTGTTAGAGAAAGTGAGTGTGATATGTGTATTCAGCCTTCATTTGTCCAGTTCAAAAAAGAATGAGATTCATTGGATTTTTCTTCCCCTAACTCCTTGTTTCATGATTACTCTCTTCATATACCCCAATTTTGAGATCTGTCAAGCCCCACCCACCCTTTTCTTCCTCTTTTTTATATTGTTGTATTCCTTTTTACTTTATCTTCTCTTCTTTAAAACAAACAAAAAACCTTTGATCAGAATCCATCCACATTTGGATCTTCTCTTTTTCTTATTTAACTCTCAATTCCCTTTGAAGATATGTGGTTGTTAGAGGACTAAGATTGTTAAGGACCAATTTCTTCTCTCCCTATTTGGAATGTTAGCACTCCGTATTATATATTCCCTTTAAAATTGCTCAAATTAATTTACGTATCTAGGATTTTGTTGATTCTTATGTTTACATTTCAGAATTCTTACGCAGTTCTGGTCTTTTTATCAGAAATGCTTGAAAAAGTACTATATCCATTAAAGGTCCATTTTTTCCTCCTATTATAGGATGATACTTGGCTTTGCAGCTCTCAGCCTATTATCAATATCAACCTTATTGAATATTGCATTCTAAAATCTTTTCTTGCTTATGGTAGAAGCTATCAGGTCTTATTTGATACTGACCACAATTTTTTGTTTCTTGAATTCTTCTTGTGTCTTTGCAAACAGTTATCCCTCATTATATTGCAGATCATTATATCGCGGCTTTTAAAAAAAAATCTAATTCTCTATCATGCAGTTTTTTCTATATTGCAGGATTTTGCAGATGAATAACATACTGTACACAATGGAAATCCAATACACCACTACTGCTTGCATGTTTGCCAGTGTGAGATTGTACATGGCCCACTATTGGCTGATGGAATGAAAGGCATACAACCACAGTGCTGTGTTCTGTATCCTGGGTGTTGATTTGGCTCAGTGTTTACAAGTGTGGAAAAGGTTTATAAAGTGGGAAGTAGTTTATATAAAGTCTTAAATATAGATATAAATAATAAAATAATGCTGCAACTTTGCAGATTTTCACCTATAGCAGGGGAGGGAGGGGCTGTCTCTGGAAAGTAACTCCCCTGATAGGTGAGAGATCACTGTATTTCTTCTTTGATATGGAAATTCTGGACTTGCCTGAAACTTTTTGGAAGTTTCTTTCAGGAAGTGATTAGTGCTTTCTTTCCTTGTCATGTTGTCCCCAGATTATCTAACAGACTCAATTTTCATTTTTGATTTCTTGAAATAGGGTTACAGGCTCTTTGTTATCATAGTTTTCAGGTAGTCCAACCAGCCGTAAATCAGTTCTTTTTTGACTTGTTTTTCCAGGTCACTTAAAATACCTTTTTTTTTCCTCCCTCTTCCCCGAAACCCCATAGTTTCTTTCCTAAAATTTTATTTATTTATTTATTTATAAGTGTTTTAACATGGTTACATGATTCATGTTCTTTCTCTCCCTTTTTCCCTCCCCGCTCCCAGAGCCAACAAGCAATTCCACTAAGTTATACATGTATTATCACTCAATACCTATTTCCATATTATGCATTTTTGTAATAAAGTAATCTTTTAAAAACCAAACCCTAAATCCTATACCCATATAAACAAGTGATAAATCATATGTTTTTCTTCTGCATTTCTACTCCCATAGTTCTTTCTCTCGATGTTGATAGCATTCTTTCTCATAAGTCTCTCAGAATTGTCCTGGATCATTGCATTGCTATTAGTAACATTTCATTGTTCCGTAACATTTCACTTTCTGTGTACAATGTTTTCCTGGTTCTGCTCATTTCTCTATGCATCAGTTCACAGAGGTCTTTCCAGATTGTATAGAAATCAAGCAGTTTATCATTCCTTATAGCACAATAGTATTCCATCACCAGCATATACCACAATTTGTTCAGCCATTCCCCAGTCAAGGGACATTTCCATATTTTCTAATTATTTGCCACCACATAGAGCGAGCCTATGAATATTTTTGTACAAACATTTTTCATTATTATTTCTTTGGGGTAAAACCCAGTAGTGGTATTGCTGGACTAAAGGGCAGGCATTCTTTTAAAGTCCTTTGGACATAATTCCAAATTGTCTTTCAGAATTTTTGGATCAATTCACAACACCACCAGCAATGTGTCAATCTCTCAATTTTGCCCACATTCCCTCTAATGTTTATTACATTCCTTTGCTATCCTATTAGTCAACCTACTAGGTGTGAGGTGGTACCTCAGAGCTGTTTTGACTTGCATTTCTATAATCAGGAGGAATGTAGAACACTTTTTCATGTGATTGTTGATAGTTTTGATTTCTGCATCTGAGAATTGCCTATTCATATCCCATGACCACTTGTCAATTGGGGAATGGCCTGATTTTTTTATAAATATGTTTTAGTTCCTTATAAATTTGAGAAATTACACCTTTGTCAGAGATTTTTGTTATAATTTTTTTCCCATAGTTGTTTTCCTTCTAATTTTGGTTGCATTGGTTTTGTTTGTAGGAAAAACTTTTTAATTTAATATAGTCAAAATTATTCATTTTATATTTTGTAATGTTCTCTCTCTGGCTTGATCTTAAATTCTTTTCTTGCAAATAGATCTGACAGATATACTATTCTGTGTTCACCTAATCTATTTATAATTTCCCTTTTTATAGTTGTCATTTACCCATTTTGAATTTATCTTGGTATTGGGTGTCAGATGTTGATCTAAACCTCATTTTTCCAATACCGTTTTCAAATTTTCCTAGCATTTTTTTTTTAAACCCATACCTTCTGTCTTGGAGTCAGTACTGTGTATTGGCTCCAAGGCAGAAGAGTGGTAAGGGTAGGCAATGGGGGTCAAGTGACTTGCCCAGGGTCACACAACTGGAAAGTGTCTGAGGCCAGATTTGAACCTAGGACCTCCCATCTCCAGGCCTGGTTCTCAATCCACTGAGCTACCCCCCTGCCCCCAGCATTTTTTGTCAGATAATAGGTTCTAAAAGCTGGGATTTTGGGGTTTATAAAGCACTAGGTTGCTGAGGTCATTTACCCCAAGTCTGTTCCACTGATCCACCCTTCTATCTTGTAACCAGTACCATATGTTTTGATGATCATTGCATTATAGTACAGTTTGAGATCTGGTTCTGCTAGGCCTCCGTCCTTCACTTTTTTTTCATTAGTTCCCTTGATATTCTTGATCTTTTGTTCTTCCAGATGAACTTTGCTATAATTTTTTCTAATTCTGTGAAAAAAGTTTTTTGGTAGTTTGATAGTTATAGCATTGAATATGTAAATTAGTTTAGGTAGGATCGTCATTTTTATTATATTAGCTCATCCTACCCATGAGCAATCAGCGTTTTTCCAGTTTTTTAGATCTAGCTTTATTTGTGTATGAAAAGTGTGTCATACAATTCCTGAGTTTGTCTTGGCTAATAGATTCCCAAATATTTTATATTATCTAGAGTGACTTTGAATGGAGTTTCTCTTTCTATCTCTTGCTAATGAGTTTTGTTGGAAATACATAAAAATGCTGATGATTTGTGTGGGTTTATTTTGTACCCTACAGTTATGCTAAAGTTATTAATTATTCTAGCTTTTTAGTTGATTTTCTGACACCATCATATCATCTACAAACAGCTAGTTTGGTTTCCTCATTACATACTTTAATCCCTTTGATTTCTTTTTCTTTTCTAATTGCAACTGCTAGCATTTCTAGTAAGATATTAAATAGTAGTGGTGATAATGGGCAACCTTGCTTCACTCCTGATATTATTGAGAAGGCTTCTAAGTTGTCCCCATTGCAGATGATACTTACAGAAAGTTTTAAATAAATGCTGCTTATTATTTTGAGGAAAGGTCCTTCTATTCCTATACTTTATAGTGTTTTCAATAGGATTGGATGTTGAATTTTGTCAAAGGCTTTTTCTGCATCTATTGAGATAATCATGTGATTTCTATTAGTTTGGTTGTTGAAATGGTCAATTTCGCAGATGGTTTTCATAATATTAAAACAACCTTGTATTCCTATTATAATTCCACCTGCTTATAGTGAATAATCCTTGTGATATATTGCTATAGTCTCTTTGCTAGTATTTGATTTAAGATTTTTGCATCTATGTTCATTAAGGAGATTCGTCTATAGTTTTCTTTCTCTGTTTTTGGTCTTCCTGACTTGGGAATCAGTACCATATTTGTGTCATAAAAAGAATTTGATAAAACTCCTTCTTTGTTTTGTCAAATAGTTTGTATAGTACTGGAAATTCCCTTTTGAATCCATCTGTCCCTGGGGATTTTTTCTTAAGGAGTTCCTTAATGGCTTGTTCAATTTCTTTTCCTGACATGGTATTATTTAAATATTCTGTTTCCTCTTTTGTTAATCTGGGCTAAATTTAATTTTGTAAATATTAGCCAATTTCGCCTAGATTGTCTTATTTCTTGTCATATAATCGGGCAAAATAGCTTTTAATAATTGCCCTAATTTCCTCTTCCTTGGAGGTGATGTCACCCTTTTCTTTTATGATACTGTTAATTTGATTATCTTCTTTCTGTTTAATTAGATTAATGAATATTTTATCTCTTTTGTTTGCTTTTTTTTTCAAAGAACCAGCTCCTAGTCTTATTTATCAATTCAATAGTTCTTTTACTTCCAATTTTATTAATTTCTCCTTTGATTTTTGTGATTTCCAATTTAGTTTTTATCTGTGGTTTTTTAATTTGTTTTTTTTTTCTAGTTTTTTAAGTTGCATACCCAATTCATTGATCTCCCTCTATTTTGTTGTTATACACACTCTGGGACATAAATTTTCCCTTGATTACTGCTTTGGCTCTATCCTATAGATTTTGATATGTTGTCTCCTCATTGTCACTCTCTTCAATGAAATTAGTAATTGTTTCTTTGATTTGTTCTGACCCACCAGCTTTGAAGAATTAAATTATTTAGTTTCCAATTGATTTTAAATCTGCTTCTCCATGAACCCTTATTAAGTATGATTTTATCACATTATGATCTGAGAAAGTTGCATTTATTATTTCTGCTTTTCTGCATTTGTTTGTGATGTTTTTATGTCCTCATACATGGTCAATCTTTGTATATGTACTACAGAAAAGAAGATATATTCCTTTTTATCCCTATTCAGTTTTCTCCAGACATCTGTTAATTCTAATTTTTCTAACATTTCATTCACTTTCCTTTCTTCTTTCTTATTTATTTTTTGGTTCAATTTGTCTAGTTCTGATAGGGGAAGGTTGAGATCCCCCACTAGTATGGTTTTGCTATCTATTTCCTCCTTAAGCTCCTTTAAAACTCTGGAAGTGATACCATTTGTTGTGTGTGTGTGTATATATATATATATATATGTGTGTGTGTGTGTGTGTGTGTGTGTGTGTGTGTATATATATGTATATGTGTATATGTATATGTATATGTATATGTGTATATATATATATGTTGAGTACTGATATTTCCTCTTTATTTCTATTATCTTTTATTAAGATGTAGTTTCCTTCTTGTCTCTTTTAATCAAATCCATTTTTTTTTTTTTACCTTTGTCTGAGATCATGGTTGCTACTTCTGCCTTCTTTGTTAGTTCGGGCCTAATAGATTCTGTTCCAGCCTCTTACCTTTACCCTGTGTGTGTCTATCTGCCTCATGTGTGTTCTTGTAGGCAACATATGCTAGGATTCTGGTATTTAATTTCTCTGCTATCTGCTTCCTTTTTATGGGTGAGTTCATCCCATTCACATTCACAATTATGATTACTGTCTATGTATTCCCTTCCATTTTGACTTCCTCCTTTAATCCTACCTTTTCTCTTATCCCTCTTATCCTCCCCTTCAGCTTTTCACTTTTAGTCAGTCTCCCCCTTTCCCCTCCCTAATATTACTCCCCTTACTACCACCACCCCTTTATTTCCCTCTTACTATAGAACTTTTTGGTCACCTCCCCCCACCCAGCTTCTCCTTCCCTTGTATTACTCCTCTCCCCACCACCCTGTTTCTTATTCCCCTTCTACTTTGGGTAAGATACAATTCTATACCCCAATGAGCCTGGCTGTTCTCTCTCTGAGCCTATTCCAATAGTTTAAGTATTACCTGTCAACAACCTCTTCTTCCATTATGTTGGCTTCCCTCCCCACATAGCACTTCTTTGTGTGATATATTTTGCCTCATTTTACTTCTCTTTTCCTATTTCTTTTGGTATTATCCTCACCACATTTTATTTATTTATTTTAAACAAATCATCCTAATCATCTAACTACCATCCCCTCTATGTATACTTCTTTTAACTCCCCCCTCATTGTTTCTTGCTTACTAATGGAGTCATTAATTTTTTCTTTGGCCCATTATGACTTTTAGGGAAGCTATCATTTAGGTTTATCACTATATTTCTAAGCTGTTTAGTTGTTTTTTTTTTTTTATTTCCTCAAGAATTTTACTTTATTTTTTAAATTTCCTTTTTCATTTCTTTGGGTGTCATATAATCCTTACAGAAAATCCACCTTTTCCTTTTGATTATATCTGCTTATAGAGTTATTCCTTCTGGTTGGATTTTGGTGTATTTCTATTAAAATTATTTGATTTTTCTCCTTTTTTCCAGCCTTAGTTGGGGAATTTGGAACTTTATGCCAAGGCTAGCCTTCCACTGCTAGATATGTTTTTGAATGGAGTGACTGGGCTCTACTTGATCTCACCCTAGGTAACCTGGATTCTTATACTAACCTTCATTTCCTAGGATTAGGATGGACTAGATCTTTCAGGTTCAGAGTATTGTATCTTTAGTTCCCTCAATGACATCTTAGAACAGAAAGGGATTTGCAGCCCCTGACCGTGGGCTGTCTTGGACTGGTTGTTGTTGCTTTTGGTTGTTTTCCAGTTTCCATGCATTTAGGGTTTTTATGTGGGACTTTCTTTGGGTAGCTTCCTTTATCTATGAGAAGCCTTTCAGGCTACATTTCTGACTATATATTCTTTGAGAGACTACCAGATCATTTAGATGTTGTTTCTTATTTTGAGTTTTTTGCTCATTGTTTGGTCTGATGCAATTTTTAGATTTTTTTCTCGATTAGATTATATGTATGGGAGCTGGGCAAGCTATCTTGGTGAGAAGTACACTGTGGAAGATATTAGATCATAAAGATAACTGTCAATTTAAAGGATACATTCTACTCTAGATAAGTATTTTATGTTTTAAAAGAATTTATTTTAAAAATATTTATATATTTTCAATAACTTGGATTCTGTTGTATAATTTTGGTAAAATCTGAGATAGTTAACTTTTGCTATAAAGATAAAGAGTGCTTATTTTTTGCTATATAGACTTTTATTACGAATTGATTTTTCTAAGATGTTTTAGTGTGTTAAGTTTTATTAGCATTTACTTCATTTTCTGAAGTGGAATTATATAAACTGTAGGAGTGGGAGACCATTTTTCTGTTGAGGGTTACTAATGGGGAAAAAAAATCAGTCATGGATCCCATAGGTAAAATAACTTCATTGGTTTTGTTTGTGTTTAATTGCTCTTTTAGACCAAATCTAAGTTTTTCTCATGTTTTAAAGGTGAACTTATATCACAAACCAGTGTTTCAGTTGGCAAGAAGATGAAGTGCTAGCTGACTAAGAAAGTTTGGGAGCTCTTTCATCTTGCTGATTGTGAAAACCCTTTTGCGCTGAATAGATTTCTTTAAGAAATAATAAAGAATGAATGTGCATACACTTTTGCACATTTCTTGTTCTTGGAAGTTGACACCTTGACAGCATTCTCATTTGTTATTGATGTTGACTCTATTCGCCTTTGCTTTTGTCCTTGCCTCTTGCCTTACTGACAAAATGATAATCATTTATTATAATCTCCCTTGACTACTCCTCTCCTCCACACTTTAAATCCTCTCTACATCTCTTCTTTAGAGAGGCAGCGTGCTATAGTGGAAAAGCAGCACTGGATTTGGAGTCAGGAGAGACCTGGGTTTGAATTCTACCTCCAGTTCTTACTGTGTGACCATGGGTAAGTCACTTGACCTTTATGGGTATTAATTTCCTCATCTATAAAATGGGGATAGTGGTTTTTATTTCATAGCATTATTTTGAAGATCAAATAAGATAATGTATGTAAAAGTGTTATAAACTATAACACTAGAAGGTCTAGGCAATGTCACTTGACAAACATTTTTACTTTGAAATAAACATTTCAATGTACCAAATCTACTTTCTTTATGGTTTAAAAATGCAATTCATCAGTTGACACTGTTTGGTCTTTTAAGGCATTTATAAATTTCTGATCATCTCATGTTAAAATGTGGGTGTGGTAATAGTTGTGGCTGTATTTTGTTCTCAAAGAGTGAGGTGGCCCTTCTTGCTAAGGCTATTCTGCCCATTCGTGCCTTAAAGCAAGTTTAAATCTTTTCCAAGAAGTAGGGACCCTCACCTCATTCTACACTTCATTCCATCTTTAAAATCAGCAACAAAATTAAATTCTCTTTTATTCGAGTAGTAGAAGCCACTATTGCTGAACCGAGAAGAAATGCCACTGTTATCCACTGGCCCTAGTTCTCTTTGCTGACAGTTATTGAGATTAGTGGCTTCCTTCATAACTAGCCCTTTTGGTTGTCATTGCCTTCATATTTTTAGGTCCTTGTACTAGCCCTTTTAGAATTATAATAAAGAGTGAAGTGGCTACCCCTATTCTATATTACTCAGAATTAAAGGGGAATTAGTGGCAGAGTTTGTAATTTTTAGTTTAAATTATTTTATAGGGTTATTTTTCTTTTCCCCAATTGCACCTTTAAAATCAGAATTTTGTCCACATGGTTGGGTCTTCTAATATAGATCTCATCCTAGTTTCCTTATCCTAATCCTCACCCTTCTCCCTTATTTCCTTCCCCTGTCCCATATTCCTTGAGCTTACTTTTATTTATATTTTTTCTCTTTAATTATTGTGTTAGAAATCTCTGTTTTCCCACATATCTATAAGTATACAGAATCCTCTCTTCCTTCTTTTAGTTTAAATATATTCATTTGGAGCATCTTGTTCTTAACAGTTCTTTTAAAAATTTCTTTTTTTCTACCTTAAAGAATATTCCAGAATCTAGTCTTATATTCATTGGATGTTCTCTTACACATTCTTACCCTATTTGGTCACCTTTATACCTAATATGACTTCTTACACATTTGAGCTTTTCTTTCTCCTCTAGCCTACCTTCTTTTGTTATAGGGTTTAACTTTGAGTTTCATAAACTTGTTTTGTTTTTTTTTAAACCCTTGTACTTTCAGTGTATTGTCTCATAGGTGGAAGAGTGGTAAGGGTGGGCAATGGGGGTCAAGTGACCTGCCCAGGGTCACACAGCTGGGAAGTGGCTGAGGCCGGGTTTGAACCTAGGACCTCTTGTCTCTAGGCCTGACTCTCACTCCACTGAGCTACCCAGCTGCCCCCCTCATGAACTTGTTTTTAAAAAATATTTTGATATCTGCATTTCAGTATAATTGATTTCTTTTGTAATCTTGTTTATTTAATTTTATACATTTATAAACATTTTTTGGGCAGGTAGGTGACTCAGTGGATAAGAGAACCAGGCCTGGAGACCAGAGGGCCTGCCTTCAAATGTGGCCTCAAGATACTTACTAGCTATGTAACTCTGGGCAAGTCACTTAACCCCCATTGCCTGGCCTTTATCATTCTTCTACCTTGCAACCAGTGCACAGTATTAATTCTAAGACAGATGATAAGGGTTTAAAAAAACCCCAACATTTTTCCTGAGAAGGGGTCTAAGGTTTTAATCTTCTAAAAGGGGGTTTATGACATAAAAAGATTAAGGATCCGTGTAATTGCAGATTTCTCTTATATTGCCTTTTTTCCTGCCTATCATTATTATTTTTGCCTGAGGAAAAGTTGCTATCCTGCTCTTACTCTTTTGTTTTTGGCAGACATTATGCAGGTGGATAAAATAAATTCTTTTTTGTAATTGAATGTAAACTTATTTTCTTATGGATTCACTGAAAGCATCATGAGGGATAATTCAGTAACACAGGATACCCACTGATGACATTTGCCTTACCTTGTTCTCATATGAGTTTAATTTCATTTTTTTCCTTTAAAAAACCATTATCTTCTACCTTAGTATGAGTGCAAAGTAGAAAAGCAATAAGGACTAGGCAATTGGGGTTGTGACTTGCCCAGAGTCACACAAGTGTCTGAGGCTACATTTGAACCCAGGATCTTCCATCTCTAGGCCTGGCTCTCAATCCACTCAGCTTCCTAGCTGCCCAGGTTTAATTTCTTCTTAAGTCATATGTGAAGATCACATGCATTTGGTATTTTTTATTTTAATGATATGAATGTCTTTTTGTTATTCTAAATACAAATTCTTTACTTGGTTTTGATGAGTATCATTGAAAAGAGGCACTTAACAGAGGTTCTCAGCTACAAATGGAAGATGTATCTTATTGCATATACTTACTAAATCATGACACTAATTTTTGCATCTAGTTTATTTTTTACAAATTTGTATAATCTGCTAAGTTTGTTGAAATTAGGATAATAAATAAATTTCCATCGTCTCTTATGTTAATCTGTTGTGCTTGCAAACTAATTGGAAACTTGGATTTTTAATAAATGGCTTCAAAACCCTTTGAAACACAAACACTTCATTTGAAAGCTTTTTAAAAAGTTAAAAATACTATTGCAGAGATAAAGTGTGCAAATGTGAGAACTTTTTATAGGCAATAACATTTTTAGAAACAAGCTGAGTTTTAAAATATCTTGACAATTCATAATGTCTTTTTGCTATCATCAGCTCAAATTAGATCAAATGAGAATATATATAAAGTACTTTGCAAACCTTAAAACATATAAAATGTATCTTATCTAATATCTCAAGTTACAATATATATTGGGTGAGTGGTTACATATCTTTATTGCACATCTTCATAATTTCAATTTTTGGCTAATCTTATGAATCTTATTAGGTTATTGTTTATACCTTATGATATGACAGATGAATTGCTTATATTAGGAGTAGAATTGGTTGGAGGTTTTTTTTTTTTTTAAGTTCACTTGTATTTTTTTAATTTTAATTTTCTCTTTATAAGAGATCTTTAGGCCTCTTGTCCTTTTTGTAGGGTTAATTTAGTTAAAACTCAATAATACTTGCTTATCTATCAGCTAGGCATACATAATTCGTAATACATCTGAGTCAGTTGAAAACAAAGGAATGAGGGTTGTGTTCCTCTGTGATGTGGAATTCTTCCCTCTTCTAAAGTACTATATGTTTGATGAATTGAGTGAAGCTGCTAGTGAGAATCTTATATATTGAATATTAGCAAAGTTAAATTTTTTCTCTTTTTTAGATTAATATTTTCTTCTAGCACCTCACTGGATGGGAGGCTTATGCCTCACTTTAGAGAACATGAGGATTAGTTGAAGAGTGAATGCTTTTTTTCTTTCTCCGAGATGTATATAATTATATATTTGTATAAAAAGGAAAAATCTTAAAATGATATTTTATAAGAAAAAATTTAGTAACTTTGAGGACTTTAATATGTAAAAATATTTAGTTAAGAGTTTAAAAATGCAAATGCCTTCTAACAACAATCCTTAAATTAGCTACAAACAAAACAGTGGCTAAATTGCTAGCAACTACCAACAGCCAAGTGTAGAGCAAAAAGGACATGTATACAAACACAAGTATAACACACATGTCAGTATTTATATGCTTGTGTGTTACTCAGAGAAAAAGTCCATTTAATTTTTAAGCATGAAATCCATCGTTGCTGTGCTTTTGTTTCATATTTCTAACAGATCTGGTATATCTGTATTATTTCAGGGACCATAAAAAGTCAAAATGCAAAATGAATCCAAGTAGTTTTATTTAATCTTTATAACAATGCTTAGTCATATAATTTTAAAAATTAGGCCTCTAATGATATCTGTATCAGATTCTGTTTTTAAGACAAACAGAATAGTATAGAATTATGCTTAATATGTTAAAATGATTATTTTTATTATTTCAGTACATATCTATGATTATTTAGTAAATAGACTTAAAAAAATTTTTTAAGCTATTTTATTTTACTCTAGCGAACTGGATTTAAACTAACCCTAACAAAGATTTCTTTTAAAGAGAAAATTCAAATAATAAAAGTACAAGTGAATTCCAAAAAAAAAATCTATGTAATAACAATTTGCCACATAAGTTTCTGAAGTTATAAGATACAAATTGCCTTCCTCTCCCCTTCTTGAAGGTGATAAGCAATTTGATCAGGGTTATACATGTATTGTTATGCAAAACCTATTTCCATATTGTTCATTGTTATAAGAGAATGCTCATATAAAATCAAAACCCAAATAAACGAAAGTGAAGAATATGCTTTCATTTACATTCTGACTCCAACAGTTCTTTCTCTGGAGGTAGATAGCGTTCTTTCTCATAAGTTTCTCAGAATTGTCCTGGATCATTGCATTGCTGAGAGTAGCCAAGTCTATCACATTTGGTCATCCCACAGTATTTCAGTTACTGTGTATAATGGTCTCCTGGTCCTGCTTATTTCATTCTGAATCAGTTCATGAAGGTCTTTCAAGCTTTTTTTGAAATTATCCTATTCATCATTTCTTACAGCACAATCGTATTCCATAACCAAAATATAGCACAATTTGTTCAGCCCTTCCCCAATTTTGTACAAGTAGGCTTCCCTCCCCTCCCTTTTTAAAAAAATCTCTTTGATATACAGACTCAGTTGTGGGATGACTGGATCAAAGGGTATGTATAGTTTTATAGCCCTTTGGGAATAATTACAAATTGCCCTCCAGAATGTTGAGTCAATTTACAACTCCAACAATGCATTGGTGTCCACATCCCCTACAACATTTATTACTTTATTGTCATATTGGCCAATCTGATAGATATGAGATGGTACCTCAGGGTTGTTTTAATTTGCATTCCTTAATCAAGAGTGATTTATTTTTTTTATTTTTATATGATTATTGATTTTGATTTTTATATGATTGATAGCTTTGATTTCTTCATCTGAAAACTACTTGTTCATATCTTTTGACTATGTCAAGTGGGGAATGGCTTGTATTCTTATAAATTTGACTTAGTTCTTCATATATTTGAGAAATGAGACCTTGATCAGAGAAATTTGTTAAAAAAAATTTTTTCTGGAGGTAGCTGGGTAAGCTCAGTGGATTGAGAGCCAGGCCTAGAGATGGGAGGTACTAGGTTCAAATCTGGCCTCAGATGCTTCCCAGCTGTGTGACCTTGGACAAGTCACTTGACCCCCATTGCCAACCCTTACCACTCTTCTGCCTTGGAGCCAATACACAGTATTGACTCCAAGATGGAAGGTAAGGGTTTAAAAAAATTTTATTTTCCCCCAGTTTCTGTTCTAATCTTGGTTATATTGGTTTTGTTTGAACAAAACTTTTTGAATATAGTAAGAATTATTAATTTTATATCTTGTAATGTTATTTCTTATTTAGTCATAAATTCTTTCCTTTTCCATAGATCTGATAGGTAAACTATTTTATGTTTCCCTAATTTACTTATGGTATCATGTCCTACTTCTCCCTGTCCACCTCTGCTCATGCTTCCTGGATCCTTTGCACTGGTTATCAGGGCCTCTTGTGCTCTGGTTTTCTCTAGGTCCAGAAAAGCTTTCAGACTCCTGCTTATATACAACCATGCCACTGGGAGGGTCCTGTTGGAATATACTCTGATGCCTGTAGCTGCTTCTCTGATAGCTATATTGACTTGGAACCTGGCTGTAGTATCCAGTTCAGAGGAGGGTTAAATTGGGGGTTTGACTAAATAAGAGAGTTATAAATTCAATGTTTTATTTGAATTAAAAATATTATCGCCGAATTAAAAATATTATCCCTAAGCCAGAAAAAAACTGTTAGCAGCTTTTATTTATAACAAGAGTTAAAGTGTGAAATGTAGGAGGGAAAGAGGTAGGAGTTGCCTAGCTGATCCAATGAAATTCAGCTCACTCCCTGACAAAGTTCCATCTTCATGTGGAAGTTCAAGTTACTCACCAGCAAGCCGATGTAGGATCCAAGGAAAAGAGTCTTTCTACAGAACTCAAGCTGAAGGGAGTGTCCCACTGAATCACCAGGGAGCAGAGAGGTTCTCCTCACAGAGCCACCAAGGCAGGAATCTCTCCAAGCTAGAAGTCCTGGTGGTGTCTTCAGCCAGGGTTCTACCAACATAGCTTCCTCCAAAGCCAAAGCAGGAATCTCCACAATCAATCTCTCCAGAAGCCAGGAAGGGAATGAATGCTAGACCATGTTGGTCTCTTTTTATACCCCCTTTTCCCAAGTCACTTCCTGTCACTCCTCCTTCTTCACAGAAACCAATGGCAGTCTTTCAGTTTGCCTAGCACTGCCCAAGAGGAAGGAGTGGTCTTTGGAGTTGTCACTCTAGTAAGTGACTTGTGAACTCTCCTACTTAATGATAAGTAGGGATACTTTAAGTTCTTGATTTGATTACCTAAAAATAGGCAAGGGGAGAGTTAATCCTATCTTCACAACAACCAGTAGAGGACTGTTACCTACTGATGTCAGCTATAAACGGGCTCAGACAACCGCAACATATAGGCAAACTAACGGACTCTCAATTTTTCAGATAGCCTAATGAGCCATGATCTTCTGCCATGATTTTTTACCCTGCCCCCACAGACAGAACTCTGAGACACCTCCAGAGCTTCAGACATGCTCTTGCTGTTTTTGTGCTATTTTTGGCCACTTTGCACAGTTCTTTTGAATGACTTTTTGAAAGGGGAAAGTTACTTTGCTGGCAAATGCCATGCTTTTGCTGATAGCTCCAGCAGTCTCTTCCTGGCTCCCATTCATACATTCCCCATGGAAGCAGCTCCAGCAAGTGCTGGCCCCACCCACCTGACCCCCCTCCCCCCCGGGGGGTGGGGGTAAGCCATTTCTGACCTTCCAGCCAGAGTGCTGATCCCAGATCCTAGCTGCCAACTCCCTATCCCCTCGATGCTGGAAGCCAGACCCCCACCTGAACTCCTAACTGCTCCCTGCTTCTCCAGGTGATCCTGCTACCATGCTGCTGCCCAGCTGCTGCTTGAGACTTGGAAAGTATAAATCCCTTCTTTCTCATTAATGACTTTTAATGGAGGAGAGCTTCTACACCCATGAGCCCTTCCACGTGGTTTTTTCAAACCTGATGTATCTGCTTGACTACTACCCTCCCCCCTCCCCCCCCAACCCCATGAACCTACTCTGTGCAGGGCTTGGATAAAAGTGGCTTAAATGGAACTTTTAAAAGAGTGGAGGTGGATTTTAAACCTCCTCAGACTCCACGGTTTTTTTGAAAGTCTCTTTATCTTATTGTATTTTGTTGATTGTTTCTTTTATGATTTAATTTTGCTATTCTAAGTTCATATATTAATCTGATCAATATATTTCTGTTACACTGAATCATTTTAAACTTAATGTGTTTTTGGCTGCTAGATAAATTCTGTTTGTGATTTTATTGTAACTCCTTAATAGTGAACAAGTTTATTCTGATTGGTAAAAAGGTTTTCACTATACTGCTTGCAATTTGTTTCTTATATTATTCCATTTCCTGATTTCTTTAAGGATAAAAAAATTTTTTTAAGTTTACTTGTATAAATCTAATTCTGTTATCTGTACCATTTACCTATGATTGTAAAAGACCACGAACATCTTAAACATATTGTTTTTAGTTATAAAAGCCCATAAGTCCTATGTATACTGAAATTGCCATGCCTTACGTTTTTATTCTATCTTGATAATTGTATACAACCTTGAAGAATATGATGCCTTAAGAATTTAAATTGTAATTTTATAAGAAGTCTTAAAAATTGACTTTAGGATTTTATAGTAGCTTCTGAATGGATGATAAGTTTATATATGTGTATATATACATATATATATTATAAAGAATGTTGTATTAAAAAAGGTAGAGAAAACAAATGGAAGTTTCCTACCCAAACTTTTTATATATTACACAGGAAGCCAAAAGAGCTCCTGTATGCTTGATATTTTAACTCTTTATTTTAACTTTCTCATCAGAAGGATCTAGAACTCCTGGTGATAGTTTAGACCCAGAAGTTTTTTTTTATCAGATTTTTTTTTAGGCTCTGCCCCACAATTGGCATGGAGGCAATAATAGATTTTGTTAGCCAAGGTTGAATGATTTGCTATACCTGTTGAATTTGTGACAAGTATACAATTTTTAAACATCATAGCAAGTGGTTACAATAATGGGTTTGTTTGCTATTGTATTTAAATGTGTTATTGGAAATTATTGGCAAATTTTGGTACTTTATTTGAATTGCATTATAAATTTCTACTATTTTATAAAAGTCATTTACACCCACAGTAGTCCATGGCAAAAGCTTAAAAGGAAATGGATCTCATTTTTGGGTGAAAAACCTTTCAATAATTTTAATATATATATTTTTTATTTTTAAAACATTCTTTTATTTTTTTTCCCTTCTATGTGCAATACAATATTTGAGTTTTTTAAATTTTTTCTCTTTTTCATACTTTAAAGTACATATGATCAATATTAATCCCTCTTGATTTTACAGTAATATAAGTTTAATATATGAACATATATTTGTTATAATATTAATGCATACCCAAAAAAGCTTTAGTCTATGGAAACCTGCCATGAATTGATAAATATTATGGGACTGTGATTAATGATTTTTGTCTGATTCCAGGAGAAGGGAACACAAGAGCCACTAAACAGTGCTAAGAAGGCACAAGGTCATGGAGACTGACTGACCAATCCCAATGGGATTGATGAGAAATCTGCACAGTGCCAAGGAGCACAGGGTCAACAGACCATACCAATCCATGTGGGATTGAGGAACTTCTATGCCAGTACTGAAGGGCTTGAAGCTAGTGTTTGGGGTTTAGGGTTGCAGCTTTTCTGACATATGTTAGAAGCCAGACTTCCCTGAGCTTCATCCCTAGTCAAGCACCAAAGGTTGGCTATCATTATGGCTTACCCTATCCCTGAGAAGTGCAGGAAATCAAACCAGGGAAAGACACCTCCCTTGCACCCAAATTTGGTCCTTTTATTTCTCTTATAAGTATGGTGACTTTCTGTAGTCCTGGCTATTGAATGGGTAATTGCACATAAATCACTTTAATTGGGCCTTGATTCAAAGACCTGTTATAAGTTTATTTTTCCTTACATTTTTGCACATAAGACTTTGATATTTTATATTTCATTCACAAGTTATTTTTTCTTTTTTATTTGGATTTTTTTTGTTCTTCATTTCTTTTGCCAATTGATTTCACACAACCCCATAACTCAGCCATATATCCTTAGCTGATCTGGAGTGCCCTCTTCAGGGGAGAATGTGATATTAATTCTCTTGGGGGGTGGGGGTATATATTTTATACTCAGAATGCTTGTATTATAGTCTATAATGTAAAGTTTAAATTCTTTTGAGAGTAATTTCAGGATAAGAAATTTGCCATCTCCTCAGAATCCAGACAACAAACCTGGCATGAAGATGCCTGAAGAATCTACACTGCATCAAGAAGATCTAGAATGAACTTTGGGGTGCAGTTGATTGAACTATGGGGATTTGAATGCATTTGTTTTGAGTGTACACACTTATGCCAAAGGGGACTGCCCCCTAATTGGCGGTTTGTCAATGCGCTTAGCAAAACATTGGTTTTGATTTCTCTCTTCCATTTCCCTCTTATCTCTAACTATTGTAGTTAGAAGACCTTTGTGGGTACAAGATGATTATGTAAAGTGATCACTTGGGATGACTAGGCACCCAAGGATCATCAGTGGGGAATATGATATTGGAAATTTGGGGGTCCTTGAACTAATTTTGAGGTCCCTGATCTAAACTTCCTGTGGACATTTAGGGCTCTTTCAAACTACATTTCCCATGATTCCTGGCTTAGTAAGTAACTAGGCAATTACCTAATAATGTAAACAGAAGGTTAAATAGTGAGTGCCTGGGTTGGTACTTTCTCTTTTTTGTGATTGTGAAGCGGGAGAGAGGATGGGAGGAGCAAGTAATGGCAGGTCCCTTTAAAATAACTCAATAGGCATGTGGCTTCAGTTTTCTAAATGGCTTTCAATAAACCCATTGAAACTATAATAGTTTTAAACTTATCATTCTATATTAATTTTATTTCTTACACCAGCCTGCATTAATTAGGCTCCTGTTGGGCTCATAGGCCTTGGGAAGCAGAGGCAGAAAATCTGCCCTCTAAGAGCACTTCCATTGTAGGGATGAAATTAGGGGTCCAGGAGTATATGTGTGCGTGTACACACACACATGCACACACTCTCTCTCTCCTTCTCTCCCTCTCTCTCTCTTGACCTAATGGTTGCCTTACGATAAACAGTGCAGAAACTGTCATTTAAAAAAAAAATATATATATATATATACACATACATACATACATACACACACACACATATATATATGTATGTATGTATACTTTTACAATGAAGTTTTGAAAGATAATTTGCTATTTTATTTCCATGGATTCAGAAAGACATCAGAGGGGCAGCTGGGTGGCTCAGTGGATTGAAAGCCAGGCCCAGAGCCGGGAGGTCCTGAGTTCAAATTTGGCCTTAGACACTTCCCAGCTGTGTGACCCTGAGCAAGTCACTTAACCCCCCTTGCCTAGCCCTTACCACTCCTATGCCTTAAAACCAATACCCAGTATTGATTCTAAGATAGAAGGTAAGGGTTTTTTTAAAAAAAAAATCAGAAACAAATTAAACATACTGACAAAATGTCAGTATGTTTAATTTGTTTCTGATGTTCTTTTTTTTTTTTTAAATAAAATGTCAGTATTTGGAATTTTAAAAAACTGAAGCATTCTTTTATGTTAAGGTCAAGGCTTTCTTTATACTAGGATTAAAAGACAAGACCTCTATAGTTTAAAATTTGTTGAAAGTTACATATTTAAATGACTAATCATATGCTGATATAGTAAGTTGTCATATAGCCATCCTTCATTCCATAGGTCCTCCTATCTTTGTTGGAGTCAATAGTGACGTTTTCCAGAGGGATTGTCTTAGTAGCTGATATGATGGAAGCATAGTAGAAAAAATTATATTTAAACATTATATTCTTTTTAATTTTGAAAAAAAAACCCAACAAATCCTATAGATACAACATTAATTTAAGGTATGCTGAAGAACTTAGATACCATTGTGGGCTAAGGTTCATAGTTTCCAATTACATGATTTTTATCTCAGACTGTATAGTCCTCACATAAGTAAATATAAATAGTTTATCATTGACTTTGGACTGTATTATAAGGGCACATTTATGGGGTTTCTTGAAATTTCTTTTGGGGTCATTTAGAAACATTAATGAAAGGACACTACTACCAAGTGCAGAAGAGTGGTTTGGAATTTGATAGAAACAAACAACTCCATTTCAATTACATCATAATAATTAAAAAATAAGAAGCATTTCTATAATGCCTACTGTGCCAGACACTGTGCTAAGTGCTTTACAAGTATTATTTACAAATATCTCATTTGAACCTCACAACAAGCCTGGGAGGAGGTAGTACAATTATCAACCCCATTTTACAATTGAAGAAACTGAGGCAAATAGGTCAAGTGATTTGCTCAAAGCCACACAGCTAGGAAATCATTTAGGTATTTTTTTAACTTAGGTCTTTCTGACTTCAAGCTTAATGCTCTGTCCATTGTGCTGCATTTTATACTCCAGTGGGGCTTTATAATTTTATGGTAAATAACATGATTATAGATTTTTAATTGTTGAAAGGGACTTTAGAAGTCATATAATCAAAACTTCCCATCCTATAGATGAGGGAAAAAGTTTAGAGAGGTTATGTGATTTATCTGTGTAGATATTGACTGTCACAGTTTGAACCTCAATATTTTGACTCCAGAACCTGCAGTTCAGTCACATTTTATACCCTCAGACTATAAATTAATAAAATTATATAAATTAAATTACAATTCTAGGTGAAATTTTACAAGCCTCAGATCACAAATTAGTTATTATGGCAGTCAGACCCTAAGTAATATGTGGGATTTGTGCGTTTCAATATCTGATCCAAGAATTTACAAATTAATAGGAATTGAAAGTTAGTTAGTGCTTGAGAAATAACTCAATAATGTGTAAAAGTGTTGTGTTAAATAGTATCTTGTCTACTGAAATAGTTAAGAATTCCAAAGTGTTACTTCTAGTTATTCATTTACCGAAGATTCAGGGGTATAGATTTAAACATATTTTAGAAACTCATTTAATTATCTTACGCATTTTTCAAATGCCAAAAGTACTTGACCTGTCTTCTATCCTTCCTTTCCATTTTAATAAATGAAAATTTTCATAGATGAATGACTAACCTACTATATGCAGACCTTCTGCTTAAGCACTAAGTATACAAAAAAAAATGTTATTAACATCTAACTGAGCTATAGTGAGTGAGGAGGTCTAGTCTTAGAGAATCCTTTTCTGGGTAGGAAAGACATGATTTGCAAGGCTTGGGAAGCGTAGATATTTGAATGGAAGTCATTGAGTCTTTGTAGTGCTTTATAGTTTACCTAGTTCTTTCATATAAGCAGTCTCATTTCCAGACTCCTTGGGATCGTCAGTAAAACAAATGAAGAAACTGAGGTTCAGTCATTAGGTGCTTGAGTTGTGATAGAAATCTGGTTCTGACTCTAATGTTACGTTGCTATGCTCTCTCTCAACAACTCATATACAAAAGTATTATACTGTGAGTGTGATATAAGTATATATGAGTATATAACTAGCTCTTTACGTGGTTACAAGATTCAAACACAGTAGTGTCATTTTGCATTACCACTTGAATCAGGAATAGGCAATCTAAGGCACTAGAAGTCTTATGGGATTCTTTCAGTTTAGCAGCTCTGCACCCTAATCCCCTTGTGGGAACTCCTCCTTCATTAACATAGATTACAATCCATCTCTGATTTTATTAGATAAACTTCAAGTGTTGCTGGAGGCACAGAGAAGTTATGCCTTATCCAAAATCACATCACTAGTAAACATTGAGGCAATATTTAAACCCCAGTCTTTATAACTTCAAGAGAAGCAGTTTGGGAGGCAGCATGAAATAATGAAAAGATTTCTGGTTTCTGAATCATAAGATCTACGTTTGAATTCTGTTTCTTCCTATTTCTATCTGTATGATGTTGGGCAAGTCACATAAATCCTCTGGACTTTACTTTCCTCCTCTGTAAAATATAGAGATTGGACTAAATGACTTGGAGGTGCTTTCTACCTCTAAATTGCTGATCTTAAAGTCACATTGCCTCTACAATTCATCTTCTATCTATTTATTATGTCTTTTGGCAGCATTCAGGGAGAAAGTTGTTTCCAGAAAATTTCTTAGAGACAGTTTTTAATTCTCTAGAATGTTGCTTGAATTTGTTTCCCATTTAGGATATATCCTTCAAAAAGACAGTTATCGTTTCTTGTGTTTTTCTAGGTGCATCAGATAGCATTATGGATACTACAGATAATGTGTTTATATAAATACATAAAGTTTATAGGAAAGTATGTAATTAATATATATTTACAAATGATTATCCTTTAAATTCACTTTGAAGTATGTGTCGTCAACTAGCATTTATTGAGTGACTATGATGTTCCAGGAATTATACTAAGAGCACTGGGCATACAAAGAAAGGCAAAAACCAATATATGCAATATGTGCTCCTCCTGAGCTCTTTTTTTTTTTTTTCTCTTCCAACAATTTTTTTAAACCCTTAGCTTCTGTCTTAGAATTAATACTAAGTATTAATTCCAAGGCATAAGAGCTAGGTAAGGGGTAGGCAATTGGGATTAAATGATTTGCCTAAGATTACACAGCTAAAAAGTCTCTGAGTTCAGATTTGAACCCAGAACATTCCCATCTTTCAGGCTGGCTCTCAATTCACTGAGCTGCAGAGATGCCCCTTTAATATACTTTTAATGAGTAGGCTTTTTTCCATATCTAATTTTGATTATTTAGCCCAAAGTCCAGACATGGAAGTTAATACATGTTTTGTTTTCCCCTCTTGGATAAATTTCCTAACCTTATTATAAGATGTGGCATGGTATACCTTGTGTTGTAGGTATTCCATCTCAGTTTGGGAATTTCCTAATTTCAAAAACAATTCTGCCTAGTATGACTTTTATCAGTTAATCATTACCTCAATGGGGACAAAATATTCAAGCTCACTTGGATGTATAAAATCACCAGAACATTAAAAAAATTTTTTTTCTTTAAATAAAATCCTTACTTTCCATCTTAGAATCAATACTGCACATTGATTCCAAGGCAGATGAGTGGTAAGGGCTAGGCAATGGGAGTTATATTACTTGCCCAGGGTCACACAGCTAGGAAGTATCTGAGACCAGATTTGAACATAGGACCTCCTTTCTCCAGACCTAGCTCTCAGTCTACTGAACAACTCAGCTGCCCTGTCTAAAACATTTTTAGTTGGTTATTTTGCTGTCTGATGGAGATATCTAGCTCTTATAGACATATTTGAAATTCTTCTCTCATCAGTTTGACACAACCTTGAAAAAAAATGAGATTCATCTGTAAAGACGACCTTTTTCCAATCTTCATTTTACTATATTATCTAGTCCATGGCACACATTTCTTCTTAATAGCAGCAATTGCTTACTTTGTGTGATCTTGCTTTTCTTCCAACTTCAAGAAGCCTTTTCTTGCTATAAACCTTCCTGTTTTAAATCAAATTAAATCAAATTTTCTTCCAACTTCAAGAAGCCTTTTCTTGCTATAAACCTTCCTGTTTTAAATCAAATATTCAGCTTGCCAGGTCCCTCTGAAAGGTTTTGTGCCTTTTTTTAAAAAAATTCAATTAATTGGGCTATTTTGCAGCAATAGTTTGTCAGTTCTTGGCATGGTTTTTTGTTTTTGACTACATTTTCCTTTGGGCTTTGGTGTGACTCATTCCGTTTTATTGTGAACTTGAATGATTCTTTAAATATTTGGCTCATTTACACCAATAGCTGCCATGGTATCTCTTTAATAGGTTTTTCAGTATACTTTAAGGGCTACAACTTTTGCACATTTCCTTGGTGTCAGTATTTATTCTTAAAAATAAAACCAAAAAATATATATACGATCCAACAGATAACAGATAGAGAACTAACAAAAGTTTGGGGAAACAATTCAAATTTGTCTGATTATAATCAGTTAGTGAATCAGCTTAGTGTTGGTTAACATCACACACATGACCACTGCTGTCACATAATGGAATTATATAAAAATTATTGCTTGTCTCAACAAATTTGCATACTACCTTGTATATATACATTCAGTTTCTCTCTTCCTCAATCTTCCTTTTTTCATAACATCTATAATTCTGTCAGTATGGCTTCACCATTTTCCCATTTACCTATACCCTTTTTTTTTTTAACCTTTACCTTCCATCATAGAATCAATGCTGTGTATTGGTTCCAGAGCAGAAGAGTGGTAAGGGCTAGGCAATGGGGGTCAAGTGACTTGCTCAGGGTCACACAGCTGGGAAGTGTCTGAGGCCAGATTTGAAATGACCTCCCATCTCTAGGCCTGACTCTCAATCCAATGAGCTACTAGCTTCCCCCTATCCATACTCTTTTGAGAATCATATTTTAATTTTTTACCCGTGCCTATTCTTTATTGTCTATCTTGAGTTAACACTAACTTAAGTACCCCTACTTAATAGCTCACTAGACTGAAGACAGGATTAACTCTCCTTTGTCTACTTTTAAATTGAATGAACAAAAGATTGAACACCTTACTTAGTACTAGGTGAGAAGCTAGCAAGGTACTTAGAAAATCCACACCTTTAGCTGTGAATCCTTTGGACTCCTTGTCCAAAACAAATCTGATAGTTTTCTGTTACACTTAGGATAAAATATATGTATATTTAAAATATGTCTTAAAACACTTTCAATCAATTAATTCATTTTTCGGGTTTTGAAGAAGCATGTAAAACCCAGTGGAATTGCTCATTGGCTATGGGAGGGGGGACAGACATGAATCATGTAACCATGGGGAAATATTCTAAACTAATTAATTAATTAAAGGTTTTCAAGTAAGAATAAAGTATGTCTTATTTCTGTTTATCAATTCTTTCTCTAGAGGTAGATATATAGAAGTCATTCATTAAACAATATTTCTCTTCCTTATATAATGTTCTCTTGGTTCTGTTCATTTCATTCTTCATAATTTCATGTAGGTCTTTCCATGTTTTTCTAAAAACTCATCATTTCTTACAATGTGATAGTATTTAATCACAACCATATGCCACAACTTGTTTAGCCATTCCTCAAATAATGGACATCCTCTCAATTTACAGTTCTTTGCTACCACAAAGATAGCTGCTATGAATATTTTTTAGCACATATGGGTTCTTTTCCTTTTTCTTGATCATCTTAGAAAATGAAGCTAATATAGTATTGTTGGGACAAAAGGTATACACAGTTTTGTAACTTTTTAGGCCTAATTCCAGATTTGGTCACTTCATAGGTCTACCAACATTATGTATCAGTGCATCCATTTTCCTGCATTCCCTTTAACATTTGTCATTTCGCACTATGTGAGATGATATCTCTCGGTTGTTTTGATTTACATTTCTCTAATTAATAATGATCTAGATTATTTTTCATATAGTTATAAATAGCTTTGATTTCTTCGCCCCAAACTATCTGTTTATATCTTTTGACTATCTGTCATTTGGGAAATGGCTCATTCGTATACATTTGACAAGTCTCTATTTTAGTATGAGACTTCTCTGAGAAATCACCTATAAAATTTCCTCCCCTCAATTTTCTGCTTTTCTTCTAAACCTAGCTATATTAGTTTTGTTTATACAAAACATCTTAAATTTAATGTATTCATAACTATCCATTTTCCATCTCAACATGCTTTCTATTCTTTATTCATAAATTCTTTTCCTATCCATAAATCTGATATGTTTCTTGTTCTTCTAATTTGCTTCTTGATATCTCCCTTTATGCCTAGGTTGTATATCCATTTTGATCTTATTTTGGTAAATGGTGTAAGATATATTGGTCTATATCTCATTTCTACCAGATCACTTTACAGTTTTCACAACAGTTTTTTTTTTTTACCAAATAGTGAATTCTTATCCCCAAAGCTTGCATCTTTACTTTTCTCAAACACAAGGTTACTATAATTTTTTACTACTATTTTATGTCTCTTCTGTTTAACTGATCTACTCTTTTATTTCTTATCTAGTACCAGATAATTTTGATAATTATTGCTTTATAATGCAGTTTAAAATCTGGAACTGTTAGACTTCCTTCTTTACATTTCTTTCATTAATTCCTTTGATATTCTTGATTTTTTGTTCTTCCAAATGAATTTTGTTAATATTTTTTCAATTCAGTTAAGTAATTTTTTAGTTAATTTAATTGGGATGGCATTGAATAAGTAGATTAGGTTAGGTAGAATTGTCATTTTAATAATATTGGCTCTACCCCACCCGTAAACTATTATTTCTCCAGTTATTTTAATTTAACTTTATTTGTATAAAAAGTGTTTTATAATTATGTTCCTATAGTTCCTGGGTTTGTTTTAGCAGGTATACTGCTATGTATATGATTTATGTGGGTTTATTTTATATTCTTCTACTTTGCTAAAATTGATAGTTTAAGCTAATTTTTTAGTTGAATCTCTACAATTTCCCATATATATAACATCAAATGGTCTGCAAAAAGAGATAATTTTATTACCTCTTTGCCCTTTCTAATCCTTCAATTTATTTTTCTTCTTTTACTGCTATTGCTAGTATTTTTAATACAATACTAAATAATATTGATGGTAATGAACATCCTTATTTCACTGCTGATCTTATAGGAAAGGCTTCTAATTTATCCCCATTACAGATGTTTAGTTATGACTTTAGGTATATACTTATCATTCTAAGGAAAAATCCATTTATCCTATGCTTTCAAACATTTTTAGTAGGAACAAATTATTTTGTTAAAAGCTTTTTCTGCATTTATTGATAATGTGATTTTTGTTCCTTTTGTTGATGTACGTTAATATTTTTCTTTATATTAAACTATCCCTTCATACCTGATATAAACCCTGTTTGGTCATAATATACAATCTTTGTGATATGTTGTTATAGTTTCTTGATTAATATTTTATTTAGGATTTTTGCATCTATGTTCTGTAATGAAATTGAGCTCTAATTTTCTTTCTCTATTTTTTGCTCTTTTTGGTTTAGTTGTCAGCATATTTATTTCATAAAAGAAGTTTGGCAGGAATCCTTCTTTACCAGTTGTTTTATAATTTAATATTGGAAATATATGACTTTAATTGTTGGTAAAATTCACTTGTAAATCCATCTGGCCCTAATGCTTTTTTCTTAGGAAGTTCATTTAGTTGTTCAATTTCTTTTAAAAAAGGCTTATTTATATATCTGGTTTCCTCTGTTAATCTCAGCCATTTCTATTTTTGTAAGTATTCTTCCATTTCACCTAAGTTTTAAATTTGTTGGCATATAACTGGGCAAATAAATCTAATAATTGCTTTAATTTTGTTTTCATTAGTGGTAAATTTAGCCTTTTCAATTTTGATGCTAGTGGTTTTGTTTTCTCTTTTTAAAAAAATCACATCAGTCATTGGTTTTATCTATTTTGTTGGTTTTTTTTTCATAAAACCAACCTTCTTCATTTACTTTCCTTAGTCTCACCTTTAATTTTTAGGATTTCCAGTTTGGTATTTAGTTGGGGATTTTTATTTGTTCTTTTTCTTTCTTTTTTTAAAATGCGTATACCTAATTCTTTGATCTCTTCTTTCTACATTTTATTTATAAGCATTTTAAAGATATACATTTTCCTCTAATTACTATTTATTTAATGTTCCTTGTATTTACCCTGATTTACTCATTGTATATATTTTATAGTTCTGTTTACTATATTCTACATGTTGATATGTCTTTAATTGTTAATTTGAATTCCTCGTGTTTTAGGTCTTTCAGAGCATTGTTCAGATATATGTATATCTATATCAGAGCATATATATGTATATACCATAAATTTCTTCAGCCATTACTCACTTAATGGATACCTATTCTGCTGTCATGTTTTCACTTCAAAGAAAAAAATGGTGCTATGAATATCTTCATAATTATAATGAATTTCTTTCTTTATCCTTGAAGAATGTGCATAGTAGTAGAATTTTCATCTAATTGAGTATTTATATAGAGCATATTTCAGTATTATAGGGTGATAGATTTGTATCATTTGGGCACCCGTGATACAACTAGTCAATTTATTTAGCATCTAATTATTATGTACCCAGTATATGCTAGGCATGGGGCTAAATCCTGAGGATCCAGAGAAAGACAAAAAACTGTCCTTACTCAAGGAGTTCACCATGTAATCAAGGAGATATATAAATAACTACATATAATAACAAGCTATATTATAAGGTAAATTGGAAATCAACAGAGGGAAGGCAGTGAATTTTATGAGGGAATCAGGAAAGACTTCCTGATGGAATTTTAGCTGAGACTCAAAGGAAGCCAGGAGGTGAGTGATGAAGAAGGAGAGCATTTCCAGTCATGGAGACAGCCAGAAAAGACCAATGTTACTGAATCACAAGTGGAGGAGAGGAGGCTGATATAAGGTATGAAAAGATTGTAAAGATGTGGATAAGGGCCACAGATTATGAAGGCTTTTCAATGTGAAACAAAGGATTTTCCATTTGATCAATAAGATGCAATTTGTAAAGTGCTTATTTTTAGCACAGTGCCAGACACATAGTGGGAGCTATAAAATGCACATTCCTTTCCTCTTTATATTTGATCCTAGAGAATAAAATACAAACTCCCCTGTTTAACTTTTCAGGCCCTTCACACCTTGACCCCAATCCATCTTTCTACCTCATTGACTCCTGTATTCTGTGATCCAAACAAATTAGGCTCTTTCTATCTCTTTGTTTTTGCACATTCCATGCCTGGAATGTACTTCCTCTGTACTTCTACTTTATAGAATCCCTCTCTTCAAAACATAGCTCAGGCTTTACATTCTATGAAGAAGCCTTTCTTGATTAACTTCTAGTGTTCTCCCTCTTCTTAAAAAAATTTATTTTTATTATCATATAAAACACATTTCCATATTGGTCATTGTTGTAAGAATGCACTCATACAAAACCAAAACTCCAAAATGAAACCATAAGTGGTTTCTGGATAGTGTTCTCCCTCTTAAACCAGCTTGACTTTAACTACTATGTAAATGTAATTTAAAATCTTCTCACTTGTTCACTTTGAAAACCAGATTCTTGATACCATCCTCTCCTTTGACTGGCCATATTTCTTGTGGCTCTACATGGCTTTCTAGGAGAGGGTGGGCTGGTAAAAATCCTATCATGGGCTTTATTAGAGAAAGGACCAAGAGGAGCAGGCTCTCTGCCTTGCTTTTCTTCTGGGATAAATGTTTTCTCTCTCCTTTAGCAAGAACTGCTGGCTTTTTTGTATCTGGCCTAATGATTTTTCCTGGCCAGGAGCCCAAGAAGCCCAGCTTGGGCTTTGGCCTATCTGGCTGAACGATCTCTAGGAGGCAGCTTTAATCATTACGCTACTTTGCATTTATTTTCTTATGCTTATTTATATATTTATGTATGTCCTTGTTCTCTGCCCTGTTAGAATGGAAGCAGATTGTTGCATTTGTTGTATTTATATCCATGGCACCTGGCACAGTGCTTGGATCATAGTAGGTGCTCAATACATTTTATTGATTGATCAATCAGATACTATAATAGTATCAATAGCTTCTGGATACCCAGTCTCTTTTCCTGATCAACTTTTCCATTTTTTAACCAATATTTAATTTGTTGTTTTTTTTTTAAATTTTATTTTAAACCCTTAACTTCTGTTTATTGATTTATAGGTGGAAGAGTGGTAAGGGTGGGCAATGGGGGTCAAGTGACTTGCCCAGGGTCACACAGCTGGGAAGTGTCTGAGGCCGGATTTGAACCTAGGACCTCCCGTCTCTAGGCCTGGCTCTCAATCCACTGAGCTACCCAGCTGCCCCCTATTTAATTTGTTTTTGATATTTATTGTTCTGTTGTATATGGTAGATTAAGGTCTGGTATTTTGAGATTCCTTTATCTATTTTTTTGTAAATGATTTTTCTTCAGTTCTTTTTCTTTTATTTTCCAGATTAATTTATTATTATTATTATTATTATTATTATTATTATTATTTGCACTTCTATAAAGGAATCCTTTGATAGTTTGATGTGGCAATGGACCTGTAAATTAGATAATATTTTTCTCATTGTATAGCAGTGATGGTGAACCTTATAGCATGGGTGCCAAAGATAGCATACAGCATGTTCTCTGTGGGCAATTTAGCCACCCCCTACCTCTCCACCCCCTAGTTTGTTACTAGAAAGGCTGAGGAACTCTGACAGAGCTATCCCCTCTGCCCAGTAGCCCAATGGTAGCACTTGTGGAAGTAGGGGAGGAGGGGCATGATGTGTGGTCTCTCATGGGGGCAGGCACAGCACTCAGTCTGGAGGGTGGGGTGGGAGCATTGGCATTCTATCTCTAAAAGGGTTGCCATCACTGTCATTTAGGGTATACAAAAGTCTCAGTGCAATTTTAAGCTTTAATAACTTAAAATTGTACTGACTTTTGAGTCAATCTGTATAAACACAGACCAACCATCTTCCTTATTAAATATTCTTTTTTTCCATTTAAAATAGTTAATTATTGTTTTCATATAATTTCTGTGTATGTTTTAGTTAGTAGACTACAGATTTCTAAAGAATATTTAATTTAGGCTACCACTAAAAGAAGTCTGGTGATTTTTTAGTTCCTTTCTTTTTAGTGACCAGTGCCCTATTTTTGCATTGAGTTGGTTGACAAATTTCTTCACACTTTCTTGCCTGGAAATCTCTAAAATGCTTAATTTATACTTTCTTCCCTAGGTAGCTACTTGTGCCAGCAAATCATCTTTTTTTTTTTTTTTCTAATTTTGGATAGCTCTAGTGATTTTGTAGTCTTAGGCATTGTCCTTTCAAATTCCTCCTCCAGTACTGTTCTCTAACAAGTTTGAGCAGAGTCCAGATGGCACAGTTCTTAGTCTGATTATTACCAGTCTTTTATTAGGGTCCATTCTGGCCATAGTGGATATATCTGAAGACTATAAAAATTGCTTTACAATATATGTATGGATTTATACAGATTCAAACAACTTTCCACAGTCCTTGCTGTCTTGTCATATTATTTGATAATGGTCAATCTGCTTATCCCAAACACTGTAAAGAAGAAAAAGTGGGGGAGAAATGAATCAAATTCAGAGGGAATATGTAGCCCCAAATGAATTCCTAGAACATATAGGCCTTTCCCAAGAGGGATAACTGTCCCAGGGTTGGCTAGAAATCAACCTTCATTTTCAAGTGAGACACCAGCCTGTCCTGAGTAGAAATTAATTTAATCAGTTCCTTTAGCAAATAGCTCATAAATATCTCCAATGTCTTCCTGTAGAGCAGTGATCCCAAAGTGGGCGCTATCGCCCCCTAGTGGGTGCCACAGCGATTCAGGAGAGCGGTGATGGCCACAGGTGCATTTATCTTTCCTATTAATTGCTATTAAAATTAAAAAAAATTAATTTCCAGGAGTAGAGTCATGTTGTTGTTCAGTCCTGTTTGACTCTTTGTGAGCCCATGGACTAATTTTTCCTGGGGCTTTCATGGCAAAGATATACTGTAGTAGTTTGCCATTTCCTTCTCAAGTGGATGATCTTTTTTTGTCAGCACTCTGCACTATGACCTGCCCATCTTGGGTAACCTGCAGGGGATAGCTCTTAGTTTCATTGAGCTACTCAGACCCCTCTGCCCAGAAAAGACAGTAATACAGGAGCGACTTTTTAAGCAGACGGGTTGAGTAACATGCCCAGAATTACAAAGCTACATTACAGAATTACAAAGTGTATGAGGCTGGATTTGAACTTTTCTTCTTGTGCCTAGGATCAGAACTGTATCTAATTTGCCCATTAGCTCTGTCCCATGTATAGACATAGATATTCCAAATGGAAATATGGCCAAAAGTTTTTAAATAGATTCCCTTACCACATAGTATGAATGATTGTCTAAATTCAGTCTATTTCTATGACAAAGTAGTAGGAGTCTTAGCTCTAGGACCTACTCTTTTTTGGGGAGGAGTTCAGATCCAGATGCCAGACTTCTTTTTAAAAATAAGTTTTTATTGATGTATTGAATGAAAACACCTATATATAACCTTTATCAAACTGCCACCTTGGGGAGTAGGAAGAGAGGATGGGAGAGAATGAACTTGAATTTTAAAATGTCAGAAAATAATCATCAAAAATTGTTTATATATAAATTTTAAAAAATAAAATAATCAAGTTTTTATTGATACTTTTCTGTTTTTTATTATAATTATCCACTAGTATCAAGGAAAGTGTTTTTTTTTAAATAAGAAGAAGAAGAGGAAAAAAATCAGCACAACTAATGAATGCATTGAAAAATCTGAAAGCATGTGCAATGTTTAAACACCTATGATCCTCCCAATTCCATGCAGGAGTGGATTGTGAGTGTCTTTCCATTTATCTCTTGTATCAAGTCATGCTGATATTTATAATTTTTTACTTTAAAAAATATTTGTTTCTGTGTGATTTCCATTTACATTGTTATAATTATGTATGTTGTATTAGTCCAGTTGCTTCACTCTTCATCAATAGATCTTCCCATGCTTCCTTGTGTTCACATACATTACTTCTTACATAACAATAATATTCCATTATATTCACGTACTATAATTTGTTTAGCCATTCCCCAATCAATGATTATCTGCTTCTTTAAAAATTCTTTATAACAAAAAGTGCTGCTATAAAAAAATTTTTTTTAAACCCTTACCTTCCATCTTGGAGTCAGTACTGTGTATTGGCTCCAAGGCAGAAGAGTGGTAAGGGTAGGCAATGGGGGTCAAGTGACTTGCCCAGGGTCACACACCTGGGAAGTGTTTGAAGGACATATTTGAACATAGAACCTTCCGTCTCTAGGCCTGGCTCTCAATCCACTGAGCTACCCAGCTGCCCCCTGCTATAAATATTTTGATGAATACAAGAACTTTATTTTTATTAATGGCTTACTTGTGATAGTGAACTCTATTGTTCTAGGGATATTGAAAAGTTAGTCCCTTTATTTACATAATTCTAAATTGTTTTCCAATATGCTTATACCATATCACAGCTCCACCAGTGTATCATTGTGCTTAATATTCCCAAACCTTTACAACACTGACTGTTGGCTATTTTTTGGTCATGTTTTCCAATATTCAGGAAAATTTCACGTTGTTTTAGTGTCTGCTTCTCTTTTTATTAATGTTTTGGAAAATTCTTTAATGTGGCTGTGAATATATTGATATTCTTTTCATAATTCTTATCATTCAAATACTTATCTCCTGGAGAATTAGTCATATATATATTTACTGTTTATGTAACTTGAATACCAAATTATTATTAGAGAAATTTGATTTAAAATTTTCTTTTACATTAAACTCCTTCCCCTTCTGATCCTAGGTGTATTGATTTTGTGCAAAAGTTTTTCAGTTTGGGGATAATCAAGGTTAACTATTTTATCTTTTATAATGCCTCAGTCTCCTGTTTAGTTAAGAATACTTCTCCTGAAGGGGGCAGCTGGGTGGCTCAGTGGATTGAGAGCCAAGCCCAGAAACAGGAGGTCCTGGGTTCAAATGTGGCCTAGCTGTGTGACCCTGGGCAAGTCATTTAACCCCCATTGCCTAACCCAGTGATCGACAAACTAGGCCTGCGGGCCAGATGTGGTCCCCTGAAATGTTCTATCTGGCTGCTTGAGATTATTCCTAATATGACGAATACAATGAGTAGGATACAATACAATGAAACTTCAAAAGAGTTGCCTTAGAAACAGACTGAGCATTTCCTTTCCTTTGGCCCCCTCTTTAAAAAGTTTGCCCATCATTGGCCTAGCCCTTACCACTCTTCTGCCTTAGAACCAATACACAGTATTGATTCTAAGACGGAAAGTAAAGTTTAAAATATATATATATATATATTTTTTTTTTTTTAAAGAAGAAGAAAAATACGTCTCCTGGGGTAGGTAGGTGGTTCAGTGGATAGAGAGCCAGGCCTGAAGATGGAAGTTCATGGGTTCAGATTTGGCCCCAGACACTTCCTTATTGTGTGACCCTGCACAAATCACTTAACCTCACTTTCCTAGTCCTTCTTCTATTCTGCCTTAGAACAGATACTTCGCATCTCTTGTAGCTGTGAGAGAAAAGATTATATTATCTGCTTCTCTTCTATTTTTTTACTAGTATGTTCTTTAACATTAAGGTTATATAGCAATTTAGAATATATTGTGGAATATGGTGTAAGATGGCCCCTAGGCCTACTTCTGCTAGTTTGCTTTCCATTTCCCCAACATTTTTATTGAATAAGGAGTTCTTTCCTAAATAATTTATATTTGCCACTTAAAATTGCTTAGTGATTTCTGTTGTTTGATTTTTTTTCCCTTCTAATGTGTTCCATTGATCCTTGTCTATTTTTTAAACTAAAATCAGATGATTTCTGCTTTATATTATAGTTTGAGGGCTAGAAATACTATTCCCGCTTTATATCCTTCAATATTCTAGCTCTTGTTTTTTACTGAATGAATTTTATTTTTATCAAATTAAAAAACATCTTCTTTGTAATTGGTATAACATTAAAACAGTAAATAAGCTTTGATAGTCATTTTCATCATAGTGGCAACAAATATTCCTTCTGCTATTTAAGTTGATTATTTCTGAAAGGAGAAGTTTGTGATTGAATCTATACAGATTTTTTTTGTGTCCTTTAGTATGTTGATCTCCAGATACTTTATGTATTTTGTAGTTATTTGCAATAGGATTTCCCTTTCTGATTACTTCTTGTTTGTTATTATACAGAAATGCTGTTGATTTGTGAATATTTATTTTGTAATCTGCAATTATGCTGATGGTATTCATTGTCTTAGTATCTTTGCTGATTCACTAGAATTTTCTAAGTAAACCATCCATGCTATCAACAGAAATAATTTTTTCTCCCTCCTCTTTACCTACCTTTATGCCTTTAATTTCTGTCTCTTATCTTATTGCAAACATTTCCAAACCTATAAAATAATAGCTGCATGAGTAGGCGTCATTGCTTCATTCTGTGTGTATTGGAAAAGGTTCCAGTGTATTCTTATTGCTTTTGATGCTTTTGGTTTTAGATAAATGCTTTTCAGAACATTTAAAAAAAGATTACTTCTGTACAATATTGAGGCTTTGTACTTATTTTTTTAGCATAAATAAATGTACTTTGAAAGGCTTTTTCGGCATCTATTGATAATCATAGTTTGGGATGTTTTGTTTTTTATGATTAATTATGTTGATTTCCTAATGTTGAACCATCCTTGCTTCCCTGGAATAAATCAAACTTGTTCATAATGAAATATTTTTTAGATAAATTGCTTTAGTCTGCTTGGTGGGATTTTGTTTAAAAATATTTTTGAGTCAGTATTCATTATTGATAAGTTTTCTTTTTTTTAATTTAGTCTTCCCTGGTTTAAGTATTAGGGCTATATTTATTGAATAAAAAGATTCTGGTATGGTGCTTGTTTTCTCAATTTCTGAGAATAATTATGAATTAAGGATACTAATGGTTCTTTACAATTTTGATATGATTTTCCTTTTAATACAGTAGGACCAGGAGGTAGTTTTTTGTTTGTTTGTTTGTTTGTTTTTATTTCTTTACACCTAATTCTACATCCTTTTCTGAGACTAGATTATTTAAGATTTCCATTTGTTCTGATAGTTTAGATAATTTATGTTTTTGAAGATGAATCTTTTTTTATATGTTCTCTCATTTTTGTTAGCATATAACTGTACATAATATTTCTTTTGGTTTTGTTGTGATCTCACTTAGCTCATTTGTTACTTTAATGATCTTATTTTCTTTCTTCAATGTAATTATATTAGCTAAAGGTTATCAATGTTATTAGTCCTTCCAGAGAACCAGCTTTTAGTTTTGTAATTTTGATTTTTTTTCTAATCTCTAATTTTTAACACCTCCAATTTTGTGTTCATTAATCCTCTTTTTCTATTTTGTTAATGTATGTTTGTAGGGATATGATTTCTCCCCTGAGGACTGCTTTAGCTGCATCTCAGAAATTTTGGTATGTTGTTTCATTATAATTTCTTTCCCCAAATAATAATTGTTTCTGTGATTTGTTCTTTCTCCTCATTATTTAGGATGTTACCATTAAGTCTCTATTTGGTCTGTATTTTTTTGTTTATTTTTGTAACCTCTAAACCAATTACTTTTTGTTGTGTTATGGTTTGTAAAGGATGTATTAACATGTAGAAAGTTTTTATTAAAGTTCCATGTGGTGCTGATAAAAATGTATATTCTTTTGTTGTTCTATTTAGAAAATTCCACTAGTCTTTTTAATTTCTCCTGCAATTTGTTTAATTCTATAGTTTTCCATTTGTTTATCTTTCTGTGGTTGCTCATTGTTGTTCAGTCATTTCAGTTATTTAACTTTTTGTGACCCACTTTGTGACTGGCTTACCATTTCTTTCTCCAGCTGTTTTTAGAGATAAGAAAACTGAAGCAAACAGGGTTAAGTGACTCAACCAGAGTCACACAGCTAGTAAGAGTCTGAAGCCAGATTTGAAGTTAGGAAAATGAGTTCCTGACTTCAATCTTGGTACTCTGTCCACTGTGCCACTCATCTGAAAGAGGATATTGAAGTCTCATGTCACTATTTTCTGCCTCTGTCTTTGTATTTCAGTTAATGTTTCCTTTATGAATTGGGATAGTAAGACTTTTGAAATGTATGTTTTATTACTGGCATTGGTTTATTGTTTGATTCTTTTGACTAAGTTGCCTTACTTATTTCTTTCTTTGTTTTTACTTTTTCAAATGACAAGATTGTAACTCTTACTTTTTTGGATCTGCTTCACATGGTAAATAATTTCCCCATCCCCTCAGTTTTATTTTGTGTATGTCTGTGTCTTTTAAGTGTGCTTCTTCTAAGCAACAGATGGTAGGGTTTTGTTTTTTTAACCACTCTGTCAGTCTTTCTTTTTTATATGATTAATTCATTTATATCTCATTGTTTATGAGAGTTCTGCTTCTGTTTTCCTTTATTTGTCTCTAATATTGGTTTTTCTTTTCAAATTATTTCCCTTCTCTTGTAACTACAATACCATGTGTCTTCAGTTACTTAATCTTTTTAAAGGTGCCTTTCTTTACACACACTCTTTTCTCACTCCTTCCCTTCATTCTCCTTTTCTTCTTGGAATTTTGTTCATTAATGACTTTTTCTTACTGTTTTTATCTAGTTATTCATTGTTCTCCTTTTTTTACCCTTATAGTCAAGTGAATTCTACCTTCCTCTCCTCCCCTTTAATTCGTTCTGCCTGTTAATTTTTTAAATTTCATATTTTGCATTCCTTTTCCTATGGGTAGTTTGGTGGCACAGTGCATAGAGTGCCAGGTCAGGAGTCAAGGAAGACTTCCTGATTTCAAATTTAGCCTTAGACACTTACTGCCTCCCTGGGCAAATTATTTAACTTTGCCTGAGTTTCCTCATTTATAAAATGAGCTAGAGAAAGAAATGGCAAAATCCTAAATATGGTCAAAACAGAGTTGGACTGAACAACAACAAATCTCTTTTCAGAGCAGATTTTTCTTACTTTTTTATTATCCATCTCTGATGTCTATTCTAGACCTTTATTGTCTGATTTATTACCTATTATTAACTGGTTCCTTTCTATTTTTTGTATTCTTCATGAAATCAAAACTTTGGAGGTTTTCATCCCTTCTTGGCAGTGTCTACCACTGCCTTGTAGAAGTTTCCCCTTAGATTCCCATTTTCCATTTTGCCTCAACCCCAGAACAGTGCCAGTTCTTGCAGGTGACATATCCTCTAGGTCCCTGATTATACTGTTGACTATGATCTCCATCCTCTTTCTGGTTACATTCTTTCACCATCTGCCTCAGAATCTCCTTCCAGGTCTATGCTCTTAATTTTTTTTTTTTTTAAGATTTAAATATTTTATTTTTTTAGAAAAATTTTCCATGGTTACATGACTCATATTTTTACTTTTCCTTTCACCCCTCCTTCATCTACCCCCCCATAGCCAACGTGCATTTCCACTGACTTCAACATGTGTCATCAATCAAGATTTATTTACATATTACTGATAGTTGAATTGGTGTGGTCCTTTTGAGTCTACATCCCCAATCATGTCCACCTCAACCCTTGTGTTCAAGCAGTTGCTTTTCTTCTGTGTTTCCACTCCTGCAGTTTTTCCTCTGAATGTGGTAGTGTTCTTTTCCATAAATCCCTCAGAATTGTCCTGGGTCATTGCATTGCTGCTAGTACAGAAGTCCATTACATTCTATTTTACCACAGTGTATCCATCTCTGTGTACAATGTTCTTCTGGCTCTGCTCCTTTCAATCTGCATCAATTCCTGGAGGTCTTTCCAGTTCACATGGAATTTCTCTAGTTTATTATTCCTTTGAGCACAGTAGTATTCCATCACCAGCATATCAGGTCTATGCTCTCTGTTCCGGCAGGAATCTCTCTGCCCCCTTCCCCCCAAATAATGAACAAGTGCTTTTAAATTTCCCAAACCACAATCAGCATGAAGGTCCCCATCTTCCTTAACAGAAGTTTACTTTTTACCTAAGGGAGCATTTATCTGTGCATTTCCCTACCACCACCCAAACAAGACTCTTTACCCTGCCTTATTTTAAGTTCTTTCTTCTTCTTCACCCAATCCCCTAGAGCCTCTTCTTTCATGAGAGACCATAGGAATCATAGTTGCCTCATTGCTGGGCCTCAGTTTGACCTAGGCATATCACACAGTCTCTTTTATCTTCTTGCTTCCCTTTCTCTCTCATTCATCATCCTATTTTTTAATGTTGTTGTCATTCAGTCATTTCAATTGTATCTATTTGTGGCACCATTTGGGGAGTTTCAAGGCAAAGATACTGGCATAATTTGTCATTTTCTTCTCTAGCTCATTTTACAGATGAGGAACTAAGGCAAACAGGATTAAGTGACTTGCTCAGGGTCACACAGCTACTAAGTGTCTAAGTCCAGATTTGTACTCAGGATGATGTCTTCCTGTTTCTAACCCAGTTCTCTACCCACTATGCCACCTCACTGCCCTATTTTGTAATGTAGTCTAAATTTTAAAAAATTGATTTACCTGTAGGTGAAATATTAGAAAGTTCTATCCATAATTCTCCAAGTCCGTCCTCACCTATTCTGACTCCATATAATTTCAGTCTTTACCAAGATCTCCTCCTGTACATTTGGAAAGCAAACTCTTGCAAGTCTCCCTGTTGTCACTTTTCTCTCTATCCTTGGATAGCATACAGTGGATGCTGCATATTTTCACCCCTCCTGCATTTCTGTTTTCTGTGGTATTCAAGGACTAAGTTATTTCTTCAGGTTTTTTTTTAAAGAATCTTTTAAAATAATGTTTCTATATTGAATGACTATCTTTTTTCATTTATAGTCAAGCTTAGTTTTTGCAGGCTAGGTAACCTTGGGCACCATTTTTCTTTGGATCACATTATTTCATTTCCTCTTGTGTTTTCTAATGAGTCCAAACTAGTCTTGGGTTATTCACATTACCTTTCCTTTGTATTTGAAGATTTCTCCTGGTTACTTCTAGAATTTGTTGTTTCTGAATTGAATTGTTAAATTTAACCACTGTGTGTCTTAGAGTTTGTAGCCTTGAGCATTTTTCTGGAGGTGAAGGTAACCTATGATTCTTTCTTTTCATATTTTGTTTTCTATGTTTAAAGTTTCTGGACAATTTTCTTATATTATTTCTTGCATTATAATGTTCTAGTTTTTTGAATTGTCATTTTCTTTTGGGAGACCTTTAATCTTTCAATTGTTTCTGTTTGTCCTGACTTCTGGATCCTTAGTCTTTGCTTGGATAGAGATTACATTTTTTTTAATTTTACTGTTTTTTTGGTTCTCTTCTTCTAAATCATCCTTCACTTCTGTATACTTGCATTCTCAAACTGTTCTCTCTTTTGTGTCTCTGATGAAACTTGTCATTACATATAACAGTTTTTCAATTGCATCAATTATTTTTATTGTGCAGGCCATAAATCTTCATCTTAAAATTTTCACTTTTTAAAAAAAAAAAATTCTCACTTCTTTTTTAAACCACTGAAACAAGGTGTGCTTCCATATTCCCCTTGAATTTAATAGGGAATTCATGGTCCTCTGTCTCATCAAATGTTGGATCATTTTCCTTTGTTTTGTAGCATTTTTTCATATATGTCTCAACTTGTTTACTACATCTAGAGGACACATTTTCTACTACCATTGATATTTTCCCTGTTAATTTATCTGCTTATTTTTAATTTTAAGTTTTCTTCTTGAAATCTGAGATCATTTCACTCTTTTTTTCCTTATATTTATTACTCTATTACTTTCTGTCTCTCCTCCCCCTTATGATCATTTCCCTGGGGGCTAGATCTTAAAAAGTCACAGTCTCTTCTCATGTTGAGCAATTTATGGTACACTAGTCTATGCCTTAAGCAACTTTTGCAGGAACAGAACTAGCCTTAAGTGATGCTTGCCTCTTTCCTTCAGCCATCCCCTACAAAATTTGCAGGCCCATTCTTTCTAATTTCCCTAGTCAGGGACTTCATACTACTGTCACATTCGTGCCCTCTATAGGTTGGGATGATTTCCGTCATTTGGATTTTGCATCTCTGGAGCTTTGGGGGTTGAGATGGGATTGAGTTCTATATTAAGGTGTGTGGAGTGGAATTCTGGGGGCACTCATTCCCCCATGATTCACTCTAATGAGCAAACAGGAGCTTGATGCTGGCTGAGTTCACATGGCTTTATTCGGAGGCATGAGGTGTGGGGTTGGGGGTGTGGGCAAGGGTGAGGGTACACTGCCTGGGGAGAGGCAGTATCCTGGGTGGGGAGGCAAGGGTGAGAGAGAGAGAGTGGCTCCACAGCCTGAGAGTCTTCAGAGGTAGTGGGCACAGATGCTCAGATTTACTCAGCTGTTTCCATCTTCCTCTTCTCTCCTGAAATATATTCCTCCTGGGCTTGCTGGAGTAATTCGTCAAGGGTTTTATTATCCATTCGTCTATCTTAGTTTTTTCCCATATGTCTGGCCATGAATTTGTGACAAAATAGCTCTTTAATAGGGTTTGTCCATCAGGCTCAGTCATCTACTACAGAATACTTGCTAAATGCCTCTCTTAATCTGTGTATAAACTCAGTCAGAATTTCATCCTTTCTCTGTTTGATTACATAAACTTTGTTCATATTTTGACTCTGAGGTACTGCTTTCCTTATCCCTTGGATGATCATCTTTCTAAGATCTCTCATATTTGTTTGGTGAGTAGGCCCATTATTATTCCAGCCAGGGTCTCTTATAGGCTATTTGGCCTCCCCATTGGGACCTCCTTCCTCCTCTAGGTGTCCACTGTCCCATTCTCTTATTGCTGCTTTTCTAATCTGACCACTTTCTTCCTTAGTAAATAATTGCTTCATAACTGCCATTGTCTCTGGCCATGAATATAAATTTGGATCTAAAAATTGATCCTAACTTGATTAGCAACACCCACAGGATCTTCTAACAGAAATCGCATGTCCTTTTTAAAGTTCTGAACCTCAGAGGCACTGAGAGGGGTGCTAATATATCCTAGCCCCTGTCCTACTGTCACTTCTCTGGGTGGATACTGTTTAACATGTCCTCTAAAAGGGAAATTCATCTGGTCCTCTAGTAATCTCTTAACTTCTCTATTTACCTGTTCAGAGAGGTCTGGTAGAGGAGTAGTTGTTGCCTTTGCTTCTGCTCTTGGTTTTGGCAATGGGGGAGTCGATGGAACTATTGGTGCCACAGGAGGCACTAATACTGGCTCAGGTTCTATTTGAGGTGCTGATGCTGGCACAGGAGACACAGGAAGAGCAGGTGGCATTTGGGGAACAGGAGGAATAATACAGATACAGGGGAGGGAGAGACTCTAATCATTAGATTAGATGGGTCCCAAGTCTTTGTCTCTTCCTGTGATTCTTTTTCCTTCTCTGCTACAGTAACTGTTACAGCCAATGCTCTGTCCCCTTCTGCCTTTTCTCTCATCACCAGGATAGAACTCTGGCTGACAAAATGCAGTATATGCTATCTCTCTATCATTTGTAAATTTTCTCCTGTTAACAGCCTTATTTAGGTTCTTGTTTGCCCACAGGGTGTGGGTCTGTATGTCAGTCTCCAGACCTGCCCACTGAAAACAGCAATACTCAATGAATGTGCCTGGGTCAAAGTGTTCATATAGAGGGGAATTTTTCTAAGCATTCAATTGAGCCCTTAAAGGATTATCCCTAGGAATTGTGTTCAGTTCTCTCTTATATGGATCTATATCCTCTATTTTGGACTTCTTTTTCCTCTGGGGTGATGCTTTTTTGCCCCATTTTTCTGTCTTGAAATTTTTAATCTTGCTTTCTTTTCAGGCATACCTTAACTTGGTGGCCTGCTTAAGACTGTCCTATCTCTTGTCATTTTTCTCTTGTTGCTTCAAAAACTAAAAGGGTTTTTACTTTTCAGTTGCTGGCTCCCTATCTACCTCTATTTTGCTCTTTGAGCAAATAAACTCTCACCCTTTTGGAAGCACAATTTATTCCCTTATCCCATGTAGCTTTTCAGGACCTTGTCCCACCTACCAATATCATTACACTTTCATCTTCAAACTTCCCTAATTAGAAATTCCATTTCTACTGACTTGTCTCTTTCTCTGAAGCTCCATACACATACACAAGCTCTTCATCCCATTCTCAGCTATTCCCTCACAGAGTTACAGAACTATGATAATAAGGACTCCCCAGTTTGTTTCACTTGGTCTTAAAAAGTCTCCTGGACTCTGCCAGTCAGTTATTCAAGCTGTATTCATTCACACACAAGCTTAGAGAGAGAGGACACCTCCCTCCAAAGGGTTGCTATTCATACTCACGCAAAATAAATGATCTCTACATTAGAAGTGTTGGCTCTGGTCTTTTCTCTGGCATCTCTCATTCCCTGTCTGCCTTCTTGCTTGTGGGGTTTTTTAGAAGCATATAGAAGGACTCCAATTTTCCCATATGGGTAAACTGAGGCACTCCTATTGTTCTAGAATCCAGGGCACACCCCCACCTGTGTAGAGTGGAATTCTGGGGGGGCTCATTCCTCCATGAATCACTCTAATGAGCAGACAGGAGACTTGATGCTGACAGAGTTCACCTGACTTTATTCAGAGGAGTTGTGGGGGAGGCCAAGGGTGAAGGAACACTGCCTGGGGAGAGACAGTATCCTCACAGCGGAAGGGAGGATACCTAAGGGTGAGAGAGAGGAGTCGCTCCACAGTCTGAAAATCCTCAGAAGTAGTGGGCACAGATACCCACATTTACTCAGAATTTATAGGGTTACACAGTGCTATCTCCTCTTTCCCATCATCTGAACATTTCTTTATCTTGTCCTTTCCTTCTTCCGCCTTAATCTTTCCCATCCTTTATTCTCTTAGCGCTTTTGTATATTTCTCTATCTTGTTCTATCTTCCTTCTATCCTCCTCAATCTTTCCCAACACTTCTGAGTGTAACATGAAATACTGTCTTATCCTATCCTCTATCAACATTTTCAAATATATGGGAATATTCTTTAGGTTTGCAGTTTTTCAGTTGAATCAGATTTTGTTATAATATTCCTCAGGTACCAACATTCACGCTATAACATTTCTTAATCAAAGTTATGACTTCTAAGTTTTGAGATTTCTCTCATAGAAATTAGAACATTCGAACTTCTTCCTAAAAGAAAGAGGGGATTTCTCTTAGCCACTTTTGAAAAAGTATGTCAAAGGTCTATACTAATATGGGTGTATGTATGTATGGATGTATACATATGTACATATATGTATATATAAAGCTGTCTGAGGAGGGGGATTCTTCTACAATTCAAAAGGAGAGATTGCTATCTCCTAGTAGAGGGCACCTAACTTCACTAATTTTTCTATAGGAAGTTGCCAATCTATGATTACTAATACTAAATCAATGCATCCTGGGGAATAAAGTGAAATTTCACCCCACACAAAGGCCAGACATATGCCTGTCCTCTTCTCTATATTTCTTTGCTCTATTGCAGAAATTTTTACAGCACAGAATCTTGCTGTGGTGTTAGCCACTGAAGCCCCAGCAAATTTCTGTAGTATAGAAGCCAAATCTCTGGCACTAGAAAGAGGGAGAGGAATCAAAGGGTGTGGTTGAATTTTATTGCAAGCTGGTATGTTGGTTACTTGGGTTGTGTGTTCCTTGCTGTTGATAGCGTGGTGGGGGGGAGGGGTGTGTCCAAAGGGATCAAGGCCCATGTTGGCCTTGAATGTGGAGGTTCCAAGGTTCTTTCCTTATGGTATTCTCTCTCTATAGAACACTGCCAGGCAGGGACTAGGTTAAAAAAGATAAACATAAAGGACAGATTCTGGTCTACTAGTGCCATTTGAATGCAACCCAATTCTGACTTTGAAGCCAACCAAAGAAGTTCCTTTTTATTTTGTGGTTAGTAGAACAGAACCATTTGCAGAATAAGTATGCTCTCAGAATTTCTTAAGTTTTCTTCATATGGTCTTACTTCAGTTTTGATCTTTGAGAAATGAACTACAGACCAGACCAGAAAATGGTTATTTTCTAAATAGCTACCAAACAACTTTGGGATTTGGGGTTTTCCCCAGTTTTGAAACCTCAAACCTTGCAACCCTTTGACTTGAAGGAGAAAGTAATAGAGACAGTTCAGGAGCAAAGTCATTGTCTCCTATGCCTACTCACACCATTTTTTTGGCCCTTCCATATGTATATACAGCCAGTCAAAGCTTCAGAGTGGTTTGAGGCATGACTTTATACAGTTTTTGCTTATTTATGAGCATGTGTACGTTCTCAGGAGAATGTAAACCTTCTTCTTGAGTGTATGAATTTCATCATTTTTATATGAATATTCATAGTACTGAGCATAATGCTTGCCACATTATAGGACCTTAAGCTGTATAATTCATTGATTGATATGCATAGACCAATAATTTTCAGTCTTAAAAATGGTGCTTTTGAAAGGTATTGTTCATCTTTAATTTTGTCATGAATTTATTTCTACCAAATTCTTGTAGTTTCGGTTAAAAATGGATTTTTATATATCAGTACAGCTTTTTGTTTCCAATTTCTTGTCATTTGGCAAAGAGGAAAAATGAATGACAATCTCATGATTCCCATGTTTTCTAATAAAATACTTTTCCTATAGAAAATATTTTCTTAGAAAATGTGACCGATTTTACATGCACCACCAACTCCACTTAAGTTCATGGTCAGACATTTTCTGGAGTTTTTTAATGACCGTAGAACATTTTTTAGGCGATATATTGAATATAGACATGGAGACAGTGTAATATAGAGGAAAGTGCTAGCTCTTCAGGCAGGAGTTAGAGGAACTCAGTTAAAATATTGACTCGTCTACTTATCTGTGTGAGCCATTTTATAAACTCTTTGAAACATAGTTCCTTATATGTAAAATAAATTGGACTAGATGGACTCATATGCCCCTTCTAGCTCTAAATCTATAATCTTATTTGAATTTTTATTTTATTTTATGAAAAAAGGAGCCTATCCTCTTAGTTATATATATAGTCTCAGCTTAGTTTGGCTTAAAAGAGTTCAAATAATATGTTGTAGTAAATATTACTCAAATATATATTTTGTGACAAGTGAATACATTCTCTTTTTAAAAATAGGCTAAAACTGAATACTAGGAAATGGCCACAGCTTCACCACGGTCTGATACTAGTAATAACCAGAATAGAAGATCACAGCTTCAGGTGACTGGTAAGTTAACTATATTTATAACTATTTGTTTAGAATTTATAATTGTCAGTTTAAATTTGATTCTGTTTGATTGATAACATAACCCTTAGAGTCTATGGGATATTCAGGGAAAACTGGTAACTGATGTGAGGGCTTGCCTGAGCCATTTTATTTCTAGGCTATTTTCCTCCTTTGGTGTCCATCTACCACCTGGTTCTCACCTGTGACTCCAAGAAGCTGTAGCATTCATAGCAGCCACACTCTGGTAAACTGTCTCAGCAGGCAGGCCAAACCATGCTAAGAGAAACTGATGGGCATGAAACCCTGCCTTGAGTATGTGGAAGGAGCAGCTGAGAACAATTGTTCCAATGGCCATGAAAATGGCTGAAGCAGACAAGAGGCCAAGGACATTCACTGCATTCTGAGCCATCTCCTCTCACCTCAACTTGTGGTTGTAAGAGATTGAAAGTGATGACTTTGTGCAATTCTGCCTCATTTAAATACAATTTATGTGAGAGTCAAAAGACATCACAGTAATAAGAAAGTTAGCACAGCTCTTGGTATATAGTAGGTATTGCTATCATTCTCTGACTTTTTGTCTTAGGATCCCTTTACACTCTCAAAAATTATTGAGGACCCCAAAGAGATTTTGTTTGTGAATTATAGTTATTGATGCTGGCCATTATTAGAAATTAAATCTGATAACTATTTTGAAATAGTTATTCATTTTAAAACCATAACCCATATTATATGGTTAACATAAATATTTAAAAACAAAAAACAACTCTTCTAGAACAAAAACTCCCCAAAATTTAGTGACAAGAGTGGCATTATTTTACATATTTTTGCAAATCTTTTTAATGTCTTGCTTAATTGAAGACAGCTGGATTCTCAGAGCTGTTTTTGCATTCAATCTGTTGTGATATGTTTTGGTTGAAGTATATGAAGAAAATCTGCTTTCCCAGATAGATATGTAATTTGGTATTTTTAATAGGCAAAAAATGTCTTATGATTTTTTAGAAAATACTTTTGACCTTGCATATTCCCTGAAAGAGTGACAGGAACTCTAAAAAGTTCAAAGATCATACTTTGAGAAACAGTACTTTGATAGAGTTTGTCGCAGACAGAATAAAGGCTATCAGATCTCTTGTTCTGGGCATGATGCATATATTAATGTATTTGTTGTTCAGAAGTGTGACTCTTCCTCACCCCATTTGGGGTTTTCTTGGCAAAGATACTGAAGAAGTTTGCCATTTCCTTCTTTAGCTCATTTTACCGATGAAGAAACTGAGGCAAAGTTAAATGACTTGCCCAGGGTTATACAACTAGTAAGTGGTCTGAGACTAGATTCAAACTTGGGTCTTCCTGACTCCAGGCCAGACGCACTATCTAGTGTGTCACCAAGCTGCCCCAGGTATGTAGCCTATGATCAAATTGACAGATAGCATGCTATAGTAGTATAGTGGATAGATGGTTGGTCTTAATGTCAAAAAGACTTAGCCTCAAGTTCTATCTCTGACCATGTGTGACCATGAATATGTCATGTCACTTAACATCTAGGTAGTGCCCCAGGGAAACTATAAGTTACAGATGCGTTACTGTTCTGCATGAATGGAAAGTTAAGAAAATTATGTATGAAACCATAAACTTGTATTAAGTATAGTTTTAAAATATGTATATTAATCTCACTCAACATTCACTCACCTAACAAAGTTATTATCATTGTGTTTTTTTAGATGTATCTTTTTTTTTAAATTTAAACATTAATAATCATTTTTAACATGGTTACATGATTCATGCTCCTACTTTCCCCTTCACCCCCCGCACTCCCCCCACCCATGGCCGATGCACATTTCCACTGGTTTTGTCATGTGTCCTTGATCAAGACCTATTTCCAAATTGTTGGTGGTTGCATTGGTGTGGTAGTTTCGAGTCTACATCCCCAATCATGTCCACCCCGACCCATGCATTCAAGCAGTTGCTTTTCTTATATGTTTCCTCTCCTGCAGTTCTTCCTCTGAATGTAGGTAGCGTTCTTTACCATAAATCCCTCAGAGCTGTCTTGTGTCATTGCATTGCTGCTGGTACAGAAGTCCATTACATTCAATTTTACCACAGTATATCAGTGTCTGTGTACAATGTTCTTCTGGCTCTGCTCCTTTCGCTCTGCATCTGTTCCCGGAGGTCTCTCCAGTTCGCCTGGAACTCCTCCAGTTTATTATTTCTTTTAGCACAATAGTATTCCATCACCCGTATATACCACAGTTTGTTCAGCCATTCCCCAATTGAAGGACATACCCTCCTTTTCCAGTTTGTTGCCACCACAAAAAGCACAGCTATAAATATTTTTGTACAAGTCTGTTTATCTATGATCTCTTTGGGATATAAACCCAACAATGGTATGGCTGGATCAAAGGGCAGGCATTCTTTTATAGCCCTTTGAGCATGATTCCAAATTGCCAGCCAGAATGGCTGGATCAGTTCACAACTCCACCAGCAATGCATTAATGTCCCAAATTTGTCACATCCCCTCCAACATTCATTACTCTCCCCTTCTTTTATTTTAGCCAGTCTGCTAGGTGTGAGGTGATACCTCAGAGTTGTTTTGATTTGCATTTCTCTAATTATTAGAGATTTGGAACACTTTCTCATGTACTTATTGATACTTTTGATTTCTTTACCTGAAAATTGCCTGTTCATATCTCTTGCCCATTTATCAATTGGGGAATGGCTTGATTTTTTATACAATTGCTTTAACTCCTTGTATATTTGAGTAATTAGACCCCTGTCAGAGTTTTTCGTTATAAAGATTTTTTTCCCAATTTGTTGTTTCCCTTCTGATTTTGACTACATTGTTTTTGTTTGTACAAAAGCTTTTTAGTTTAATATAATCAAAACCATTTAATTTACATTTTGTAATTTTCTCTAACTCTTGCTTGGTTTTAAAAAGTCTTTCCTTTCCCAGAGTTCTGACAAGTATACTATTCTGTGTTCACTTAACTTATTTATAGTTTCCCTCTCTATATTCAAGTCGTTCACCCATTCTGAATTTATCTTGGTGTAGGGTGTGAGATGTTGATCTAGACCTAATCTCTCCCATATTGTTTTCCAAATTTCCCAGCAGTTTTTGTCAAATAGTGGATTCATGTCCCAAAAGTTGGGCTCTTTGGGTTTATCATACACTTTCTTGCTGGTGTCATTTACCCCAAGTCTATTCCACTGATCCTTCCTTCTATCTCTTAGCCAGTACCATATTGTTGTTTTTTTTTAAACCCTTGTACTTCGGTATATTGTCTCATAGGTGGAAGATTGGTAAGGGTGGGCAGTGGGGGTCAAGTGACTTGCCCAGGGTCACACAGCTGGGAAGTGGCTGAGGCCGGGTTTGAACCTAGGACCTCCTGTCTCTAGGCCTGACTCTCACTCCACTGAGCTACCCAGCTGCCCCCTAGTACCATATTGTTTTGATGACTGCTGCTTTATAGTATAGTTTAATATCTGGTACTGCTAGGCCCCCTTCCTTCACATTTTTTTTTTCATTATTTCCCTTGATATTCTTGATCTTTTGTTATTCCAAATGAAATTTGTTATAGTTTTTTCTAATTCAATAAAGAAGTTTTTTGGTAGCTTGATAGGTATGGCGCTAAATAGGTAAATTAATTTGGGTAGAATTGTCATTTTTATTATGTTAGCTCGTCTTACCCATGAGCTATCATTGTGTTTTAATTGCTTAGTAGTAATTTGGAGCATTTTTTCCTTTATGTCTTTCACTGATATTATTGTGTATGACCATTGTGCCTCTGAGCAGGTAGTCTTAGGATTTGGTACGGCAAGTAGATTTCTTCCTCTGATCTTGTGTGTGGTTTCTGACTGGATCTTATACTATTTGGGAACCAGGATTTAGAGCAGGGGTCTGCAACCTTTTTGGCCGTGAGAGCCATAAATGCCACGTTTTTTAAAATGTAATTTCGTGAGAGCCGTACAGTGCTCACAGTTGCATGGTCCTGTAACAGCGCCTGAAAAAAAAATGGACTTTATGGCTCCTGCAGAAAGAGCCATATCTGACCCTCAAAAGAGCCAGATATGGCTCGAGAGCCATACGTTGCCAACCCCTGATTTAGAGTATGGTCAAAAGGGAGCTGAGAAATAATTATCTTCCCTGTAGATGCAACATCAATTACTTCATGACTGAGTGTAAATTTTTATCCGCATGTCAGTATCTTTGTGGCAGTTTACAATATAGAAATACCTCAATAGCAAAAGAATAAAGGCCAAAATTTGAATAGAATTTATGTTGTTGTTCATTTGTTTTAGTCATGTTCTACTCTTTGTGACCCCTTGTGGGGTTTTCATGGCAAAGATACTGGACTGGTTTACCATTTCCTTTTCCAGATCATTTTATAAATGAAGAAACTGAGGCAAACAGGATTAAGTGACTTGCCCAGGGTCACACACCTGGTAAGGCCAGATTTGATCTCAGGAAGATGTCTTCTTGACTCTAAACCTGGTGTTCTATCCACTCTACCACTTACCTGGCCCCTTGAAGAGAATATTGTTCGAAGGGCAGGTAGGTAGCACAGTCAATAGAGTGCCAGGCCTGGAGAATGGAAAATCTAGATTCAGATCTCACCTAAGGTAATTGCTAGTTGTGTGACCCTGGGCAAGTCACTTAACCCCAAATGCTTAGCTCTACCACCCTTCTGCCTTAGAATCTATAAAGATAGAAGATATGGGTTTGTTTTTTATATATATATAACTCTTACCTCCCACCTTAGAATCAGTATTATATATTGGTTCCATAGCAGAAGAGTGGCAAGGACTAGGCAATGGGGGTTAAGTGACTTGCCCAAGGTCACACAGCTAGGAAGTATCTTGAGGCCATATTTGAACCTAGGACCTCCTGCCTTTAGGCCTGGCTCTCAATCCACTTTGCTACCCAGCTGCCCCCTGATTGTTTTTTGTTGTTCTTGTTTGTTTTAAGACAGAGAATATTGCTTGCAATCTGGTTAACTAAAAAGGAATTTGTAATTTTAGTGAACTGGAAATTCAGTACTATTTGAGAGTATGATGTGACAGTTAAGAAAATTAGATGGTTTAAACCTGTGTTATGAATCTTGGTCTAGAGAGCTAGTAATAATATCAAAGTGTTCTCTATCTAAATCATACCTCAAATATTGTACTCATTTATGGGTGCCATATTTATGGAAGGACATTGACAAACTTGATAAGGTGTCTTGAGAAAGTCAAGCAGGATGGTAAGATTTCTTAAGTTTCTACCATTTTCCAGTTAATTGAAGAAGATATGGATGTTAACTTGGAGAAGAAAAGACTTAGGGAGGATATGTTAGGTAACTTTTAGTAAAGAAGCCAGAAAGGTGAGCCAGATGGGATCTCTGGTGGTAGGTATTGGGAAGTAAGTTAAATAGAATGAAGACGGTAGTGGCTGAAGCAGCTAGCTTCCTTAGAGTAGGAAGTGGGGATTCTAAGATGAACTGGTCTTGAGGGATCTGTTGCCTAGACATTACAACAGTATTTCAAAATTTATAGTACAGTTTGGTTTTTAGTATTTTTTTTTTGAGGCTTCATACCTTTATTTAAAGGTTTAAACTTGACATTTATGGGCTAAGATGACTGCAGAGTGGAAACAAGAGTCTTATTCTCCTCATCACCGACCAATATAAAGGCCTCAAGGACAAAAATCAAAATCAGATGAGCTCAGGGGCTCTACCATAGGGTGCAGCCTTGAAGGTTGGCAGGGTTTGGGCATTTCCATGCTAGAAGGGTGTAAAATTACTCCTACCAAAGCGTGAGCTAATCACTCCTCCCCCACTCCACTACAGTGCCAGAGTCAGAGTGATGGCAGGGCAATCTCTAGGTTCTTGGGGGGCTGGCTAAGGATGCCATACACTTACCCCTGAGGGCAGCGAGACTTGGTACTCCAGGAGGCGGAGGAATGCAGAGCTTGGGCACAGAGATAGGGCAAAGAGGGGCTTCCCACAGCAGAACGTGGCAGAGGCTGAAAAATAGCCTCAGGGCAAAAACCATTCTGTAGCTCGATACAGAGAAAGCTGCCTACCCTCCTCACTCAGACTTCTGGCTGGGAAGAGAAGAAAAACCAACACAGCAATGGCCAGCAACACCAAAGAACTATAATCTACAACTACCAAAAAAAAAAAAAAAATAAGAAAAAGCCTCTGAAAAATAGCAGACTATAGAGGAGGCAGCAGAGAGTGACAAAAAAGCAAATGCATCCAAACTTTCAAAAAAAAAAATGGAAATTGGTCACAAGCTCTCAAGGTATTCATATTTGAGTTCAAGAACCAGGTAAGAAAGATAGAAGAAACTTGTCAAGAAAAGTAGGAAATAGTTCAAAACAAAAATCACACTTTAAAAGACAGAATCTCCCATTTGGAAAAAGAAGCCCAGACTTCACATGAAGTGATAAGCAAATCGGAGACCAGAATTTACCTACTGGAAGCCATGAAAAGCAGGATAGACCAAACTGAAAAGGAAAATCAAAAGATTATAGCTGAAAACCAGTCTTTAAAGACTAGAATTGGGCAAGTAGAAGCTAGTGATCTCACAAAACAGCAAGAATTTTTTAAAGCAAAGTCAAAAGGATGACAAAATAGAAGGAAACATGAAATATCTCATTGAGAAGATGACAGACCTGGAAAACAGGTCCTGGAGAGACAATTTGAGAATCATAGGTCTACCTGAAAACCTAGAAAAAAAAAACAATTTTGATATCACATTACAAGAAATTTTCCAGAAAACTGTCCTGATATTCTTGAACAAGAGGACAAAATAGACATTGAAAGAGTCCATAGATCACCCTCTACATTAAATCCTCAAAAGACAACCCCCAGGAATGTAATTGCCAAATTCAAGATCTTCCAAGCTAAGGAGAAAATATTGCAAGAAGCCAGAAAGAGACAATTCAGATATCAAGATGCACTAATCAGGACTACATAGGATCTGGCAGCCTCCACACTAAAGGACTACAAGGCTTGGAATATAATATTTAGAAAGGCAAGAGGATTGGGTCTACAACCAAGGATCACCTACCCATCAAAACTGACTATATACTTCCAGGGGAAAGTATGGGCATTTAAGAAAATAGAAGATTTCCAAGTATTTGTGAAGAAAAGACCAGAACTAAATGGAAAATTTGATGTCCAAATACAAAATTCAAGAGAAACATGAAAAGGTAAAGAAGAAAGGGGGGGGAAATTTTTTTTTTGCTCTCAGTGAAATCAGTTCTGAGAGGGAAGAGCAACTAGATCTGTTGGGGTATAGAATTCTATCTTACCCTACAGAGGTGGGGAGTGGGGTGGGGAATACCTAAAGGAAGGAAAAGAGCGGGGGGAGGGAATATAATGACCCTAAAGAAAAATAAGAGGGTAATAAGAAGCGAAGAGGTGGGAAAGGAAGTAAAATAATGGTGGGGATTAGGAGGACTGTTTAAAAGATCTAAATTTAACAAAGGAATATAATACCTTATTAAGGAGATACTGCAAAAAGTTGGTTTAAAAGCACTTTACCAGGTCCCTTTCTATTCATACCTGGTTAGTTAGTTAGCATGCTTTAATTTTTGTTGTCATTCAGTCATTTTTCAGTTGTGTATGAATCTTTGTGAATCCATTTGAGATTTTCTTGGCAAAGATATTGGAGTGATTTACCATTTCCTTTTCCAACTCATTTTACTAATGAAGAAACCTAGAACAGGTCCAAGTGACCCTCTCAGGTTCTCCCAGCCAGCAAGTGCCTAAGGCCAGATTTGGACTCGGAAATTGAATCGTCCTGAATCCAGGCCCAACACTGTATTCACTGTGATACTTTGTGTCCATATTCCATAATATTTATTATTAATTAATATATTAGCAGAAGTAGTTAAGTGGCATGACAGATTAAGTAGTACTCAAAGTCATAAAGTCCCAAATTTGGTTTTAATAATCTTAAGTCATTTAGGGATATGAGTCTATTTTAATTAACAAATGAGTTTGCTTTATTTCTAATGTTGAGATTAGATTAGAGCAGTGATGGAAAACCTGTGACACACATGTCAGCACTGACACGTGTAGCCATTTTTGATGGCATGCAGCTGTATGCATGGCTAAAACATTTGCTGTAGTGTAGACACTCTGTGTACTATAAATGATAATTCTACCTATATTTTAATTACCTATTTAATTTACCTATTTTGGTTTATTAAATGTAGTTATATATTACAATTATACATTTTTGTTATTTAAACTATCACTATTGCAAAATTATGTTTTTTTTTTTCTTGAAGTGATACACCACCCGATTTATGCTTAGTTTTTTGGCAAATTTTGACACACCACCCTCAAAAGGTTGCCCATTACTGATTGAGAAATGTATTAGGATAGATATTAGTAATTTGTGGACATGGGTTAATGATTTGGAGCAGTCTTCCATATGGTTGTTAGTAATTTGCAGTTCTTCCTTCAGAAATATAGCTTTTGGCCTATTTTCTATTGTGATATTGTGTGTGTGTGTGTGTGTGTGTGTGTGTGTGTGTGTATTTGGATGGGGTTCGTAAAATATATGCTTTATTAATTGTCATATTTCTATCAGTTTCTAGTGCCAAACTGAAAAGAAAAAAGAACTGGTTTGGAACAGCTATCTATGCAGAATTATCTGTAGATGGAGAAATTAAGAAAACAGCAAAATCCAGTAGTTCTTCTAATCCAAAGTGGGATGAACAGTTAACCGTGTAAGTATTTTGTTTCAATAACTTGTGTGTATGTAAAACTATTTCACCACCAAATCCTACTCTGTTATCTCATTATGGCATGGAGGTGACTATAGGTTTTCAAAAGTCATTCAAGTAGTACATAAGCTTCAATTTGTTTTATAAGTAATGATGGTAATAGATAATATCTATATAGTGTCTACTATGTGCCAAGCATTTTGCTACATGCTTTTCAATTATTATCTCATTTAATACACACAACAACCCTGGGAGGTAGATTTTATTATTAAACCCCATTTTATAGGTGGTGAAAATAATACAGAGGTGAAGTTGGATTTTTATTCACATCTTCCTGATTCTAGACCTGGTACTCTTATCTACTGTGCCACCCACATGCTCTGAACCATACGGAAAAAGCTTAGAGTATATTCATTGTGATATATTTGGTATTTTCCAGGGACCAATCTGCCTAAGCACAGAGAGGATCATTGCCAGTAGCTAACCACTAGGTGAATAAAGTCTTTGTTGTAGAAACTATAAAAGAATGGCTCATTAGTGGAGTTGATTTTATTGTATCTCCAAAGAAAGCAAGAAATTTAATTTAGGGAAACATTTGCTCATCTTGCCTTGCAGTGCTGTTAATAAGCAAAAGCATAAAGACCACCATGAAGATAGTTGTAGCTTATGTTGTTGAGGAGATACAAAAGCTTTCCAAAGAATAAAAAAAAAAGACTGATGAATTCACAAATTATATATTTAATACTCAGTCACAGATGTAAAAATTGGCAAAAGAGAAGATTTTGAAAAATAAGTTGGAAAATATGACATGATTAAGAAATAAAAGAACCAAAGGCGTAGAAATTTAGAGGCTGTCCAGTTCAGTCTCCTTATTTTACAGATGATCAGATTGAGGCTTAAGGAGTTTAATACTAGGTACTTAATAAATGCCTATTGACTGATTTGACTGATGTATTTTACTCAGTGTGGCCTAGACTAGGCTCCTTACTATGTAAGGAGGAAAGTTCTGGACTTTTTAGTCAGAGCACCTCAAGTAAATCCCATCTTTGCTACTCCTTAACTATGTGACAACTCAGAAACCTCATGAATAAATTTTTGATTGTCATCATCAAATTCCTGAATATTCCAGACCCTATCCATTCAAGAACTGATAGTAAGAAACATCCTTTATTTTGCTCATCCCTTGAACCCTGGCTGGCTTACTTTAGGAATTGGGTACTCTTTCCACTTAGCTTCTCTTTATCCCTCCTTCAATCATCCATGACCTCACCAGAGAAGCAAAATAGTAGAGCTTTCTGTTTATCCCTCCTTCATTCTAGATCACCCTCACCCCATGAAGCAACTAAGTAGGAATAGCAATATAGTTCTTTATATTATTGAATGCTTTGAGTGTCACCAATTATAACCCTTTGTAAGAAATTCAAATTAAGGTTTTGACTAAATATATGAGAATTTTAAGATAATATTTTGGTTGCCAATTTAAAAAAATTATAGCATAAGCCAAAATGACTTTTAGTAGTTTTATTTACAAAAAGGTGAAAGGGGTGAAAGTAGAGAAATATAAAAGAGGGTAGAGAAGATGTCTAGCCTATCCACCCTAAATGTTGTCCCAATCTCTGGGTCAGGGACTTGTTAATCCTCAGGATTAAATTGGGAGGGTTTGTTATTCCTCAGCTGGAGGACTTGATGGTGAAATAAACAGGGGTTCCACCCACACGGCCTCCTTCAAGAGGGGAAAGCCTCTCTGGAACTAATCTCTCCAGAAGCCAGGAAAGGAGCATCATCTTCTCACTCACCCAAGCGATGCTCCAAATGAGAAGATCCAGGAGCAGTTTTACTAGAAGCAGCCCAAGAGCCAGAGTCTCAGGTCGAAGTCCTAAGTCAAAGCTCCAAGCTATAGTCTCAAGATTCAGGTCGAAGACTTCCTTGGACAGGAAGTTCAGGACCTTAAGAGTCCTTTTCCCACACCTCTTCCTGTTTCTTCCTCCACTTTACGGGAGCCAGTTGCAGTCTTTAAATTTGCTTAGCACTGCCCAGGGGTGGTCAGTCGCTTCTGGAATTGTCACCCACTAAATTTAGTAAATGGCTTGGGGACCTCCCCTACTTAGTGTTAAGTAGAGGTGTTTTCAGTTTTTGTTGATTAATTTAAAAATAGACAAGGGAAGAATTAATCCTATCTTTATACCTTCATGTGAGAAGAGGGAGCACCAAGCTTTGTCAATTATTTTTTTAATGTGTTCTTTTCATTATGTTCTTAAATCCTCCCGATTTCACTATCCACTTTTTTCTCCCACCAGTCCCTTAGACATTATATGAATCTATATTTGTTAGGAATAATATTGATATAGATGGATATATTCAAAAGTATTAATAGTTTATTTAAAGCCATATTGGTAATTAAGAAGGCCACGTGCCTGCTAAGATCTAATTCAAATGCCCTGCCATTACCTCTGCCCACCTGGCTTGTTCCACAGGAAAGAGAGAATACCAATCCCAATCTCTCTATTTAAGCTTCTGTTTATGTTGTCTTACTTCACCACGCAAGACAGGAAGTCTGTTGAGTCATGGGAAGTGTAGTTCTCAAGTCCCCTAAGCGTCCACAGGAAGCTTATATCATGGACCTGAATATTAAGACTCAGTGAACCCCAAAGAACCCCAAATTTCCACTAACACATATTTCAAATGAAAGTATATGTAATAAACATTCTTATATATAGCCCTTTTCTATGCCACTTTGCATATAGTAATGCTCATTTTTTCTCTCCATAATTTAAAAAAAGTAGTGGTTGAACTCCATTTTGAAAGGAGAGAAGTATTCTGTGAGGCAGAAGTGAAAAAGTATATTCTAGGCAAGGTAGATAACCAGTGAAAAATATAGGGCCCCTTGTGAGGAAGAGAGAGAAGTCCATTTTTTGGCTATATAGAGTATAGGAAAGAAAATAATATGAGACTAGAAAGATAAGTTGGAGCCACTTTAAAAGCCAGACAAGTTAATATTGTATCCTGAGGTAGTGGAAAGCCACTGGAATTTGTTGAATAGTGTTGAGGGGTGACGAGGCCAAATTTTCACCTAAGAAAAGCTTTCTCAGATGTGTGAAGCATAGATTAGATTAGGGAGAATTTTTAGGCAAGGAGACCAATTAGAAGAACTTTTCAGTTGTCCAAATGAGAGGTTATAAAGCCTTGACCTATGGGGGTAACTATAATTAAAGAGAAGTATGTAAGTGTGATGAAAAGCTTGTGAATATAGAAAACATAAGATTTGACATATAAGAGGGATATGGAGTGAGAGTGAGTGAGGAAGGAGTTGTAGAGAATGCCAAAATTATGAATTTTGGAAACTGTAAAAATGATGGTAACCTTGGGAAAGGGGAAGAAAAAGATAAATTATGTTTTGGACATGTTGATGTCTCTGGGAGATCATTTAAAATATCCAATAGGCTATTGGCAATGTGTCAGTTGGCCTTAGAAGAGAGAGAGATGAGCTGGATATACATAGTACAGTATGTAATGTCTTGCATAATATTTTTCTCTAGCCACATCCACATCCACCCTGTGCACTTACATGTTTATACACACGCACACACGTATACATATACATTGTGTTTAAAGCAGCTACATCTCTTTCCTGAGTTCCACATTTACATCTCCAACTCTCTATTAGATACTTCAAACTGGATATCCTAGAGAAATCTCAGACTCAGCATGTTTAAAACTTAACATTATCTTTACCCTAGAAATCCTCTCCTCATGCCATATTTTATTGTTTCTATGGTCATAACATTTCTCATTTTTGACCTCTTCTCTCTAATCAGTCAGCCACCACTATAAGTCAAGTAGTTAATTTTTTTGGCTATAGCAACAAACAAAGACTATGTACAGAAATTTAGAGATATTAAATCTATGGAACAGATATCCACCCATATGAAATCATTTAGTCCTCAAAGTGACTGAACTGTAGTATATATCAACAGGTTGATCTGTGGACCTCTAAAATACATGACTCATGACTTCTGGTCATAGATTTTATCTGCTATTCTCTTTCTCCCTACTCTGTCCCTTGTTTTTCTCTCCCCTCCCTCTCTACATCCCACTATGACATACACAGACACATGCACACATATCCAGATTGATGATAAAATAACTAATTATGCACACATATTATGTATTCATATTTATTTTTACATATATTTATAATTAGCTAGGTAGCATCGTGGGTGGAGTGCCACACCTGGAGTCAGAAAGACAACATTTCAAATTTGACCCTTAGATTCTTACTATTTGTGTTACTTTAGGCAAGTCAGTTAACCTCTGCTCAGTTTCCTTATCTGTAAAATGGTGTAATAACAACACCTATCTTCCAGAGGTGTTATGAGGATACAAAATAATTATAAAGCACTTTGTAAACCTTAAAATGCCATATAAATATTAACTACTTATTTGTACACATACATATATTTCCAAATCTGTCTTTTTGTTGATCTGTATAGATCTGTAGTTGTATATATGTTTTTATGTAAAAAGAAAGATTTAGATATATGCAAATGTGAATATACAGGGTGATATCTGTATATTACATATGTGTAGGGGAAAAGGAATTAGAATAATGGATAAAGGCTTATATTGGAAATTGGGTCATGTGGCTCAAAGACTCATAGACCTACCTGATTTTATGTGTTACGAATCAACTACTTCTGGGATTTGTGATTTCATCTGCATAGAGGTACTTGTTCCATTGATGGAGACGATAGCTTCTTACACCTCTGAACACAGTCTTTATAAATTGTGGCCAAAAAAATTATTACATAGTAACTAGTTATTTGTTGATGAACTTTTCTTGGTCAAGCTTGGTTATTCCTCAGACCTACAGTCTATTGTTCATAAATCAACTTGAAGTCCATTTAGAATGCTTGGCTAAACAACCATCTTGTGTGCTATTAATGGCATTTTAATGAATAACAAGCTAAGATGAATCAATATTAATGTGAAAATCAAGAAGGCCATTGTGATCCTAGGCTGCATTAATAGAGCAATGTTGTTTACAGGGAGAGAGGGCGGTAATAACACAATAAGAATCCAGATCAAACCACCTGTACAAATATTATATTCGGCTTTGTGTAACACATTTTAGGAAGGACGTTAACAAAGTACAATGTATATAAGCAATTTAAGCATGATTTTGTGAGGGGATTGAAAACTTCATCATGTGACAATATATTGAATTAACTGGCAATACCAAAGAGAAGGTTCCTTCAAATGAAAGAGGGATTAGAATTGTTTTGGTTAGACACAGTGAGCAGAACAAAAAACAGGGGAGTAGAAGTTTCAGAAAGACATTTTGTACCTATATATAAGGAGAAACAGTTATAGTTGTTCAAAAGTACATGGACTGACACTTCCCAGCTGTGTGACCCTGGGCAAGTCACTTGACCCCCATTGCCTACCCTTACCACTCTTCCACCTATAAATCAATTCACAGAAGTTAAGGGTTAAAAATTAAAAAAAAAAAAATTAAAAAAAAAGTACATGGACTACCTTGAAAGTCATTGCATTTTTCCTCAATAAAAATATTCAGAAAAAATAAAAAGGACTAGATGATTCATTAGGAATGATCTTGTTGTATGTAGTATGTACTACATAGTTTGTAGTATGTACAAGTGCGGGTCTGGTTTGAGATCCTTCTGAGATTCTGAGATACTTTGAGTCAAGCTATACTCTGTAGTATTTTGTAGACATAAGGCACTATTTTTAGTGATTCTAAATTATTAGAATATGTGACATGAGTCACTGGAATCCCTGCCACTTAAGAGAACAAGAGGAAAACTGTAGCACCTCAAGTGTAATGTCCTCTTGTAGATTTATAGAAAGGAGTATTTGGACAAGAATGTCAGTGGATGAATATGTTGCAATGTGAACTTTTAGAGGAACAACATCGATGTGATCACAGGTCCATATGAATATTGGTATATTCGCTAACAGGTACTGCAAAAGTATTCTTTTTGATTTTCCTAATTGAAAATTTGTAGTTATTAGAGAAGTGAAACTGAATTTTTATTTTTGTATTATATAAGTTATATTGAGAGTTGGAAAGAACAGTAGAGATTATATCTATTTCAATATTATTTCACAAATTAAGACTCAGATAGGCAGAGACTTCTTAGGTCACACAGAAACTTCATGTCAGAACTATAGTTCACATCCAGGTCTCCATTCTCAATTCACTTCTCTATCCTCTATACTGAAAAAGGAACTTGCTAAGAAATTTAAAAGTAGAAATATACGACCTTAAGGAAGTATAGGACCACCTTGTTTGGGGGGATTTCCCCCCCCCCCATTTCTCAGGTAGTATCATAGATTAAGTAATATAGAGTAAATCATGGTATTTATTAATAAAGATTTAAAAACTTATGTTGTGATTATTAATCAGTAGCTAGTTTCAAGAATGTTACAAACCCCTTTTTATATTAAAACAATGCAGTTATTGTACAAGAAGAATAGACTACATTTAGTCAGGCCAATTATAGATAATTCTTATCTATTCCTTAGCCCTATCCTTATTTATCATGTTTCCCCATTTTAAGTTCCTGTTTAAATTTAAGTACTAAGCAATAATTGATTTTTAAGTACTCCCTATTCTCTATTTAAGATGATTTATTGATGTAAACTGGGTTTTCCCAAAAATGAATGTGAGGTTTTACTATACTTGGAAATTATTATAAAGGAATTAATAATGGTATAGAAAGAGCACTGGATTTGAATTGAAGAGGGACATATCTTTGAATCTGTTTCTTCTGCTGATTAGTTTTATGATTCTAGCTGAACTTTAGTTTCATATTTATAAAATGGGGAATAGTTATTTTTGTAGTCAATAGTGTGATTGTGAGGGAAATATTTCATAAATATAAAGCAATATACTGATGTAAACTATTGTCATTCCTCATCTCTTGTATGGTTTTTTCTTATTTTTCACTATAGGAATGTGACACCTCAGGCCACACTGGAATTTAGAGTGTGGAGTCATCACACTTTAAAAGCAGATGCATTATTAGGAAGAGCAACAGTAGACTTGAGAGAAGCTCTTGAATTACACAATAGAAAATGTAAGTCTTTTATTCTAATTCCTAATTTTATGTTTAAATTTTTTAAATTACACGAGAGCAAGTCATTTTGGTATATTTATCACATATATGCTATATCTATATATGTAATATCTATAGTGTATATTTAGAACACTATTGTTATGAAGTAACTTTTAGTTCTTTAAAAGTGAATTTAAAAACTTTTTAAGTGAATTAAAAAATTAATTACTCATTTTTATCTCATGAATTCTTTGGATAATTTAAACTCTTCAGCAGCATCCTTCATTTATTGTTTTTAGATGCAAATATGAGTGAACAGGGAAATATGGGGGAAGGGAGGCAGCTAGCTAGTACAGTGGATAGAGTGCAGGGCCTGGAGCCAGGAATACCTGAGTTCAAATATAACTTAACTTCCATTTACCTCAGATTCCTCAATTGTAAAATAAGGATCATATTAGCACCTACCTGGCATAGTTATTGTGGAGTTGAAATGAATTAAATTTTATTAAGTCTTTTCCACAGATTCTGGGACATAGTATGCTCTTAATAAACACATATTCCCTTTCCCATCCCTACTCAGTTTTGTTGGGTAAGATATTCTTGGCTTTAAGTCCATATCCTTTGCCTTTTGGAATATCATTTTCCACATTCTCTGCTCTTTTATAGAGGTAGCTGCTAAATCATAAGTGATCCTGATTGTGGCTCATTTGTACTTGAACTCTTACTTTCTGGCTGCTCATAGTCTTTTTTTCTTTGACCTGGAAACTCTGAGTTTTAGCTATGTTGTTCTTAGGAGTATCTTTTAAGAGGTGATTGAGAGATTCTTTCTATTTCCACTTTGTTCTCTAGTTTGAAGAGGTCTTGGCATTTTTCTTTTAAGATTTCTTGAAATAGGGTGTCTAGGTTCTTTTTTTCTCTGTGATGTTCAGGTAATCCATTTAATCACAAATTTATTGTTCTGTTTTCCAGGTTTGGGGGTGGGGGTGGGGTTGCTGCTTTGGTAATACCTTTCCTTTTCTTCTTTTTTTCCTTTCAGGCTTTTGACTTTATTTTAACATTTCTTTTTGCCTTATGAAATCACTGACTTGTATTTGCATTCTAATTTTTCTAATTCTAATTGGTATTGCATTCTAATTTTTAGGGCATTTGTTGTGTGAGTGGGATTTTGTACCTAAGCTGAAATCTCCTTTCTAATTCTTTTATCTTTAGTTCTCATTTCCTGTTTTTCCTCACACATGTTGCATTCATTAAAAGTTTTTGATTCCTTTTTAAAAAAATAAAATTCTTGTTTCATCTCTTCCAGAAATTCTAGTTGAATTTATGCCCAGGCTGTATTTTTCTTTGAGTCATTCTCTTGTTCTTGTCTTGCTTGACCACACTACCATAATAGCTCATTATAATGTGGTTCTTCTCCTTTCCCCTCTACCATCACAACCCCCCCCCCCCGCCCCCAATTTTAGGAACTTAAGGCCCAACTAGGTGCTGTAGCATTTTTAGAGGGAATGTATAGACTGGATCTATTGCAGCTTTCTTGGGATATTAAGTATTGTGTCATTCCAGTCTGTCCAGGACTGACTGGGGACATGCAAGCTAAGTTGCTCCCAAAGTGGTCTTGTTCAGATTAAAGTCTGATTGTTGCCATCTTGGTTTGAGCTCTGGAATCCTGACTTGGGTTCGGGTCTGAGTAAGAATAGACTGCTATTTGACTCTACCTTATCAGCTAGCTAAAAATCTCTTTTAGTCTAGAGGAGGCAGAATTGTAGGCTCCTGGGAGCCAAGATGGTAGAGAAACTTTCCATTTGATTTCTGTCAATTTACTCTCCAAAAAGCAATGACAGATTGTCTCAAAACAAATTCTGGAGCAACATAACCCACAAAAAGACAAAGGGAAGTAATTTTTCAATCCAGAACAACTTAGAAACCAGCATAGGTAACCTAGTGCAGCAGGATGGAGGAGTACAGTGCACTAGGGGTGGGTCTACTTAGGCAATAGGCTTTGGACACAATTGAAGCAGCACCTCAGGTTTCCGGAACTCTCAGCAACAGATGGTATGGATAGGTTGGACAACTGCCCAGAAGAAGATTGCAGGGAGCCCTTTGCTGCTGGGTACAAGACTGTCGTTGCATTGTCCATAGGATAAGGAGGAGAACCAGCATACACTAGCACTTGTAGTCATAGGGAAACAGGGAACCTTAGTCACAGTTCCAAGGGATGTGTTTGGGGTTACTTACAGACCAAAGCACAGGCCAGGAGAGTATTAAATATACCTGTCCTTATATCATACCACTTTGGAAGAACTGAAAGCAAATAGATTCCCCAGTGCTAGCTCTCAAGGCAGCTGCACAAAGAATCTGAAGCTTAGAACAATACTCTCCTCCCCACAGTTACAAAGCTCAACTTTAACAGTTTTTTAAACTAAAAGGACAAGGCAAGAAAATGAGCAAACAACAAAAAAAGGAACTTAACATAGAAAGTTATTTTGGTGACAAGGTAGTCTCAGACTCAAAAGAAGACAACAAAGTCAATACCACAGCATCCAAAGCTTCTCAAGCCCAAAAAGAATTAATGGAGGCATTCAAAAAGTATTTTAAAAATCAAATAATGAGAGGTAGAAGAAAAATTGGAAAAAGAAATTAATCAGGAAAATCATGAAAAAAGAGTCAGCATCCTGGTAAAAGAGGCACAAAAAATTCCTGAAGAAATCAGTACTTCAAGAAACAGAATAGGCCAATTGGCAAAAGAGGCAAAAAAACAAAAACCCCAAAACTGAAAAAACAAAGAAGAGAAGACTTTCTTAAAAAAAATAGAACTGACCACATGGAAAAAGATATCCAAAAATGTACTGGCAAAAAAAATTTTTTGGAAGAAAGAATCGAGTCTTTGGAAAAAGTACAAAAATTCACTGAGGAAAAGAACTGTTTGCAAAGTAGAATTGGTCAAATGGAAAAGGAGGCACACAACTCACTCAAGAAAATCATACTTTAAAAATTAGAATTTGGGCAAGTGGAAACTAATGATTCCATGAGACATCAAGAAATAATCAAAAGTCAAAAGAATGAAAAAAAGAGAACATTTGAAATATCTCATGGGAAAAACAACTGACCTGGAAAATAAATCTAGAAGAGGTAGTTTAAGAATTATTGGTCTACCTGAAGTCCATGATCAAAAAAAGAACTTGGACATCTTTCAAAAAATTGTTAAGGAAAACTGCCCTGATATTCTAAAATCAAACGACAAAATAGAAATGGAAAGAATCCACTGATTACCTCTTGAAAGAGATCCCAAAAGAAAACTCCCAGGAATATTATAACCATATTCCAAAACTCCCAAGTCAAGGAGAAAATATTGCAAGCAGCCAAAAGGAAACAAATCAGATACAGAGCCATGGTCAGGCTAACCCCAGACTTAGAAGCTTCTATGTTAAAGGATCAGAAGGCCTTGGAATATCATTTTCCAGAGGACAAAGGAGTGAGGATTTCAACAAAGAATCACTTACCCAGCAAAATTGAACATAATTTTTTGGGTATTTACTGAAATAGAAGACTTTAAAGCATTTCTGATTGTGAAGATAGTATTAACTTTCCCCTTGTTTATTTTTAACTAATCGGATCAAGAACTTAGAGTACCCCTACTTACCATTAAGTATGAGAGTTCACAAGTCACTTATGACAGTAAGCTCACACCTCCAAAGGTCACTGGGCTGCTATGTGTCCTGTCCCCACCCCACCCCCACAGTGCTAGGCAAATTGAAAGACTGCATTGGTTTCTATAAAGAAAGGAGAGTGATAGGAAGTGATGAGGAAAAAGGAGTATAAAAGAGACCAACATGGTCTAGAACATCATTCCTTTCTTGGTGTTTGGAGTGAGTGGCGGAGATTCTTGCCTTGGCTTTGGAGGAGACTTTTTTCCCAGATCCTGTGTTGGCTTGCTGGGTGAGTGGCTGAGAATTCCTGCCTTGGCTTTGGAGGAGGCTGTATTGGTGCAATTCTGGCTGAGGATTACCGCAAAATCAATGTGGAGATGTGGAGACAGGGACTTATGGAAGCCCCTGCTGGAGCTGAGCCAGACTTCACCCAAGAAGGACTGGTAGGCTTGTTAGGAATCTGTCTATCTACATTTTACACTTTCACTCTTTCCACTTCTTTGCAAATAAAAGCTGCTAAAAGTCATTTTGACTTAAGCTATAACATTTTAAAATCAGCAATCACAATATTATTTTATAACTTAATTAGCAAAAACCTAAATTTAAATCTTACATGATGAAAAGATCAGAGAAAATGGAAAATTTGACTCTTTAAAAACAAGACTCAAGAGAATAGTAAAAAGGTAAATAGGAAAGAGAAATCAAAAGACATCCCTACTTGATTCTTGTAACTCCAAAATCATTATTTATTATTAGAGCAGTTAGTAGAAGAATACATAGAGGAGAGGATGTGAGTTGAATATGCTGGGATGATATAAAAAATTAAATTAAGGTATGAGAAAGAGGAATGCATTGGAAGGAGGGGGAAGGGAAAAATAGAATGAGGTAAAAAAGTAATGGCAAACCTTTTAGAGACTATGTGCCTGTGCCCTATCCCCTACCCCACCTACCCCCACCAAGTGCTAAGAACACCCACTCTCCCTTTACCCCACACAGGGGAGGGAGAAAGTGCTGCTGGGCAGAGGAGTGGGTGATATGAAGAAATGTTAAACTCAGGGGAGAAGGGGAAGGGAGCAGCTCTGCCTTTCTAGTAATGATCTTGGGGTGGGGTGTGGGGTGCATGCATGCCCATAGAGAGAGCTCTTTGTTCCATCTTTAGCACGTATACCATAGGTTCACTAGCACTGGGGTAAATTATTTAATATAAGAGACATGAAAGAGTGTTTACAGTGGAGGAGAAAATGGGGACAGTGGGGAGGAGAGCACATGAACCTTACTCTCATCAGAATTGACTCAATAATATATACCATACACAATCAGTTGGTTATAGAAAGTTATCTTACCCCACAGGAAAGTAGAAGGAGAATGGGAGGAGAGAAGAGGGATGGCACTGATAGAAAAAAGAACAAATTGGGGGAGGGGGAGGTCAGAAACCAAATGGGTAAATAGATAGGATGGAAAGTATTACACAGTAATCATAATGATGCAAAATTTTTTAACAAGCCTCTCTAATAAAGACTTCATTTCTCAAGTATTTAGAGAAATGAGTTGAATATATAAAGATATATACAAGTCATTCCCCCAATTGGTAAGTGGTCAAAAGATATGAACAGGCAATTCTCAAAGTAATTAAAGCTCTGTAGTCATGCAAAAAATGCTCTAAATCACTATTATTTAGAGAAATACAAATTAAAGCAACTCGGAGGTACCACCCCATTCCTATCAGATTGGCTATTATGATAGAAAAAGAAAATGACAAAACTTGGAGAAGTTACAGGAGAGCTAGACCACAAATGCGTTGTTGGGGGAGTTGTGAACTGATTCAGTCATTCAGGAAAACAATTTGGACCTATGCCCAAAGGGCTATAAAACAGTACACATACCCTTTCACCCAGCAATACCATTACTAGGTTTGTATTCTAAGGAGATAAAAGAACAAAAAGGAGAAGGACCTATATGTACAAAAACATTTAAAGCACCTTTTCTTAAGGGGGCAAAGATTTGGAAAGGGAGGGGATACCTATCAATTGGGGAATGGCTGAGTAAAGTATAGTATATGATTGTAATGGAATACTATTGTGTTGTAAGAACTGACAAGCAACAGGAGCTCAGAAAAACCTGGGAAGTTAAATGATCTGAAAACAGTGGAATAAGCAGAACCAGGAGAATATTGTATAATGACAAGTATACTTTACAATAAACAATTGTAAATAATAGCCATTCTCAGCAGTACAATTACCCAAAGAATTCATGATAAAAAAAAAATGCCACCTACTTCCAGAGAAAAAGAATTTAGTCTGAATTCAGACCAAAGCAAACTTTTTTACTCTATTAATTTCTTTTCCATTTGAGTTTCCTTCAACAAAAAGATTAATTTGGAATAATGTGGGGCTTGGAGGGTGAGAGAGGGAGGGAAAGAAATCAAAACTTAATATTCTTTGAAAACTGTTGGAAACTTTTTACATGCAATTGAGGGAAAAAACAAAATAACTGTAGACAATATAAAAAACCTAAGAGTATATACTTAACAAAAAAAAATTCAGCTGTATTAAAAAAAAAAGAAGAAGAATTGTAGGCCCCTTTTTGGCCTGAAATTCCTTCCTGGTTATGCTGGGCTAGATTTTAGAAGAGAGCTTTAAACCTTCAGTCTTGGCCACAACACAGTTGCTGCTGCTGCTGCTGCTGTTAACTTTTTCATTTCTTCCTTTATCTGTACACCACCTAGGACTTCTCTGTAGCAGAATACTTTGACCTCCACTCATGACCCAGGAATGGGTAGTGGGTAACAAAGCTGCCAACTGGTACCTATCCTTATCACAGTGCTTCACTGTGGGTCTCGGGGTATATCTCAGTATGGATCTGAGACTTCATTTTCCTTGATTTATAGCTTCTCCTTAGGATCTTGAGTGCTCCATGTAACATGCTTCTGGCCCAACTCGAGTCATGAGTATCCCAAGTTCTCCCTAACTGTCTCCCTATGTATATCAACCTGGGCTGAAGGACTCAATATGACTTCTTCTGTATTTCCCAATCAGGATTCAGGCTAATGCATTTTCTTGATCTGTCAGGAGTTTGTGGAGAGGAGCTTGGCTACATTTCTTCTCTCTGTTCTACCATCTTAGCTTCACTTAACCATCTTAATTTAATTTTAATTTATTTTACATGTCTAGTCTTATCTACAAAGAGAATAGTTCTAGTCGGTGCTATTTGATAGAGACATTTGTGTGTCCCAAATTAATTCCCCCATAAGCCTTTCCTTGAGACTGATTTCTTTTTATCCTTTCTGACTTTTCTTCTACATACAACAAATATGTAGGGTTTTGTTTTTAACAGACTACCTCTAGCTATTCATTAATTGAATATGGTAGATTATTATTTGAGAGGCAGTTTTATTAGTGTAATTTAAAAAAAAAAGTTTTCAGCAAAAAGCCTGGATTCAAATACCATCTTAAGTAAGGGTCCACCAAAAGGCTGTTTAATCTTTCTTGAGTCTGTTTCTTCATGCATAAAATGTAAAGAATAATACTTGTATAATCTCTAAATTTTTGTGTGACTCAAATGTAAAGATGTGGGTAAAAGGACTTTATAAATTTTAAAGTGTCAGTAAATGTGAATTGTCATTATTCCTTAGAAGTCATAGTGGCCCAGTGCTGAGTGACTTTGAAATAGTGTTAAGGTCGGGAGTTCAAACCCAAGATGATGTGATGACTAGGTGAAGAGAGTTTTTGTGGCCTAAGGAGAGAATGCCATAAGTAAAAAGTTTTCATAGTTATGCCTAGTAATAGCTTGTACTAATTAACTATTATAATTGAAAAATATGTGTAAGAACTTTAAAGTGTGTTTCTCTGGGTTGTGCCTTTATTTTGTGTTTCATTATTATATTGATTCATAGGATTTTCAAATTGGGAAGATGCCTTAGAAAGTTTAAACATTTCTTGATTTATAACTGAAAAAAACTAAGGCATAGCAAATTTACACCATCTAACCCAGAATCATTAAGTAAGTTAGTGGCAGAATTAAGATCATAAGCCAGGTCTCTAGACTTTGCGTTCGCTTCTAGAGAGAGAGAGATTGGAGAGCTAAATTTGGTTGACTACTGTTTTTCAGCTAGTTAGATCACCCCCCACCCCCCTTAACAGATTTTTTAAAAACCCTTATAGAAGAAGAGTAGTAAGGACTAGGCAGTGGAAGTTAAGTGACTTGCCTAAGGTCACCCAGCTAGGAAGTATCTGAGTCCAATTTTGAATTTAAGACTTCCTGTCTCTAGACCTGAGCCACCTAGGTGCCCCCAGCACCTAGTTTACAGTTTTTGTTGCCCCCCCATAGTCATTAGGAACCATATTATAGTACTTATAGATTTGTATGATATTTTAGACATCTCATTTTTATTAAAAATATCATTTTATGTTTTAAAAAAATCTAAATTAGACTCTTCTTTTTCTTTTTTTTGTAGTGGAAAGAGTGAAAGAACAATTAAAACTCTCCTTGGAAAACAAGAGTGGAATAGTACAAACTGGTGAACTAACTGTTGTGCTTGATGGATTCATAGCTGAGCAAGAAACACCAACAAATTGCAGTTCAGCAGCAGCAGCAGCAGCCAGTAAGTGAATTCATATGCCTTTGAAATAAATAAATAATATGTACAATTTCAATGAGGGAGAAAAAAAGCCCTATTTATTTGTTTCTTATTATTTAGTAGAAGTACAGCAGAATGGTGATGCCATGTATGAAAACAGAGAAACTTCAGCCAGGACTACAACCAGGTTAGAAATATTTAATTTTAATAATTGTATCAGTAGTAAGTAACACATTTCCAATGTTTTGAACTTTTAAAATTTAATTTTTAATTCTTATGCAAATAAAGATTTCTTATCCAAACACACACACACATACACAGAGCCATACCTATATCTATATAGATATACATACATTTATTTATTTATACTTATATAAATATAAAATTTCCTAAGAAAATAGTAACTTTTTCTTATGAAAATACTCCCTAAAATAAATTTAGGCATATGTTAGATTTGTAATAAATAAAATTTAGTTTGTCAGAAAAAGGAAAAAAGGGATCATTACATTGCTGTCTGAAATATTTGGGGCCCATCCTCTGAAATATTAAACAGTTCTCCAGAAAGGATGATCCCTTCTGACAAGGATTCTTAACTATTTTTGTATTATGGATTCCTGCTCAGAATAATGTTTTTAATTATATAAAGTAGTATAAATAGGATTGCAAATGAAACCAATTATACTAAAATGTAATTATCAAAATATTTTTAAAAATAAGTACCTTGACCCCCAGGTTAAGAACTCCTGGTCTAGGATACATCTACCAGTGGTAAAAGAATCTAAAAGATAAAATTTAGAAGAATTTAAGCCTAGAAATATAAGAATTTACAGATTTTCAGTTGATTTGTTTATTGTTCAAAGTAGCCCATGAGAGAATTCTAATATTTGTTGAGCTACATAGTTACTAATAGTTCTAGTAAATTCCTATATAAAAAGCCAGAATGGTTAGTAGAAATATTATTTAATAAAAAACATTGAATTTATTCATGATGATGCTTTGTGCTGAGAAAATCAAGACAATACTGCAAAACAAAGTTGAATGGTGTTATTTTTAAAAATGATGAAGGCTGATGTTATGAGGAAAACTAATATTTTATTTAGGCCCATGTTGATAGAATAAAATCGACCACACACCTGTAAAAAATTTAAATTGCCACCTCAGCCATTACGTTCTGTACCTTCCCTACTCCTCTATGTCCCTCCAGGGAGCGCGCTCAGGTAGCAAAGAGGAAGTCAAAACCGACTTCCCAATATTTAAAGCCGGGCTTTATCCTGAAGACGTCATCCAAAACAGGAAACCTGTTGGACCATGGAAAATGTAGTCTCAAAGTCCCCCTCATGTCCACAGGAAGTTGTCATATATCTACATATCTTGAGGCTTAATACTTCTAAATAGAACCCTAGAAATTCTAAATAACACATTACCCCCCTGAGATCCAGTGAAAAAGACTGGTCTTTTTTGGTGGATCTTAAATCATAGTCAACTTCTAAATTACAGAAAATTGAGGATAAAGAAAAAGACGATAAAAACTAGCTGCATTGACAAAAAACCAATTTGGGGCAGTCCCCTATTGGCATAAGAGTGTACATTCAAAACAAATGCATTCAAGTCATTCAACTCCCCATAGTTCAAATCAACTGCACCCCAAAGTTCAAATTTGGATCTTCATGATCCAGTGAAGGTTCTTCAGGCATCTTCATGGTGTCTTCACCAAACAGTTTCGTTGTCTGGATTCTGGGGAGATGGCAAAATTCTTATCCTGAAATTACTCTCAAAAGAATTTAAACTTTACAATGGAAAAAATTACCATAGGTGCATTTTATTCTGGGAGTACTCTGAATTTTTAAAATTATTTATAATAAGCAGAGAGATCTTAAATGTCACTTTGCAGAAATTCATTATCTTTACTACATTTGGTATGACGTAGTTTACCAAATTTTCTTTGTTGAAATATTTAAAAATGCCTCATAAAGAGAACGTTTTTCTTGTTAGAGATCTTACATATATCCTCCCTCAGGGAATTAATTTGAGCACTATTTGTGCTATATATTAACTTTTATAATTCCTTTGTACAATATTTGACCTGTTGGTGGAAATCAAAAGGTTTTTGACATTTGAATTCCTACCAATGTTTTATATATAGTACTTGCTCATTGAATTCTTATCAATTTAATTCCTAGCATTTTCTTACTATAATGTTTTAAAGGATTTAATATTGACTTATTTTTCATAAAGATATAGACACTGGTAGAAAAGCCTAATGATTTATATTCTTGTTCTTTTTTACAATTCATTTAGGTAATAATGCTTTTATGAATTTTGTCAGAAATGCATGATCCTCCATATCATTTTGCATTGTTTGTGATATCATCTAAATGATAGCATTGCCAATATACTTATATGTGCTCCTTTTCTTCTAGCTGAACAATGGAATTTGTAATATGAGATATACGTTTCTGTTATCTTATATCTGTATTTTAAGGAAAAGTAAGAAGGTTTGATTCTAAATATCCTCTTAAGATCTTTTATGCCTTATGGTTTTTATGTCAGTTTGTTTTATTGGTATAAGGCAAAATTTTCTTTTTGTTTTCTTTTTTTTTTAAAGACCTGCCATTGAAGTTGCTAATGGAATAGATAGCCATGCACCTACAAACCCAGTAGTACAAAATTCATTCTGCATACATGTACTTAATGGAGACAGCACACCCTCTTCTCCTTCTCATGTTGCGACTAGACCTAAAAATACACCAGCTTCTAAACCACTTACTTCTCAGTCTGCCAATAATACTGGTAAGGAAGGAAAAACATTGAAAAATGTCTTAATAAAAATTTGTTAAGTTTAATACATAAATCAATTTTTACTTATCTATTGATTTCTTGTCTTTAAAATATTTGCTTGGTACTAATTATATAGGAATTCTGAGTTTATAAATATTGAAAGAAAATTATTTAAGTTATTTGAGTTGTTCCATGTTTTAGCCCTCTTTGTGAATCTTGTAAAGAGACTGTGTCATAGTAGATAAAGAGCCTGAATTGGAATAAGGAAATGCTAGGTTTAAGACCTGCTTCTAATATGTAGTCACTATGTATGTGACCCTAGGCCAGTCACAGACAAGTTATTAGTTCTCTCCCCAGACAACTCTTTAAAATTATAAGTTGCAGAACAGCTGCTAATCAGCATTAGTAGAGGAAATATCCTCACCAGAAGGTCCTTGTAGTGATAAAAGCATAGGTCCATACTAAAAGAACATTAAAAGAAAATCATTATATTTGGGGTTTTTTCTGGTTATAAGAATATTTCTATTACTTGCTTGAGTTTCAAATATTTTTAATGTGGAAAAAATTATTTCAAATTAAGACTAATCTTTCTAATATATCTTGATAAGTCTACTTAATTCAGAATGCATTGGTGATATTTTTGTATACCTGAAATGAAAACTAGTAGAGACCAGGGCCATGTAATTCTAGTACAACGGTCGGCAACCTTTTTGGCTGTGAGAGCCATAAACACCTGCAGAAGGAGAAGGAAGGCGTTGGAATATGGGGCAGGGGCTGAAGGGCCCCCTGGGGCACATCCTGGGGCTCTGTCCGGACTGGCCGGTTGGCTCAAGAGCCATATATTGCCAACCCCTGTTCTAGTAGCTTGGCTAGAAAAAAAAATTTTTTTTAATTAGAATTTGTTTTTAAAAAATACACGTACAAAAATATTCATAGCTGTGCTCTTTGTAGTGGCAAAAAAAGGAAAACGAGGGGGTGTCCATCAATTGGGGAATGGCTGAACAAATTAGGGTATCTGATGGCGATGGAATACTATTGTGCTGAAAGGAATGATGAACTGGAGAAATTCCATGTGGACTGGAAAGACCTCCAGGAATTTGATGCAGAGCAAAAGGAGCCCTGAACCAGGAGAATGGTGTATACAGTCTGATACACTGTGGTACAATTGAATGTAATGAACTTCTTTACTAGTGGTAATGCAAGAATCCAGAGCAAGGCTGAGGAACTTATATGAGAAAGAACTGTGGGAGTAGAAATGAAGAAGAAAAACATATGATTGATCACATGGTTCAATGGCTATATGATTGGGGACATTGTCTTTCAATGATCACTCTATTGCAAATATTAATAATATGGAAATAGGTTTAGAACAGTGATACATGTAAAACCCAGTGGAATTGCTCGTCAGCTCCAGGAGAGGGGAGGGAGGATTGGAGGGAAATAACATGAATCATGTAACCATGGAAAATATTATAAATTAATTAATCAATAAAAAATTTTAATTTTTTAAAAATCTCTTGAGGAAAATTATGTTTTAGATGAGGATGAAAGTGGTAAAAAGTTTTGTGAAAATTCTGAATGGAACTATTGCATGCTGCCTAGTAATTTAGAAGTTGATACTTTTACCTTTAAAAATAATTCTTGCAATATATGTATAATTGCCTTTTTTCTCAAGATATATTTACATATGCATACTTACACATAGAGAGAGAGTCATTCAGGCAGGCAGGCACATGGAAGGCAACATGCTATAGTAGGTAAGTTACTAAAGTTGAAATGAGGGAGACCTGATTTCAAATTCTGACTGTGACACAAATCATTAGATTTCTCATAATGAGAAAATCATCAACTTCATTGTGCCTTAAGCATTTTTTAGGACAGTGATGGTGAACCTTTTATAATGGCAGGCAATGTGAGAAATGTCCTCAGGCATGTGTAGAGAGGGGGAAGGGAGCAGCCTGGGCTTGCGTTCCTCTGTCTTTCTATAACAAACTCTGGCAAACTATCTGTGCTGGGGTGATGGCATGCTTGTACACAGAGAGGGCTCTGAGTGCCTCCTTTGTCACAGGTGCCATAGGTTTGCCACTATGGCCCTAGGACACATCTACTCAGTCATAGATGGATTATATTTTGTATTGATGGATGAGTTTCCCATGTTACAAAGGAATGAAACTGGCCCTACTGATAATATCTTTGTATATCTCCTTATATCTCCTCTTGATCTGGGAGGATGGATGATATATAGATCTCTGAGATAGTATAAATCAGTGATTCCCAAAGTGGGTGCCACCGCCCCCTGGTGGGTGCTACAGCGATACAGGGGGGCAGTGATGGCCGCAGGTGCATTTGGGGGCAGTGAATAACTGTAAGGGAGTGGTGATAGTATGTGACAGGGGGCGCTAAGTAATATTTTTTCTGGAAAGGGGGCAGTAGGCCAAAAAAGTTTGGGAACCACTGGTATAAATGGAGGAAGGATCACGTGCCCAAGGCCTAAGCCGACTATAGTTGGTGAGGGAGGAACCCCACTCCTCTCACAATAGCTATGAATGTAATCTATCCCTCTTCTCCCTGACAGGCTTGATTATTGGTTAAGCCTGTCAGTTACTTCCTTCTAGCCCAGGTTCAGACCCTTGAGAGGTTAGGTAGATGGTTAACCTCACCAGGCCCAACCTGAGGTTGGATTAGTTGTTGATAGGCAATTGATTGGCTATTGGAAACATTATCTGACTGATTCTCCCTTTCCCAAGGGCTTTGGTAGAATAACTACTCAAGAAAGGTACTTGTTGGTAAATCACTTTATTAACTATTAATGGGGAAAGGAAAACAAGGTAATAGGTTTGAGGATTTAGGAACCCTATTGCTATTTATTTGGCTACTAAGCTAATTGTTGATCAAGTCTGGAGATTGCTAGGCTGGTAGAAGCTAGAGGTCTTCACCCTCTCATTAACTCTGACCTGACCTGGCCACAGCCAAGCCAGAGATTAGGGAAGGCTATTGATGGTGTTGTTGATAGATGATCTATATATTCTCTCAGCTCTACTTTCAATGGTGTTGATTGATCACTAGCTCTCTCAGTCAGGTACAGGTTATATGTTTCAGGCCTACCTTCTTCCACCCTTCACCTCCCTCTGTCCCAGTTCTTGCTCCAAGAGAAGCTTGCTCAAATCTCAGCTCTGAGCTTTGAGCCCCCAACTGTTGTTCCTAGGGGGTATTTATAAGGTGGAGCCAACCGATTTTTGCCCCTGGCTTATAGCACCTGGGAACATTCCAAATTCTCTACTGCCATCCCTGTCAGTCAAGGTGGCATCCATCTTATCCCAGATAATGATTTTAACACCCAGTGCTGATAAGATCATTTTGACAGATTCTTCTCTCTATTTAAGCATCATTTTAACACCTATTTGTAAAAACTCTGAAAGTTATTACAAATGTTTGAGAAGATCAAATTTTACTTGTCCAGAAGTACTGTGGATCCTCAATTTTCAGATGTTTGTTTAATTCAGAATCTTGTATGATTATAGTCTTCTCTTCCCACTTTTTTTTTTTGCAAATGGTAGAATGGAGAGAAAACTAAAAACATTTAACCTTTAGTCTTCTCTCAATACTCTCTATAACACTTTTCTATAATTCTGCCTCCAAGTCTGAGAGGTGCTTAACTACACATGGCTGTGGTGTTTTATGTCTCCAGACCAGGAAAATGTAAGGAAACTGGGATCACTCAGATTTCAGAGGTAGGAAGCTATATCAGGGACTTTAGAGAAGCTGTATTAGGAAACTGCTAGTCCCATCATAAACCACTCCTTCATCGCAGACAATATTCTAGTGATATTCTAAAGGATATTCCACCATTTAAATGACTAGACAATAGCCTACTGTTTGGCTTGCTTTCCACAAGTCTCTCCCCATTTCAGATCATCTTCCATTAAGCCACCAAAGTGGTTTTCAAATCTAAAGCACAAGTCCAACCATGTAATCCTTCTATTTGGTAAATTCCAGTGACTCCCTATTGCCTACAGGATCTAATCCCTCTGTTTAGTGTTCAAAGTCGTCCTTAAAGCTATCTCCCCCGACTATTTCACAAACAATACATTCTCTGTCTCAACTGTAAGGATTAAAAATGATAAAGGCTGATATTATGAGGAAAAATAATATTTTAATTTTCATGGCCATGTTGGTAAAAATATAAAGACCACGCCTGACTCTTTCAAAAATACCGCCAGTCCGTATCTCCTTCCATCTTGTCTGCCTCGTACCAGAGAGAGTGAGCCTCATCTCCACCTCTAAATTTAAGTCGCACTCTACGTTGGTTCCCGTTGTTTGACGTCATCACATCAGAAACCAGAAACCCATTGGATCACGGAAAATGTAGTCTCAAAGTCCCCCACATGTTCACAGGAAGTTTGTAAAATACTTTTAAATGGGACCCCCAGGGTTCCAAATAACACACAACTCAGGGCATTTTCATTGACTGTTCTCAGTTCCTAGAATGTTTTCCCTCTCCATCTCTGATGGCCAGCTTTCTTCAAGTCTTAGATAAAATCCCATTTTCCTCTAGAAGGCTTTCCCATCTTTTAAAATAATAAATGCCTTCTCTCTTTTAATTATTTCCTATTTATTCTATATGAAGTTTGCTCGTAGAAATCATTTGCTCTTTGTCTCCTCTGTTAGATTGTGAGCTCCATGAGAGCAACGACTGTCTTTTGCCTTTCTCTGTATCCCTAGTTTATGCCTGGCACATAATAGTGTGCTTTATAAATGTTTATTGACTTAATGACCAATTCTTGAATACTTGAGGGTTCTGCAGGACACTTGTTTCTTTTCCCTCAATTAGCCTATAAATAATTCATCCTCAAATATTTGTACTTTTATGTTTTTCTTTACTCCTTCAAAATGTCTATTCAGTTTTGCCCTTTTCAGAAGAATGATTCAAAATATTCATTTTATTAAAGGTATCCTTTCTTCACTTTGGTTACTTTACTCATCTTTAGCAGTTAGGTTATACTAGATTGTATGTTTTATTTTATGTTTTATTTTTTTTAATATCATTCTCTCCTTTATAGTGGCAATTTCCAAATCTTACGTGATTCTGACTCAAACTTCCTGATATTCTGTCATTTCTTTTTTGACTGCTTCCAGGACTTCTTATTTTCTCTTTGAAGCTCTGGAATTTGGCCATGGCATTATTGGAAGTTCTTGGAGTTTCTTTTAGGAGATGTACATGGATTCCTTTTTTACTTTCCCCTTGGGTACTAACAGATTAGGCAGTTTTTAATTCTGAAGAAAATTAATATTGGAATTTTATTATTTATTAGTAATATTTCTATGAGAAATCATTCATTTCCCCCCAATCCTCTTAGCCTTCCTAGGTCAGATTGAAATAATCCAGGCCTCAAAGCATATAAACTGGACTGGGATCTTTTGTCTTTTCCTTAACTGTTATGAACACTTTCTCTGAGTTTTTTGAAAGTAGAGTAAGGAAAGCAGGTCCCTAATTTGCTAAAGATCCACTTCCCCTATGATGAAGTAATGAGGAAGGAGTTGCAGTTTCTAAGTCTACCTTGTCTTTTGAAATATCCACCAGTGGGAATTGCCAGGGGATGTCCAAGGGATAGAACTGTCACGCCAATCAGAAACAAGACACACCTCCCTATGAAAGCTAGTCAGGGCTTCTGAGGATCTTTTGTGTGGGAAGCAGAGACAAGGACTAATCCTTTGTTAATGGACTACATGCCCCATTCTTAAGTGTTGCTATTCCTCAAGGAAATGGCCATATATCATTTATTGGTTAAAATTTTGGGGCTCTACAGTTCTGATCTTTTGAAATATAATATCCAGTTGTTTGGGATGACTGGCTATAATTTTTGGGTAGTCTAGTGATTCTTGGGTTCTCTCTCCACTTGTTTCTAGGTCATTTGTTTTTTATTACACTTTGCATTTTTAAAAATCTTTTGATTTTATCTTAATATTACTTGTCTCATGGAATCGTTTTCTACTTGGCTCATCCTAATTTTCAGAGTTCAAAAATTTGTAGTTACTTTCCCAGTTTCTGTTCGAAGGTATTAATTCTTTTTGCCAGCCTTTCATCCCTTGCAATTCCATTTTATATGTTTCATTTCTTCCAGGTATTCTTTTAGTCTTCATATCGAAGAGATTCTTTTTTTCCATTTAACTGTTTGAACTTATTGTCTCTTATTATTGAATATTGAATTTATTTCTCTCTTCTCAGATTGTTCCTTGGACTTTTTTTTATTCCAAGGTATTTCCTTACCACATTTGGGGGGGCGGGTTGTCTTTTTTTCTTTTGTACTCATTTCTTTAGCCTCAGTTTCTGGATTGTGAGCTTTTCTTGCATTATCCTTTCTCTCATATGTATGAGCTCAGGGCCTAAGCCTAGGTCTTACCTTTTCTAAGAGTTTTTTGGCATTGCCTGTTCTATGGTCCTGATGTGAACTCCCTGGACTCTAGATTGGGCTGTGTCTGCTTGAATGCTACTCTGGCATTATTTCCTGCTGCTACTAGATCACCCCATGCTAATTTCTGCTCTGTTGCTTTCTCCCTGTGTGGGAGGCAGCAGAGACTTCCCCTAGCACAAATTTCTTATCCAGAAATAATAATAGCTAGCATTTCTATAGTGTTTTAAGGTTTGCAAAATATTTTATAAATATTATCTCATCCTCATAACAACTCTAGGAGAAATATATTATCAATATCTCCATTTTACATATGAGGAAACTTTGGCAAACAGATTGTGACTTGCCCAGAGTCACAGAGCCATTAAGTGTCTGAGAGCAAATTCAAAATCATGTTTACCACTCTAGATATTGTTGTCACTTTGGAGTAGAAGAAAATACCCAATACAATGAAGAAATTCTGTGGGTTGAGGAAAACTCAGAAGAAAGACCATACGTTATAAAGTTTGAGAAAGAAGAATGAGTTGGCCAAAAAGACCATCGAGTTAACTCGCTAGAATAAAGAAAGAAAATGTTATTTTTTATTGTTGTTTTTAATGAAATTGAAGCTCTTTAAGGAAAAAAAATTGGAAGGAGAATAAATAGCTTAAAAAGAAAGTTAGTGGACTTCCAGAAAAACAAAATAGAGGACAGATTGTGAAAAGGCCTGCATTCAGCACAAGAAGTATTATATAAAAGGCCAGTTTTCCTGAATCGTAGCATATTTGAAGGGCATTAAAGGTTAAAGAGCCCAGAAAGCTAATAAACATATGTTCCGGATCTAGGTTGTTTTCTCAAAGTCATAGTAATGGATTCTTCTGAATAATGATACCATCCCATACTATATACCATTCCTTTGATATTTGCTGTCAACATTGGGGGGACATAGTGGGAGGGAGAAAGAGGGGAAAAGAATTTGGTTCTTTCTTTTAGTGGAAAACCATCATGTTACTATTTTTGTAAATTGGTGCCAAACCTTTCTAGTTTTTTGAAGTCCAAAATACTGCTTTCTCAATTTCTGAACAATTCTATATAGGCTAAATATTCTGATAATCATTATTTTAACCCCAAGATGTACATCCTTAAAGAGACAGAGTCATCATCTTAAGCATTCTTGGTTGTTAGCATTTGACAAGAGGTAGTATTTGACTATTAAATTAAGTATTTTATTGTCATTGCTTGTTATAGATTTCTTAATTTTTGTTTTGTAGTTAATGGAGAATCATCATCATCTGCAGCAATTGATAATGCACCTGCTTCTCGAACTGTAATAGGATCTGAAGAAACTCCCATGTCTACTGATTGCACTAATACTACTACTACTACTACTACTACTACTACAGATCCTATAACTCAGGAAATTCCTGAGTGCTCTGGAAATAGTGCATACTTTGCTTCAACGAGTGCAGAAATGGTACAGGAAGCTTTTAATATTTCAGACACTGCCTCTAACGTAAAAAATAGTTCTGTTGTTGAAGCAGCCAAACCAAGACAATCTTCAAATGTCCCTGAAGAACCTATAAGGCAACAGCCTGGAAATTCCATTACAGAACCTTTGCCACCAGGGTATGTTAGATATTTTTGATAGTAATATATGTGGTGATATCTGATATAAGCATCAAGTGTTTGTACAAATTTCTTTCCATATGGATTCTAAATAGTGTGTTTGAGACTTTATTATTTACTTGAATAATTATTTTGAAAACGAATAACAGTTGTTGACTCATTTGTGCAGTTGAAATATATGGTATTAAACCAGATAACAATCAGATTTATCTGACAGGCCTCTTCATTTTAAAAAAAGTGTTTTTTGGTGGTAATATTTTGGCAAAAGGGAGTCTTAAGTATAAGGGTGCCAAAAATACTATAGTTTTCCAACTCTTAAGAGCTTGTATAGGTTAATGATAAAATAATGGAAGTGGTAAATTCTGGTTATGTTGATTCCTTAAATGTAGTATTTTAATATGAGAAATAATGAGTTTTTCGTATTTAAAAACCTCTGTTTTATATTAGTTTAATTCTTTTCATCCTAATTTACTTAATGCCAAAACATTAATCAGCCAAGTTAGAAGAAAAGTAGAAAAATAGTGATCATTTTGTACTTTTAACTGGAATTTTCTAACCATATTAAACATTAGGACTTAAATCACTAAAAAAAAAAAAAAAAAAGCATTAGCATTTACTTGAAATGAAAAATTAAAAACTTCCAAGAATATTTTTGAAGGTCAACATACAGTCAGCCTATTCTTCTACAACTTCTATATCTATTTTTAAATTGTTATATTAAAATACTCCATCAACTTCCTCCCTTCTTCACCTTCCACAGTAGAGAAGGTGTCATTTGACCAAAAGATATTTGTATATATAAAACTATATCTTATTTGTTTTTATTTATCAGTTTTTTATCTATTCCTTTATAGTGAAAATTTGTGTTCCAAGTGAGCTGGGAGCATGGCAACATTTCCAATTGGCAAAGAAAGATTCATTCATGTTTATTATACTCTACCAAGTATAATGGGAAAATATTTTTTAGGAACATAATGTTTTAATCAGAAATTAAAACTTTCCTTTTCAGTTAGGTCTAAAACTAAATTAAACAGATCATGCTATTTTTTGAAATTTTTTTTGTTGGAGATTTTTACCAAATGGAAGGATATCTATCTCTTGCTGCTCTTGCTTTTATATACAATAGTTAGAGGTTTGGAATATGCTTCAGTAGTTATCTACAAAGTCAATTATTTTCTCTATTGACTTCCTTTAAAAAAATTAGCCATCCAAAAATTAGAATGTTGTCTTTGTCAACTGTTATATTAGTGTTTTGAGTAGCAATATTTCCAATTAGCTCATCTTTTTTTTCAAGCCTTTATCTTTCAAAACTGTTGCATTTTTCTTCATTTTAAGTATATTCTGTACCAGACAAGCACTATCCTTTTTTCCTATAGGTTCTGATTTTTTATAAAAGCTTGTCATAAAATATTAGAGTTATAGGATAGGGGACCTCAGATTAAAGTTACAACCAGGACACAAGTTATAGGGAGGCAGATTTCAAGTGAACAAAACAAAAACAAAAAGGTTCCAAAGAAAGATTTTTTTAAAAGATGGAACGGAATATAGTGATAAATTCTCTTGACACTGGAGTTTTTCAGTGGGAGGTTGATGACAAGTTGTTGATTACTTGTCATGAGTATCATAGATAAAATTCATATTATGTGTAAAGAAGGGAATTGAGATCTTCGGATGTTTCTTTTTACTCTAAATGTTCTAGGATTCTAACCACTTCATTTTTAGATGAGGCCCAGAGAGGTGAATTGATTTACCTAAATCCACAACTTTGGTTAGTGCAGGATTATAGTCCAGGTCCCCTGACTTTTGCTACCAATTGTCCCTCCCCCACCCCCCCAACATTATCTCAGAATTCTAGAGTTGAGAATTTGGAGGGACCTCAGTGATCATCTAAGTACAATCCACACACAGAAGAAGCCCTCACTTTAACATTCTTCCAAATTGATCATCTTGCTTCCTGAGTAATATCCTTCTTCCTTACTAATAGGTAATATCTTCTAGTGTTAAAAATTACTTTGGCTATGAGTTTCAGGTTAAAATGAATAGATTAGTTTTCTGTCATAATTTACAAGTTAAAAGTATATAAATTATTAAATAGATTCCTAAATAAGCACTAGATGTTTTTTCTTCTAATTTATTTTCTTTTTTTTCTCTTTTTGTTTTTAAATCTGTACCTTACATCTTAGGATCACTACTATTTATTTGTTTTAAGGCAGAAGAGTGGTAAAGGTTAGGCAGTGGGGCTTAAGTGACTTCCAGATTTGAACCTAGGACCTCCTCTCTAGGCCTGGCTCTTTATCCATTGAGCTACCTAGCTGCCCCCTTCTAATTTAGTTTCTACCAAGATTTTTTTTTTAAATGAATTTCACTGCATTACAAGTAAAACCTAGAGTACCCTATATAATATTTCACTAACAAATGTTGTTTTACAGTTAATATCATCAAACTATTAACAAAATTCATCTTGTATCTTATAACCCTGGCTGGTTAGCTAAAACCACTCTAACCATACCTTATAATAAGTAATTCCTCCTCTTTATCATTTTCTCTTTCCTTCATTACCTCAAGTTTTTAGAGCCCAACTACTTATCCCACTCTCTCTGGGTTTCCCCCCACTCCCTTCTCTTTCCAACATAAGACTGTATCTCAATAGAAATAATTTCCCACTATAATGATGTTTATCTCAATCAGTAATGAGGCAGGATGTCTATAATTTTGTCCCACAAACTGTCATTCTGAATAAAGCATTAATCTTGTCTTCATCCTGGATAATGAAATTATGAATATAAACAAAATAGGATTAAAATGAACTGGAGTTTGTTTTGATTTTTTTTTTAAATACACTAGAGAAAAATCCTACTTCAATGCAACATCAAAATATGGAGGTAAACTTGAGTTCTAGAAGGCTTTGCCAGAAAAGTATAACTAATTTGGGGAATAATATAGGAGAAAAGTATATAACTCATTCGAAGAATGGAAAACCTAATTTTCAAGAGAAAATTAGAAAAGAAGATTGGGTATTGCATTTTATTGAGTCTCTCACTTATATTTGGAAATGCAAAAAATGCAAATTGGAAGTAGAATGTTAATAAAAATCCAAGGCTAAACCAGGAGTAGCTAGGTGGTGAAGTGGAAAAAGCATCTGACCTGGATTTAAGAAGACCTGACTTCATAATGTGGAAAGATATTTTACACTATTACAATATAAAATCTATATCATATTACTTGCTGTCTCAAGGAGGGGAAGTGAGGGGGGAAGGCGAGAATGTCTCACTTAATACCTATGTGACCATGGCAAATAACTTAACCCTGTTTGCCTTAGTTTTCCTTTTCTGTCTAATGAGCTGGAGAAGGAAATGGCAAACCAATCCAGTATCTTTGCTGAGAAAACCCCATATGAGGTCGTGAATGCTACTGAAATTATTCAAGAATTGAAAAGACCAAACCAATAGTTTATTGAAAATGTCAAATCTATATTTTAACTTGACTGTGTAGAATTTCAGGTATTTTACTGTTTTTGCTAGACATATGGAGTTAGTTTTTCAGATTAGGAATTTTAAAAAATTAGTAACTGTAACTTTATTTCTAATCTCTTGATATATGGAATGCATGAATTCCTTAGAAAAATGACTATGAAATGAAACACCTTTTAAACTTTTTTCATTTATTTTTATTCTTAAATAAGAGATCAAAATACTATGAATTATAACTTTAAGGAATTACTTTTCCTTTCTTTGACCACCATTTCCTGTTATTCCTAATAGTCATTGTTTGATAGTACCAACTAAAGTTAATGAAATACTAGGCATGAGAAAGGATTTTTTCTCTGTTGCCTGGACTATTGTTGCCATCTGCTTATTTCCTACTAACCACTGTTAACTTTCTTCTTTGGACCTCTTTCCTTCTTTCTGAATTTATAAGATCAAAATGTCCAGAGAAGAGTTTATTTATTTATTGTGTGGTGGGAGATAATACAGGAAAGAAATTCTTTTAGAATAATTTTCCTAAAGTATAGGACAAGTCATGCCAATGAAACTCCCTTCCCCTCCCCACCCCCATCCCCCCAAAACTCTAATGGCTCCCTCTTGGATGCAGGATCAAATGTAGAATGGTCTGTTTAGCATTCAAAATCTTTCATTACCTACCCCTTTCCTACCTTTCCAATCTTCTTATACTTCAGGCCTTGCCACATACTATTTGATCCAAAGACATTAACCACCTGGTTTGTTCCATGAACAGGACAACTGCTTTTGGCTCTCGACATCTCTCTGACTGTCTTTCTTGCCTGAAACAATTTCTCCTTCATTCCCACTAGTGATATCCCTGGAATCCTTTAAGTCCTAATTAAAATGCCATCTTTTATTGGAAGCTTCCTCAGCCTCTCTTAATTCTATGCCTTCCTCTATTAATTATTTCTCATTTCTCCTGTGTATAGCTTGCTTCGTATACATTTGTTTGTGTATTGTCTCCCCCATTAGATTTTAAGTTCTTTGAGAGCAGAGACTATCTCTTTGTAACCCCAAAGCTTAGCACAATGAAAGACACATAATAGGCACTTAATTAAATGTTTATTATTTGATTGATACCAACACTAAAAAAGTAATGGAAGTAATTCTAATAAAGTAGAAAAATTCCTGGACTTAGTGTTCAAAGACCCAGCTTCAATTACTGGATCCAGTGACATTGGCCAAGCCTTGTCCTTTTGGATTTTTGTTTCCCCACCCTGTATCATAAAGAAGTTGGACTAGATCATTTCTGTCTCTAATAGATAAAAGATACTGGGATACAAAAGGAAGGAAATGGAAGACAACTCAACATAGGAACTTAAAAAAAGGTGGAGAACAGGCTGAGGAAGAGTGACTGTGATAAGCACACTCCTACATCCTCAGAGGAATGAATTTTTTGGAACAGTACCCCTATCTTGTGACATTTTAGGTTATTGCTGTTAGAGGCATTAAAATGAAATTATTATTAAATTAAATAATTAAGTTTAAGAAGTATTAACTTTTTCAGCCTCTATCTTAAGTGACAACATAATCTCTTGGTGTTTAGATGTTGAAATTAAGCCAAATGCAGATTGACCCTTGATCATATTTCATCATTTCCATATAATTCTGAATTCTCTTAATGTTCAGTTTTCCATATACTATTTCCTACCCTAGTAAATTAGTAAATTCCAAACATTGGATTTTGAATCAGAGTTCTGTGTTTAACTAAATTTCACTAAGCATTTTTTTCCTCTATGGTAAAATGAGGGTAATGGTATTTGCAGTACTTCTTCACAGCATTATGAGGATTAAATGAGATGATGTATAAAGTTCCATGAAGATAAAGGTGACACATTATTATCAGTTTCCTATCTCTTTAAAAAAAAAAACACCTTTCCTTCTGGCTTAGAATTGATACAGATATTGTTCCAAGGCAGAATGGCTATGCAGTTGAGTTAAGAGACTTAACCAGTGTCTCACTATTAGGATGTGCCTGAGGCCAGATTTGAATCCAGGTCTTCCTGACTCTAGAGCTGGCACTCTATCTGCTGAACCTCCTAGTTGCTCCAGGAAACTGAAGCAACTTGGACTAAGTGATTTGCTTGGCATCACGTAGCTAGTATGTGACTGAGACTAGATTTGAACTCAGGAAGATGAAATTTTCCTGACTCCATGCCCAATGCTTTTTATCCACATTGTGCCACCTAGCTGCCCTTCCAATACCTTTAAACTAAGTCAACACATTTTAATGGAAAGGAAATATTTAAGAACTTGAGCTGTGTCTAAGATACTTAGAAGAAAAATAAATTCATAAGGTGTCCAGGATTTTGTGGCATATCCTTTGTATTGTTTGAGTCTCCTAGATAAATATTTTTTCTTTTTTTTTTTTTTATTAAAATAGAGTGATGTTTTCAAAGTGTCTTAAGCTGTTTTTTCTTATTTAAAGGTGGGAACAGAGAAAAGATCCTCATGATAGAACTTATTATGTTGATCATAATACACGAACTACAACTTGGGAGAGACCACAGCCTTTACCACCAGGGTAATGTAGATCCTTTACGTATTTTAAATGATGTTTAGTCACATGGATGTTCACATTCTGTACAAATTTTTATATGCATAATTAATAAACCATTGCATATGATAAACTTGTTTAAGTTTTGAGAATAGCCACATTATTTCTAAGGTTTTTCTAAGGTTGAATATAGGAGAAAACTTTTAAAAAATGTAAACAACAGCATTTTCAAACATTTTAATGGAGTACTGACTTGGCTATTTAAAATGGATGATAGCCTTCCATTTAAAATTACCTAGATTTAAATGCTTTTTCAGAGAGAGGCAAATAAACTAGATTTTATAGCTCACATTTGCAAGTACCACACTGTGTAGATCAATGGTTTCATTTATTCTTTTACCACAGACGTAATCATAAGTTAACTGAGTAAACAATTTCCATGCTCCCATTGTCCACAGAATGGCATTCATTCAAACTCCTTGACTTGATATTGAAGGCTCTCCACAATCTGTCCCACACCTTTCCAACTTTAACTCCTGTTGTAACACATATTGTACCTTTACTTTACCCAAACTGGTATGCTCATATTCTAAACTTACCTAGTGCTTTTCTGTCAGTTTTCATGCTCTACTTTCCATATAGAACTCTTTTTAGTGCCTAGCTCAGATGCTTACATCTATTATGAAAGAGAATTGGATTTAGAGTTAGAAGACAGGTTTAAATCCCAATTTTGCCACTTAATTTGTCACTGTAATACTAAGCACAGGTAATTTAAGCTCTTGGAGCCACAGTTTCCTCATCTGTAAAATGATAGACTAAAGTCCCTTCCATCTCTAAATTTTAATTCTAAATTTTAATAACTATTTCAGTAATTGGTTTCATTTGTAATCCTTTGTTTTTTAATTTTATGCATTAAAAATAAACTGAGTAGAGTCCCATAGACTCTACTTGACTCTCATAGGTGGGTTCTATGACATATCTGGTTAAGAACCCTTGCTATAATGAAAGTGGTTATTTCCTTCCTCCTAAATCCTAATAGGATGCAGGATATATGTTGAATTTTTTATATTTATCATATATTCTCTTATATGATTTTTTACTTAAGTATTTTCCTTAATTTACTTGTCTGTCTCCTCTTTCTCACTTAAATAAGTTCATTTCTGTATCTTTCATTAGCACCTAGCTAAATTTCTTCCTTGTAGGCATTCAAATATTTGTTAAAAAGGATAATTATGTTATCCTGGCAGATGGCTTATAGAAATAATGTTTTGCCCATGCTGGTTAAAGAAAATCCTGCACAAACTTTTTTTCTCCTAGAATACCTAATGATCATGCTCCAAAGAGGTCATCTGACTGGTTGCTATTTACAATATTGATGAAAGAAGAACTGTTCTTTTTTCCTGGCTTCAAGTAGTTTTCTTAAACTCTTTTCTTTCTTGAACACTCTTCTTATTCAAAACAAAACTGTCAAAGGTTCCAAATAACTGACAATAAAAAAAAATCACAAAAATTAGGAGCCCAAAAGAGATAGAGTTGAGAGATTAGAGAGAGATGTGGCTGAATAATGTATGAATGATAACCTCCTCATTCTCTCTATTAGGTTAATGTTTTTTCACTTAGATTCAGGCTCTCTAATGAATATTGGTTTATTCTGTGATAGTTGTGATTGTCTTAGATAATTAATGTCTCAAGAAGTAATTAAATAGCAGAGCACTACTAGATGCTATGGGAGCCTAGCACATTGAAGAAAATGGTGTTAGAATCAGATTTGGAGTTAGAAGGGACTTCAGAGTTCTTCCTTTAGTCCAACTCCTTAATTTTGCAGATGAAGAAATTCAGACCAAGAGAGGTAAAGTGAATTGTCCGAGGCCACATAGGAATGGCTTCAAGAAAGATTTGAAATGTGAGCATAGTAATTGCCCTTTATGTGATATTGGTTTCAAAAGGTTACCTTACTTTCTTCTTGGGAATCTACTACTATCAGTCTGACTTCCATAAATTTTTCTTCAGCAGTGGTGTCAAACAAATATAAGTGCATTTCTGCCCCTGCATATTGACTTAGAAAACCATAAATGAATATTATGCATGTTGTATTTTTTAAATTGTTGTTAAACATTTCTCAATTACATTTTAATCTGGCTTAGGCCACTCTGGAATTTTATTGATTGGATGTTTGACACCTCTGTTCTACAGCATTTTTTAATATATTTGTGAAGTTAGTTAGAAATTTCATTCTCTCCAGTTTGAGAAGGAAAGAATGTGAAAATAAACTGTTAGTGTCTTCTTGCTTCTACAGTGTAACATAGATAGGTCAGTCTAAATTTTGACTTGCTGCTAAAATAATTCGATTAATCAGGGTTTTAAAAAATAATAGAGACCTTCATTGTCATTAAATTATCTTTTTTGCTTCTTTGATGTCATCTGTATCTTCTTAGAGTAAATGCACTCAAAAGATTATTATACTAATTGAGCCAAATTAACCTTATACCTGTACTTTCTTTTGCATTAGAATAATTTTGTATGGCTATTTTTAAATATGTGAAATTTACAAAACCTAGTTGAACTAAATATTGGTAATTGATTTATTAAAAATATATCTCATTAAATAAGGTAGAACCTTCTGTACATACTATAATAGTTGCTCAGGACATTTTTATTATCTTCATTTAGTATATAAAAATAATGATTAAATCAAAGAGGCCCTATGATTAGGGAGTCTGTGGTCTCCTAGACAATGCCGATATGTAGTTAGTAAGCAAATCATTGTAAATAATGGTAGAGCATGGCATGCAAGGTCTCAATACAAATATCAAGTTAGTCTACCTGTTTTTATGGAGCTATATAATTTCTGAAATTTTACATTTCATTAATAATTCTTTAAGAAACTTTAGCTTGAATTTAAATGCTTTAAGTGCAACATAAGCCTCAAAAGTTTTAAGAATAAAGGATTTTGTTTCTCATGTTATGGGGGTGTTGGGGGCTTTTTTGTTTTGTTTTGGGGGCAAGTTGGGAAAGAAGAGTTGATGATCGTGGAAGAGTTTATTATGTGGACCATAACACCAGAACAACAACATGGCAGCGACCTACTATGGAATCAGTCAGAAACTTTGAACAATGGAAGTCTCAGCGTAACCAACTTCAAGGAGCTATGCAACAATTTAACCAACGATACCTCTATTCGGTAATTAGAATATTATAAAATAACATTTTCCCAGGTGTATTGTTTCTACAACCTAATGTATTGCCTCAATAAGTCTGCTATATAGATGCTTGATATTTTTAGTACACAATAACCAGTTGAATCATAATCCTTATTTTAGGTACTTGAATTCTGATGAATATAAGTGTATGTGTATATGATATATGTATACACAGATAGATAGATTACTACTTTAGAAATGTGGATGGCCTTTATTACTTTTTTGTCTCCTAAACATATTTATTTTGTTTGAGCAAGTTTTGATCGCTGCCTGGGTGTTCGGATTATTTCTTTGTTGTAAAACTAGTTCTTTTATCTTGTATCTGTCCTAAGAAATTTTTTTTTCCCTCATAGTAAGGGCATTTTCCCCCTAATAATGGTAATAATGCATTGTCACAGGTATGTAAGTTCAAAATAATATCATTTAGAAAATTATTGCTGTACTCCATAAAATGCAGTGGAACTCTTTTTTATAATATTAGTTTGAGTAAATATTCCCTCCATTATTAATGTGTAAATAGCCGACCATGTTACATGAGCAGCAAGTGAAGAAAAAATGGCCCTACATGAATAAGCTTTGATATTTCAATATTTGCAATAGTTAATCTAACACGTTTTAAGGAAGTATTTATTTAAAACTTAATAAGCCTCAAGAACATGTTGACAACTAAGCTGTTTTGATACTCATTCTGGGTCCTCACAGACAACATCTTTGTCTAATGGAGCCTAGCTAGACAGGAACTAGAAATAGTTTTTCCAGACTTAGGTCTCATTTCATTTTCATTAGTGTCCTAGGAAAGTACAGAGATCTGGGACCAAGGCTACTCAATGAGTCACAGATATCATGGTTTATGAGAGATGGTGTACTGAGAATGGTTAGAATACTGAACTTTGAATTAGGAAGGTCTGAGTTTGAAATCTACCACTGATGTTTTACTTGTGAGTTACTTTTAAGTCTCCTAAGCTTTAATTTTCTTGTTTATAAAGTAAGGATTAATAATGCCTAATGCACCTACTTCACTGTCTTAATATGAGGCTCAGTTGAGAAAATATGTGTAAAACAGTTTATAAAACTTTTAAAAACTCTATAGAAATATCAGGTATCTTGATAAAACCACAAATAGACAAAATGTCATTAACTCAGTCTTATCCCTTTATACCACTAATTTATTGTGTAGTTTTGGGCAAAACTCTTTACACATCTGTTATCAATACTTTTCACTGTACTTGTATAGCCAGCATCCCAGTTCAGTTCTTTTTATCTCTTTCCTGGACTCTTGCAGTAGCTTCCTATATTCATCTCCTTGCTTCAATTCTCTTCACACCTCAATCTACCCCTCCCCCCATGCCCCAGCTACCAAAGTGATTTTCCTAAAGTACATATTTGACCATGGTTATCCTCATATTCAGCAAACTCTACCTTGAAGATTAAATGTAAATCTTCAGTTTTGTATTTAAAGTTCTTCACGATCCATCCTATCTTTTCAGCTTTTTTTGCATATTACTCCTTTCCATGAACTCTACCATCTTGTCCTAGTACTCTTCTTGCTGTTCATCATGCACAGCATATCATTCTGTCTCCATGACTTTGGGCTGACTTTCCCCCACGCCTAGAATACTCTTGTTCCTCATCTTCAATTCTTATAATCCCTGATTTCCTTCTTAGTTTAAACAACACTTTCTGTGTTGGCCTCTCTTGGTTTCCTGAAGTGCTAGTATCATCTCCCTCAAGGTTACCTTTTATCTGCTTTGTCTTTGTTACATATATATATATATATATATCATCTTATACATATACAAATTGTCTTCTCTGTTAGAATATAATCTCTTGAAGGCAAGGTCTGTTTTGCTTTGACTTTTGTTTCTCTGTTGCCTGATACATACAAACCAGGCACTTAAAACAAGCTTACTTGTTTGATTCATTATCTGTAAAAGGTAAGGATTTGATTGGATAATTTTAAGGTCACTTTCAAATCTGTGATTCTGTGACTTCTGGCAGCTTAAACCCAGGAAAACAAAGGAACAGGATAGCCTGTGTCTGGGAAGTAAATAGAAGAACTACAAGGCCCAGGATGGGGAAAAGCATTACTTGGTAGGACAATTTGTAAGATGGGGGAAGAATGAATGGAGACAGAAAGAAGCTGTTTTGAAGGTTTTAGGCAGTTAGGAAGAGTGGGATCTGGTGTCTCAGTGTCAGAGGACTGGCTTTAACTCACAGGGGAATTAATGTATTAAGTAATTTCTTTCCAAGTAGGTACTGTTTCATTCTTTGAACACCTAGCACATTGCCTGGCACATAGTAGACACTTAATACTTTTTGGTTTCTCAAACAATTGGAGTCTCAGACTTGAGTTACTTAGTTTACTATTAGAGCAGATCTGTTATTCACAAAAGCTGTACCCATTTATTAAGAGATTAACAAGAGCCTCATGCTCCAGATAGGGAGCTTGATAGAAGAGGGGAAAAAAACCTAACAACACAATACAGTGGCCTGTTGTCTTGCGAAGAAAGTCATTTGATCAGCAAGTATATATTCAGCCTCTGCTAATGTGCCAGGCACATTTGAGTGCTGAGGATACAAAGAAAGGCCCCAAAACTCCAGTCCTTGCTCTGGACCAGGAGCTCACAAGTCTAGTAAGGGAGACAGTAGGAATATACAAATAGCCAGGTACAAAAAAACAGAAGGCAAACTGCAGAGGAAAAACTCTTTAACATTAAAGGATTTGGGGCAAAGCTTCTTATAGAAAGGCCTGGGTTTCACCAAAAGAAAATTGCTTTTTCTCCTCCTTGACTTAATAAGTGATTAGACTTAAAGCAATAGGACATTAGATGGCCAACACTGAATCTGAAGTGAGAATTTGAAATCTGGCTTTGTGTGATCATTTATTCTTTCTGTACAATCACTTGGGGTGGGGAGGGCTTGGATCAGATGTCTTGTCTTAGATGTTTTCCAACACCAATCTAGGATCCTCTCTTCCTTTCAGGTTCAACAGAAGGTTCTCTTGCACCTATCTCTGTCACATATTACATGAAATCCCAATTTAGATTATCTCATCAATCATTCAGTAACCATTTATTAAGCACCATATGTATACCGGGCACTGTGCTCTCTGTTGAGTACTCAGAGACAAAAATAAGGTCAGGCTGACATCTAGAAAACATATATCAATTTTTGTCTTTAAGACTGGTAAAGTTATGTTATATTCTATTAGGTACATGCATAATGAACATGTACATGCATGTACATAAATGTATGGAATGTAGTCAATATATTCCATATAAAGTCAATAAAGGATGTTGGCATTTATATAAAATTTTATGATTTGCAAAACACTTTATATGTGTTCCCTTGTTTGATCTTAACAACTCTGTGAGGTTGGTGATGTTATCATCTCTCTTTTACAGATGAGTAAACTGAGACTGAGAGAGTCACTAGTCCAGGGTCCCACAGCTAGTAAATATCTTTGGTAGGATTTAAATTCAGATTTTCTTGACTCCACGTCTAACACACTTCCTTCCTGGGCCACTTAATGTAGTTAGAATGTAACTGCTTTCCAGGTAATTAAGGTGGAGAGGCACTAGCATGGGGGACACAGAACAAGGTCTCTTATAGAAGACTGCATTTGAACAGTGTGTTGAAGGAATCCAAAAATTCTCAAACATAGAGTTTACGAGGGAGTGCATTCCAAACATGGGGTAAACATGACCCTCCCAAAACCCTAAAAATAATGAGAAGAAACAAGCATCCAGTCACATCTCAGTTTGATTTCAGGCCATTCTTTCTGATAGCCTTCTCTTATCTAGATGAGATCTGCTTTCTCATAAGACCAGGAGTTGTGATGGGGTACTAAATTAAGCAGGAAGCATTTATGGAGAACCTACCATCAGGGAGCTCCCACTTTGAGCTCCTTGTAATGGAAGACAAGGCATAAAAAGAAACATGAAGCTGGAGGCAGGGGGAGAGAGTATCCCCACACAGGCCTTATAATCCAGAGAAACACAGCCTCGTAGAAAAGGAACCGTAAAGGCTGCCCTCCACCTGCTTCCTAAAAAGAAAGTCTAGGACAAATTCTCTACTCTTTCCAAACAGAGAAGGAAGATGCCTTGAGACCAGGTGGTACTAAGGATGTGTGAGTTGCAGGACAAAAATTCAGTACTTTGGGGCAACACCAAAACACTGAAAACATGTAAGTTATGGGGAACAGGGCATCCATAGGAAGAAGGCAGCCAAAGATGATGGGGAAGTGCTTCTTTTCTGGTGATTGGGTTGATTTTGTTTTTAACCCTTATCTTCTGTCTTAAAATCAATATTAAGTATTGGTTCCAAGAAAAAAGAGCAGTAAGGGCTAGACAGTGGGGGTAAAGTGACTTATTTAGGTTCACACAGCTAGGAAGTGTCTGAGGCCAAATTTGAACCCAGGACCTCCCATCTCTAGGCCTGACTTTCTATCCACTGAGCCACCTAGCTTCCCCTATCTATTTATTCATAGCACGTTTCCTTTCCATTCTTCATAGGAGATAAAGGGGGAAATCCCCCATTCCTCATTTGACTAGTGCTTTGAACAGAAACATTCCTAACATTGGCAGTGTGCATGCAAAGTTTTTGTTGTTTCTAGCTATGGTTATTAATAACAATTAAAATAACGCACATTTATATAATTATAATTTTTGCTACATTCTTTTCTTATAATAATCTTATGAGTTAGATGGTTTAGATTTATTATCTCCACTTTTCAGATAAAGAATCTGAGACTCTGAGAAGGCTTATCACCTTACATGTGATCAGACAACTAATCACTGCTTGGGGTAGTATTTAAATCAAGTTTCCTGACTTTGGGTCCTGCATTCTTTCCACAGTGCCATGTGTATGAACAGGACTTATACCAAAGTTACAGATTGATGACTTTTATTGTGTTTATAGTTATCAGTTAATAAAGGTTAGAAAGAATGAATAAAAAGCCTGAATTATATAATATTTTAAAAGAAATGTAAGTTAACTTCTAAGCCTCAGTATTATCATCTACAAGTGAGGAAGATTGCGGATGGTTTCTAAGGTCACTTCCAATTTTAACATTGTGTTAAAGACATTAAATAGACATTTGCCTCACCTTTTTGGATGACTAGATAAGTCAAATGTAATTAGCACCCATTTATTGTCAGTGTCCATATACCCCAAAAAAGCTTGCTTTTCTTCTTTGAGCTAAATGGCTTCTTAACTTTATTTAGGCCAGCTCCTTAACAATTTTTCCCCCATAAATAATACAAAGTTCAATGTTAGGTTATCACAGATAGAGTTATCATAAACTCTGAATGAGGGGCAGCTGAGTAGCTCAGTGGAGTGAGAGTCAGACCTAGAGACAGGAGGTCCTGGGTTCAAGCCCGGCCTCAGCCACTTCCCAGCTGTGTGACCCTGGGCAGGTCACTTGACCCCCATTGCCCACCCTTGCCAATCTTCCATCTATGAGACAATACACCGAAGTACAAGGGTTTAAAAAAAAATTAAAAAAAAAAAACTCTGAATGAATAAGATTTTTACCATAACTATATTTGAAAGAAAATTTTTTGAGCCCAGGAATATCTAAGTTCATGCTCTATTTGTAGTTCTGTAATACTCTAGCAATGAATAAAACAAAAATATCTCTGACAATGCTTTACTTACTCTGAGACAATAATGTTACACCATGGGAAAGTGAAAATTTGGCTAAATTTTCATTTTCAGCTCTTGCTAGTTTTATATAGAAATGTCCATATATTGGAGATGTTTAATAACTGTTTTATTTGAATTAAACTAAATAACTTCTAAATTTGCCTTTCCATATGTCAAAAGTGTTATATATCAAGCATTTAATATATAATTGTATGAATGAATGTATGAATGAATAATAAGTAATAAAGGAAATAGACATTAACCAGAAGCAAGTATCACTAAGAACCATAAATATATGTAGAGAAACATTTCCAGAAAAAATATAAATTTAGTGTAAGAAAAAGTGAAGGGGGGGGGGTTGGCAAGTTTTCCCAAGTCTAATTTTTTCAGATGAAATATTTCCTCATTAATTTTTTTCTATTTTTTTACATTAATTCCTATATCCTTACTAATTAAGTTAGTTGGTTTTTTTTTTTCTTCTTGTATTTGTGTTACTGCAGTCTTTTAAAAGATTAGGCATTTCTTTGGTTTGGCTACTTCCTCCATTGATAAACATCAGAGCTGCTCCATACCTTAGTTGTTGATCTTTTATGAGTTGTTGTAGAGTTAAAATAATTTTAACTCTAGATGAATGGCCTGGTGATGATGAGCTTCTCCACGTTACTATGTTATTAACTTAAATCTTTTGATTTGGGAAAATTTTGGATCATATTTACTTCTCCATAAATACTTTGACTTAAAGAGAATTTTACTACAATTTAAAATTTAATTTAGGTTTTAATTTAAAATAAGCAATTAAAGTATAACTCATTCAGGTATAAAGAGGATAGATCATATGATTATTAAATACTTATTTTCAGTTTTCTATTCTTTAGCTATATTTTATTCTTTAGTAGTTGTTCTATGACATACAGGTTAAATATAAGACTGTTCAAAAGCAGTTTATCCCAGTAATTTATGAATTTTTTTATCCCAGTAATTTATGAATTTGAACAAATGTGCTTAGAATTTAGTAATAAAATACTGATAAACAATTTCCTCCCAAATTTGCAGTTATATGAATGGATTAGTGTTTGCTTCAACATTCTATATGTACTTCATTGAAGAACTTGGAGGTGGGGAGAGGTACTATGGTGGAATAAGGACACAATTTAGAATCAGAGACCTTCAAACAAACCCTTGCTCTACCGACTGTGTTGCTTAGTCTTTGGGCCTCAGTTTCCTGATCTATAAAATAACACAGTTGGACTAGATGATCTCTAAGCTTCAAATTTGCCAACCTATATACCTGTCAGAAGAAAAGAAATTATACTTTTGTATAAGCATTGATAATAAATTCCAGTTTTTTGCAATTGTTTTGAGAAATGGTGATTTGTAGGAAAAACTGATGTGAATCATCATCTGAGCAAAGAATTTTTCTTATCACGTTCAGAACTTCATGATGTTATCAAAATTTAGTTGAAGATAGAATTGACATAATTTATTCACTTATCATATGTATCCTTGATTAACATTAGCAAAAGTACTGCTTCTATAATTAGTTCCTTTAATTTCTCTCTGCTTTGCAGTTGTTGCTGATCTTTCAATGAGGTGTCTTATGTAAAGGACTCCAGGAATTCTGAGGGAAGATTCTGAACACAGAGGTAGTTGCTATCGCAGCAGCCCCTCTTAGAAACATCTGGAAACCTTAGTTGTCTTTCAGATGGGATTAATCCATTTAACTTTTGTTTCAGATTTTCCAAGGTACAGCCTTGGATATCTTCAAAGTATTATACTGAAGGGGCAGCTGGGTAGCTCAATGGATTGAGAGTCAGGCCTAGAAATGGGAGGTCCTAAGTTCAAATCCGGCCTCAGACCCTTCCCAGCTGTGTGACCCTGGGCAAGTCACTTGACCGCCTTTGCCCACTCTTGCCACTCTTCCACCTTAGGAGCCAATGCACAGAAGTTAAGGGTTTAAAAAAAAGTATTATACTGAAGTAGATAGGTGGCATAATGGATAGAATGCTTAACCTGGAGTCAGGAATACTTCAACTGTATGACTCTGGGCAAATCACTTAACCTCTTCCTGCTTCAGGTTCCTCATCTGTAAAATAGTACCCACCTACCTCCCAGAGTTGTGAGAATCAAATGAGATTAATATTTGTAAAAGCACTTACAAACCTCTAAGTGCTATATAAATGCTCTTCTTGTTATTACAGAGAAGGTTTCCATCTGATTAGGTTATCAGGAGCATATAACTTCTCTAATTCCCCAAAGAATTATGATTGTGACAAGACCAATTTTGTTTCTTTTCTTATTGGAAACAGTATAAAAGGTGTTTTGTTTTTTTTTCCCCTTCCAATTTTGATTTATACATGTGGTCAATTCTTAATGACTATTTCTATAAAAATAGATTTAAAAAAAAATATTTGTTCAGCTGGCCACTCCCAATAGTGCTTTACTTAATAATTCATGTTTAAGAATTGATATTTTTTACAAAAAGCTTAATGATTCTTTTGTGAATGTTACACTAAACATATGCAGATATTCAACCCAATACAAATTAAGTGCCTAACATGAGCCAGGCTCTTTGCTAAGGGCAAATCCAATAAAAGGACAAAAGGCAGTCCCTGCCTTCGAGAAGTTTTCAATATAAAGGGGGAACTGACAGATTCAAATTTATACAAAGCAGGCTATATACAGAATAAATAAGACAAAATTAAGAAAGAGAAAGCAGTGGAATTAAGAGATGTTTGATACATATTTGTGTGTATACATGTTTATATGCTTATGGAATTTGTATACAGATAATTTAAAATCTACAATGGGCACTCAGTATTAAAAGGAATCTCCTGTAAAATAAATAAACATTTCACCAAGTTGAATACTCTTCCCTCTACAACTAGATGGCACATTGAATATTTTGCCTGGCACATAGACTCTTAAACGCTTATTCCTCTCTCCTCTTTCCTTCCCTAATTTTTTAAATCTGATTTTTCATATATCAAGTTTGCTAAAAGCAAGGAAAATACTCTCCTGTTTTTAGAAAGTAAATCATTTGAATTTTTTATATTTATGTTTAGGGTTCTGCTTCAATAAATATCTATTTTTTTCTCCCTAAGCTAAGTCATTTTTGAAGCTGGAAATCATTCTGAAAATCATTATACAGTAAAGTCAGATTGTTTGGCATTTAGACTTAGAGCAGCTTCAGTCTTATGACTTGCAACCCAGAAGTAAGTAAAAGGATTCTGATTAGGAAAAAGAATTGCACACAAAATCCATGTACATAAAAGCCTTTCGGCTTAAGTATTGTGAATACAATTAAGAGTACTCATTTAATAATCTTGGTTATTTGGTTTCCTCTAGATATCTTCAGTGTTTTTTTTCTAGGTTACGAAGGAAACTTGGGGAGGGACTGTTAACAGCAGACTGCAGTAAGAAGTAACAGCTGACAGCAGAGAGTGAAGACAGAAGAAATAACCAGAAAAGCCTAGGAATTTGGGACCATTTAGTGTAGAGGCAGACAGTCCTACACATCTTAAATCCCAAGTGTATCATTGAATTACAGCAAATTAATAATTAATATGCATAATCATGAGCCTGAGTCATCAAGAAAAGGTTGGAATTATGTTCCAAATTATCTGTTTAAAACAGCAAAAAAAATGTGTAATATGTAATAGAAAACTTTTCCTCAAAATGTTTAACTTTTAAAGTTTTATCTAAGGGGCAAACTTTATCCCTGGAGAAAATTAATTTATCCAGGAAACTCAGTTCATTACAAGTATTGGTTGAAGGAAAAACTGCTATATGAGGTGACAGACACATCCAATTGCATTTTATTGTTGTAATTATATTCTTTAGGTTAAAAAGTGTTAAAAGTCTTCTTTTTAGAATCACTTCTAGTAAATTTTTTGGATATTGGTTGAGTAATTCCACTTTAAAAAAATTAAACTAGTTGTAGTTTTAGTGCTTCTAGGATATATAAGTTGTAGGAGCTTATGAAGATAATTGGACTAGTACAAAGACTGCCTTTTTTGGATTACAAATTGATTAACAAAGTAATCGTTTTAAAATTTGTTGATCACATATAACAATAAATTATCTATATTTCCACTTGCAATACCAAACATTTCCCTTTATGTGTAAGAATTTTAATAGAACTGATACAGCATGATTTGAAAGACAGTGCATTTCCTGGATCGATTTTTAGATGAATGGAATTCAGCAGATATTTGTTACCCAATACAATTTCTTCACTTTCTTCTGATAGCTGGACTTAAAGAATTTTGCATTGTATCATAAAAGTTAAAACATTTATGAAAACCTTGAAGGACAAACATAAAAGAAATGGTTATAAGTCAGAATGTCCTGATGGCTTCCAGCATTAAGACATTTTGATTATATTTTTTTAACATTTACTATTCGGCCTGCAGAAATGCCAGTTCTCAGTATTTTATAGACTTGTTATCTAGTATAATATGTTTCTTTGTAAAGTTCCTTTCTAGCAACTTGATTTAAAAATAATCTTTTCTTTATAAATGTTTAAGAATGGGTGGCCTTTTGGTTCCATAGTACTTAATTAGAAAAAGTTTTAAAATTATTCCAATAGACATAAAGGTATCCTCTGAATAAAACATTTAATACTAAGTACCCTAACTTGTGTATTTTCATGTAAATAAACATAATGTTCTGAGATGGGAGTAAGAAAATTCCCTCTAGCAAAATCTCAGCTCTACAAAGGAAATAGTAGTTTCATCAGAGCTTCATGTACATCATATAACATATGTAATAAACTTGAGAGAGAAGAACATTTCCAAGGCATTCCAGCAGTGCTGGATGTAATAAAACAAAGTCTTTCAGTGGTATGTAAAAAAAAATTCTCAATCTCTACTTTTGAGATCATCTCAGTATCTAAAATTGGTTAGCATTATTCCTCTGGAATAGTGATGGATTGCTCATTGAATTGATCATTGTTCCAAAATCTAAAGTTGTTTGTTGATATTGTTATTATTAATCAAGGGAGGATTTCTAAAGCAAAGAGCATAATTCCTGGTACATAACAGATGCTTCAAAAGTACTTATTCTCTTTCCTTTCCCCTTATTTAAATTTTTCTCCTGTTTCTGATTACTGCCTTAGTTCATACAAATCTTTCAAGATTTCTCTGAACCAGTCTTTCATCATTTCTTACAGCACAGTAGGACTCTTTCACATTCTTATACCATAATTTATTCAGCCACAATCAGCCACCACAAAATATTTTTTAAAAAATTAATGTTTTTTATACATATGAGTCCTTTTCTTCTTTGATCTCTTTGTAGTACAGGCCTAGTATTAGTATTGCTAGGCCCATTTGAATAATTTTAAAGCAGAATTCCAGATTGCTTTCCAGAACTAGTTCACTGTTCTGTCAGTTGTACATTAATATATTTGTTTTTCCACAGGCTCTCCAATATTTGTCATTTTCTTTTTTTTTTTTTCTAAACAACTTTGGGTAAATGTGACTTAGAACCTCGGAGTTGTTTCAATTGACATTTTTCTAATTATTAGTGATTTAAAGCATTTTTTTCTATAGTTATTCATAGGTTGGATTTCTTCCTCTGAAAAAGACCATTTATTAACTGGGGAATATAATCCCATATTTGTAGTTGAATAGAATTATGGATCAGATTGATTTTGTAAATTATCACAAGGTTTTATTTATTACAAAGCCTCTGTGAGGCTTGGAGTCGTAAGAACCAACACTGACACTAATGATAATCTCCATTAAAGAGAAACATAAAATTATCTAATCCATAATATTCCATTTTTTTCCATAAGAAAAATAAGTGAAGCTTTATCAATGTTTTGCAAAAATTTAGGTTAGGTACTTAGCACTTTCCATTTTCACCTGGTGAGTAACCCTGTCAAATAAGAAAGTTAAGGAGATAAGATTCATCTGTCATCACATTTTCTTGATGGCTCTTTGTCATCATTGCTTTCTTTTCTGAATATTTACTAACTACTTTTTTAACAATACACTCTAGAATTTTGCCAGGAATAAAATTCAGGCTTACTGACCTATATTTTGTAAACTCTGTTCACTTCTCTTTTTAAAAAATTCTCATATTCATTTTCTTTGAATTCATCTGAATTTTCTTTCAATTCTGATTTTTGTAATCTAAGGTAAACTATATCCTTTATTTCTTTTTTGTCCCTGAAAGGACAAAGCATTTTTCTGAATACTGAGATTTATCCTTTAATTTAAGGTCCAGATTCCTTTTTTTTATATTTACCTGAGGACTGAGTCAGCAGCTTCTTGGTCCCTGTCAGCATTAACTGATGATTATACTTTATACTGCTCTTGTTATGGGGTATTTTGCAAACTTATTTGTCTTTATCAGCACATCAAGCACATCATGGTTTAATTCCCTCCCTCCTCCCCTTCTTCCTTCCAAACTCACAGAACCTTTAAAAGTTCCCAATTTCTCTACAATCAGGTTTTAATAAACTTCAAAAATAGCATATTCAATATGATGTAATAGTCAAAAAATGTAATTTGGTTTTAGATTGCCTTAAGAGAGCCATAATGACCACCACTAACTAGGGAGGTGATTGTGCCTTAGTACTCTTCCCTAGATTGTTTTGTTCATTTTTAAGGGCCTCATTTTAGGAAGGACATTGATGAGTTTAAGCATGTACAAAATAAAAGCAACCAAGATGATGAAAGCTCTTTTTATATGAAGATTATTTGAAGAAACTGCCTTATTTTGCCTAATGAAGAGAAAAATAATTAAGTTTGTTATCTTTGGCCTGAAGTAGAAAAACTAGGAAGATCAGATTTAACTAGCTAGCCAGATCCAGTGGATGGAGCACTAGACCTGGAGTCAGAAAGATCTGAGTTCAAATCCAGCTTTATATAGTAGTAGCATGACCCTGGGCAAGTCAGTTAATCTTTGCCTCTGTCAGTTTCATTATCTATAAAAGACAAATAATATCACCTACTTCCCAGACTTTTGTGAGGATAAAATAATATTTATAAAATTCTTTGAAATCTTAAGAAACTATATAAATGCTAGCTGTTTTTATGGAAGCTTCAAAAACACAAATTTAGGCTTAACCTGAGAAATTACTTTCCAATAATTATTAAAAATTATACACATAGAAGTGGAATGAACTGCCTTGGGACTACTAGGTTTTGTCTCACTAGAAACTTTCCCCCAAAGCCTGGCTATTTGCTTTTCAATTTAAAAAAAAAAAATAAACCCTTACTTTCTGTATTGGCTCTAAGGCAGAAGAGTAGTAAGGGCTAGGGAATGAGGGTTAAATGACTTGCCCAGGGTCACACAGCTAGGAAGTGTCTGAGGCCAGATTTGAACCTAGGACCTCCTGTCTCTAGGCCTGGCTCTCAATCCACTAAGCCACCCAGCTGCCCCTGCTATTTGCTTTTCAGATGCTAGAAGGACTATTTTAAGTTGAGCTAGATAGTCTTGAGAGTTTCCTTCCATTTCTATAATTCTGTCAAACTGTGAAAGTCTGAAGGGTATTTTTTATTTTAGCCAAGCTGGCTAGATTCCATTATAGTGGACATTTTAAAGAATGTTATACATTGTTTTAATTTCAAGTTTGAAAAAGTGATATATCCAAAAAAGTCTGTATAGTTCAATGTATAGTCTTTTTTCAAAGACACCAATATGAATTGTTCAATGTGCAGATAAAATAAATTTTCTTCTGTGTTAATTTAGATTCTGAAACCAGCTCTACCAGTTGAGACATTTAACTTAGAACTCCATACCAAATTATTCTAGTTAGCTAAGAGGTATGGTTCTGGGTCATAATTCTTTTTTTCCCCTGAGGGCAAATCATAGGAGGAATCAGTTGAGAGGGGGAACAAAAATGATACATGGTTAACAGAAATGGTAATTTTCCAGTTGTCAGAACAAAAGGCGGGTAATTTCAACATTACTGGTTGGTTGCTTATCTTAACTATTCCACATATATACATAAACGTGAATCTTATTCAAATAAGAATTATATGTTTTTCCCCCTTTCTAAGCAGTTGATTGTTAAATTTTAGCTTAAAGGTTTTCCTCTTTTGAATTGTAAATCTGTTTTGAGAAAATTATTTAAGAGCTATACCCAAATCAGAGCATTCACATTTTAATGTTGTTTAATTATTATGATGTTTAATAAGGGCTGTTAACATGTTGGATAATTGAGGGCTCTTGGTGCTTTTAGTAGTATTTATAGATATAAATATATATACGGAATACATAGATAGGTTTTTACACTTTTAAGGACATACTTGAAAAATTTCTGACTGATAAGATCCATGTTGTAAAGATAATTTAGTACTTTTGATTTTAAATTATTTTTAAGATTTCTTGGGTACCAGAAAAGGACAATCTATTATAAAGTACTATATCTAGTATATTGTTAAACATTTTTCAAAAATAATGAAAATATAAAGTTAAACGCCAAATATAAAATAACTTATAATTAGGAAATTTATTTTCAAGAAGCAACAATTGTAGATTTGTTTCATTCTTTTAAATTTTATTTTTCTGAATTGAACCTTTTTTTCTCCCAGTGAGGAACATTTACAGAATATTTCCTAACATTTGAATGTTTTAGTTCATTAAAATGTCTCATATTAAATATAGTGCCTTAATGCTAAGATTTCCTATTTGTGTGTGTATGTGTGTACACATGCACCTGTGTGTGCGTGTGCAGTGCTATGGTTCTTTGTAATGATTCTCCAAGTCCATACTTTAAATCACTGAGTTCTCAAGTGCTCCCCCCCCATCCCCACCTCCTCAATGCTATGTTGATTTTAGACATAAACATTGGAGAAAAACAATCTTTGAATTAACTGAGTTCAAGTAATCTCATACCATTAAAGAAGTTATTTTTTAATTGTTTTGAATAACAATGTGATTTAAAGGTTTTACTTTTATCTATTTTTCTTTTATATATTACAGTATTTTTTCAAGTGTCTTCCTTTTCCTACTTTCTCCCTTTTCCATTCTATTTTTCCAGAAGGACCTTTTGGTAGTATTTGGTGCCCAAGTATTATGTCTTTTCTCTGTTAAAGAAATTAAAAATTTCAAAGCCAGGCTCTTCAGTTGGCCAATCATTTTACCACAGATAATATACTTTTATGGGAATCTTTGTCTTTCAGTCTCATTGCTCTGACCAAATGCTTATTTACTTTGAAAGATTTTAGGCACTATGAAATTAAAAAGCTTAAATAGAACTTCTAGGTTTCATGATTTTTAAATTCTTTTTTAAATAAAGAGCACATTCAAATCATTGGTCTTTTTTCCTCTTTCTATTCCAAATCAGGCTTCGATGTTATCTGCAGAAAATGATCCTCTTGGTCCTTTACCACCAGGCTGGGGTAAGATATAGACTTTCTAAAGATAGCTATTCTATATGATATAATATATGACTTAAATTAAATGTTTATTATAATAATTATTATTATTTTCTAGAAAAAAGAGTAGATTCAAATGACAGAGTTTACTTTGTGAATCATAATACCAAAACAACACAGTGGGAAGACCCAAGAACTCAAGGGTAAGTAAGAATATACTATATTTAGTTTCTAATATAGTCAGCTGTCCTATGTTCATTGGAAATATACTAAAATAGCGGTGAATATTTTTGATGTTCAAAAATTGTATTTAGACTGTTTTTATAAATTTATTTTTCAGTTTATTGCCTGAAAGTCCCCTTCCAGAAGGCTGGGAAATCAGATATACTAGAGAAGGTCTCAAGTATTTTGTTGATCATAACACAAAGACAACGACATTTAAAGATCCTCGTACTGGGAAATCCTCTGTGTAAGTGATAAACTAAAGTTCTATTAAGATACTGCTGATTTATGAAGACTTTATGGCAAAACATCTAATTTATTACCTTAAACTATTTAAATAGGTTTTGTTTATGGATGGGTCATACTAAAAAATCTATAGTAAAGTTTTATAAATTCATTATTGATGGGGAGCAAAATACATATTCTCCAGGTAACAAGAGCTAAATTCATTAATAAATATTTAACTATCTATATACAAAGTATTTTACCAAGTAGTGTAAGAATTAAAGAGAAGAATGAGAAAAACTACCTGCCTCCAGCGTCTAAAGAAAGAGAAACATAAATAACTTAAGCTCATGGGATTTACCCAAATACCATTTCTTTATATCAAAATAGAGGATAAAATAAATATGTTCATTTCTGTTATATAGTTATCTTGGGTCCTTTTTGTTCTGACCTTGAGACTTAACTGTAACATCTCTGAGATGTAAACAAGAACTGCCGACTCTTTATGGATGTTCTACTAGCCTCTCCCTTCAATTCTTAGGTTTTGTACTTCTTTATAATCAAAAGTAACCAACTCAGGGGCACTTTTTAAGAAAACCCCCATGCATCTGTGAATATAATAATCAAAAGTAATCCCAATTAAAATGTATACCTGGTTTACTACAGTTTCTTTGGTGTCTAGTAGTTATGCTGAGGGGGCAATGAGGAGGTGTAGTGGATTGAGTGCCAGGTCTGGAGTCAGGAAGACTGATCTTTCTCAGTTCAAATGTGCTCTCAGACACCTTCTGAATTCATAATTCCTTCTGGGTGTTCATATTGATGACAATAAAGGTTGCCATGATCTTGTATATGTTTTATATTTAATTTATTGTGTTGAAATTTAAAAGACCAAGCATTTATTTAAATACATACTAATAGGTACTAGGAACTTTACTGAGCATTTTACACATTATTTAATTTGATCCTTACATCAGTCCTATGAGGTGAGTGCTTTTACAGCCCCAGTTTACAAATAAGGAAATTGAAACAAACACATTAAGAGACTTGCTTGAAGTCACATAGCTGCTAAGTGTCTGAAGATGAATTTTAACTCTTCTTTTCCTGACTCCAGACCCAGAACTTTACTTCAATTATAAGTGACTGTTGAATACATGAACAAATTAATGAAAGAATGAATGAATGATCTGAAATGTGTATATGTACGTGTTTATGGAGAATTTGAGATAAAATTGAGAAAGCTTTCCAGGCTGAGAGAACAATACTAGTAAAGATAATATAAAAGTGTTTAGATGATATTAAAACTCAATGATTCTTAGTACCTTCTGCCTGTTTTCCCACAACATTGCAGTTATAGCTGCTGATATAGAAAGAGATACACACAAGACAGAGGACTCTGTTGCTTTGCTTTATGAATGACCAAAAACAATAATCAGATTAAATACCCCACTGATCTGCCCTTGTCTGTGTGCTGTTATGAGAGGCAGTATGGTGTAGTGGAATGAGGGCAACCCCAGTGTAATGAATGAAATTCTCTGGAACCTGTATTTTTATTTTTAAAGTATTTATTTATTGACCACTCAAGAAAATCTAACTTGCCAGTAGACTCCCTCACAGTTCAAACAGATGCCATAGAACTCAAGTGAGTGGGGCCCAAGAGGAGAGACATTAGTAAGAGCAGCCAAGGCAGCTAAGCTAGGCCAGAAGGAGCAGAGCCCTAAGCAGGAACAAGTAGGTAGTGAGGCAGGAGAGGTGCACCAGCCAAAAGAAGCCTCAGAAGGAGCAGTTGGTGAGCAAAAAAGGGCTGACTTCTATCATGCAAACCAAAATATATCCCTCCTGACATCATCATTCAGTCCCTCCCCTGCACACATCTTATTGGAGAATAGTCATATATATGGGAAGTGGAATCTGAGACCAAAACTCCATCTTCACAGGAAGATGTGCAAGGAGGCCAAGAGACTCGCCATGTAGCTTCCAGAATGGCTGCATATGCACACTTCCCACCATCATCACCCAAGAGAATTTTTAGGATCACGTCTCCTCCCTTCCTCTAAAAGATCTAGATAAAAGATAGAAGTACCCAATCCAGTTTCATAGCTTGGGAAAAAGAGTGTTTGAGCTCTAAAATCAGACTGTTCTTAGAGCCAAAAGGGGAACCATTTCTCAAAAAATATCCCAATTTAATATTAATTTTCCATACCAAATTCAAGAATCACTCAACTATTAAGTACCAACCATGTGCAAGGGAGGATGCTAAGTGCTGTATATATAAACCCCAAAATGAAACAGTCCCTGTTCTCAAAAAACTTAAATCATAATGGGGGGCATAACATGTAAATATACAGCTATATATAAAATACATTCAAAGTAGATATAAAATAACCTTAGAAGTGAAGGCACAGCTGTCAGGACCAGAAAAGGCCCTTTATAGAAGTGAAAGTGTCTGACATTTCAAAGGCTGACCTCTGACTATTGGCATTTGACTGTTGATACTGAAGCTGCAGAAAACAAAAACTGTGAGTAAGAGGGCTCTACTGTGTATAGAAATGTGGTTAAAAGTTTCTCACATTCTCAGACCATTTAGTAATATCAACAATAATAGCTAGCATTTATATACTTTTAAGATTTGCAAAGCACTTTATAAATATTTCATTTGATCATCATAATAATCCCTAGAGATAGGTGTTATTATCCCTATTTTACAGATTAAGAAAATGAGGCAGGTGAGTTAAGTCATTTGTCCAGGGTCACAAAGTTAATAAGTGCTTAGACTGTATTTGAACTTTAGTCTTCCTTACTACAAGTATAGTGCTCTATTCACTATGCCAGAGATAACAGGGAGTAGATTTGGGGAAGAAAAGGGAAAAGATTTGCCAAGATTTTTATAACAAACTCTTTTCCTTCACTAATAGTTGAGCTATTATATTAGGCATCCTAATATCAGTCTTTGATTTGTTCTGTAAAGAAATAGAAATGACACTAAAGAAATTAGAGAGTAAATCATGTTTGACCCTAAAGACATCCAAACTCCTTGCAACCTAATTTTGAGGGTGTTAAGTAAGTTCTGATTCTTAAGATATTATAAAGAGATAAAGATGCCAGATGGTTGGGAAAAGTCAAGGACATTAGCCATAAAAGGCATTAAAGAAAATGTCAATAACTGCCAACATATAAACCTATTTTCTCAGCTCTGTAAGATTTTTGAAAATAATATGCATTTGTATTACAAGAATTCTTGATTAGAAGTATATAAGATATACTATTGTAATTGATATTTAGTAGAAGACCATTTCTTTAAAGGTCTTTTTGTTGACTGAAAGGTGAAGTGAATTCAAGTTTCTTAATGTTATTGTTGGTTGTTAGGAAAGTATTCAAGGTATTATAAACCTTCCTAAAAAGCTTTCCTCCAACAAGATATCTCATGCATGTCAAAATTATATAAGATACATTGAAAGATATAATGCAGAAATAGCCTTGACCTTTTGCAGCTATCATGGAGGAAATGTTCAGTAAGTTACAGACAGAAGAGGTTTTTATTCCAGATATTGTAAGGTGCTCCAGATGTTCCTGTTTTTGTTCATCACTTCTGGCTTTTATTTATTTCGAAGCCTTTTAAAGTGAGGCCTAATTATCCACACAGGAGAAATGAAGTGACTGAAGAATGCTTCATACTATGATAATGCAGTTGGGCAACAACCTTCAAAGCTGGATATATTTGGACTGGCAATGCAACTAGTGAAGGAGTTGAACAGAATGAGAAAAAGTTGGAATACCTTTGCAGAGTGTTTTAAATGACTCTCTGTGGGGGGGTGGGGAAGCCCATTTTTAAAAACAATATTCTTCTAGCATATGGTTGCAAGTCATAGAATATTATGGTTTCCACAGAACCAAAGCTAAGGGTCATTGAAAGAGCAGTGCTAAGCGAATCCCATGGTGGGCATGAACCAACATAACATATTATTCATGAGAAGTTATGTAGAAGTAACATATATCACCAAAGAAATACAGAACTGAAAAAGGAGATGGGCCAGACTTAGTGAAACCATCCCCCATAAGTCCCTTAGTATTTCCCCAAATTCCCTTTAATCTCTCCTGCGCCTCCATGTTTGGGTGGTCACATTATTGTTTTAAAGTTGGCTGTAACTCCTCCCTTTTTCTCTTTTGTTCTTAGGAGCGGGCTGGTTAGTACCTTTTTAGTTAGTTTTCTTTGTTAGTTTATTATTAATAAAAATGTATAAATATAATATTTAGTATTTTGTATATTAATTTTAATCTCCACAGGCCACTTACACGTTTGGTAAGTATCTGGAAAAACTAAGTAATGTATAAACTTGAGTTGCTGTCATTGTGAATGAAAACTGTTATATTGTACTTTAATATAGTGATGCAATCAGGATCTCTTCAGATACTTAAAACTATTCCTCAGTATATTAAATAGCCCCAGACCACTGAGCATTTATCTTACCCTTACTACCATATTTCCTTCTTATTGCCACTACTAGCTCTGTCCATTGTCTTCCATATTTTACATAGAGTCATTTAAGCAAAGATCAGTGGTCATTCTGCCTAAAGAATAATATTCATGGACTGTATAACAGTCCTGTTTTTTTTCCCAAATTGTTTTTTAATTTTGGTGTTTAGAGTTGTGTGGGTTCAAAGAAAGAACTAGCTGCTAAAAATCTGAACACAGCATGTTACTGTATTTTGTTTAATGGGTTTTCACCCCTTCCTTAGTTTATTATTCCTTTATTGCATCCTGGGAAAATAATGTCCAAAACATATTTACCAATAATCTCTTCATTACTAATTCCACTTGCTTTTCTTCAAGGTCTCATACTTCTCCTTTTATTATTATTGGACCTTGTCTTTCTGATGCCCTTTTCTTCCAGAGTTTTCCTGTTGCTGCTTTCTCCTTTTTCCCTTTCTGCTTAATGATCCTTCTCAATCTCATTTGCTAGATCTTTATCCATGTTTCATCCTCCCTATGTAGTTCTATACCAAGACTGTTGTGAGCTACCATATTTTAAAAAATAACTTTGATTACTTAGATTCAGAGCTAGCAGGATTAAAAAAGGGGCCATCTAGTCCATGCCTCTCATTTTACATAAGATAGGATTTAAGTCCAGAGATGTTAATTCACTTTATTTAGGTTCTCATTGCTAAGTGATAGTATAAATAAGATCTTGATCACATAATTCAAGGATTTGGGGTTTTTCCAGTGTATTCTTCTGCCTTTCTTTTCCCCCTTTTCTAAATCTTCTCAGTATTTCATTACCTCCAATTGGTTGGACTCCAAAATGAACATAACCAGTATATCTAATCTGAGTTCTCTTTCCCCATTACCAGCTAGCTATTTTCTGAACAATTTCAATGGATGTTTTGATAGCCTTAAACTCTGTATGTCTTAAATGGAACTCATCATCTTTGCCCTCAAATCCATTCTTCCTCTTAAGCTTCCATATTTAAAAGTCATTACCATATTTTCATTCACCCATTTTTAAAGCCATATTTGACTCTGCATTTTCACTCACTTTGTATAACCAGTTACTTATCAAATCATATCAGTTCTACTTCCAGAAGAAACTCTCTATACTTACCTAGTCATTACTCTAATCCACTTCCTCATCATCTTGCAAGAACTACTGAAATAGTCTCCTATTATTCTCCTTGCCCCCAATCTCTTCCTTTTCCCAATATATTTTCTGTACATATACTAAATTATTAGTCCTAAAGTGTAATTCTAATCATATTACTTCCCTACTCAAGAAGCATCATTGATTCTCTGTTGACTCTTTTATCAAATGCAAACTCCATTGGGTATTTAGAACTTTTCACAGTTTGACTATAGCCTATCTTTCCAGAAGATTATACATTAAATTTCCCCATGTTTTCAAAATTCCAACCAAATTGGTCTACTTCTTGTTCCCCATAAATACTATGCCATCTCTTGACAGAAGCCTATTTATTTTCAGTTAAATACGATATAGAGAAACCATTAACATAAACCACCTTTTCTACTTAACTCTTTATTTCCTTAGTATAACTATCTAATGTTTCTTATCAGTTGCAAAAGTTATTTTTGTAAACATGACTTTAGAATCGTTTCTAAATCCTCTACACCAGTGGTTCCCAAACTTTTTTGGCCTACTGCCCCCTTTCCAGAAAAAATATTACTTGGCGCCCCCTGTCACATACTTTCACCGCCCCCAAATGCACCTGTGGCCATCACCGCCCACCCTGGAATCACTGCAGCACCCACCAGGGGGCGGTGGTGCCCACTTTAGGAATCACTGCTCTACACTTGAGTAGAAGCTTCATGAGTTACTATGAAAATATTTCATTGATTTATACTAGCCTTCTTAAGATGAGCTGCTCCAAAATTAGTTAGGCTAATTCTCAAAGGATAGTCCATTACTTGATAACCAGGTGGGTAGAATTTTCCAGGATATGCTCTTTACAATAATAACCTTTGAGGTTTTAGAGTTCACTTCATTGTATAGTGAGATATCTGAGAGGCAAGTTAGCTGACTCGGTGAATGGAGCACCATTTTTGGAGTTGGGAGAACTGGGAGAACCTGGGTTGAAATCTAGCTTCAGGTAACTTCTTCCTATGTGAACCCTTCACACCAATTGTCTAGCCCTTACCACTCTTCTATCTTGGATTCAATACTAGAACTAATATTTAGTATTACTTAGGAGATAAGAGTTTAAAAAGAGAGAGAGAGATTTCTGAGAACTCCATTGCTATTAGGAATACCCTCTATTTTTTTTTAATGGAAATGAACGTATTTTGCATTTAGAATGTTATAGGCCTCTATTAATGAATGAGCATGTGGTAAGGTGGTTTTAGTTTTAGGGTTTTTTTCCCATCTTTAATCCCTTTCACTTAATGTGATGCTTTATACATAATAAATGTATAATGAGTTCCGATAAATTTAATGCAGAAAATTGAGCTTTATTAATAACTTTTATTTGGCTATATAAGTGTGAGAGGTTATTAGCTTCTTTTTGACAAAGAAGCAAGAAAAGTATCAAAGAAGCAGATTTTAACTCAGTATAATGAGCCTCCTAATAATTAGAGTTTTCAAAAAAAAATTGTCATAGTCTGCCCTATTAGTTTCCCTGTTACTAGAGGTCTTCAAGTTGAAGCTAGTTAAGATTGGACTAACTTAACTTTAGAAGTTTATTCTAACTCTGAGTTTATATGATTCTACTGATTTACTTTTTATATTTTGTTTCTTTTAGAACTAAAGGCCCACAAATTGCTTATGAACGCAGCTTTAGATGGAAACTTGCACATTTCCGTTATCTGTGCCAGGTACTGTAATTGAAATTCTCAAGAGGCGGTATTTCTTAATTTTAAAATAATTTATTAATTGATCCATCAAAGCATCTTAATCTGGTCTGATGATTCTCTCAAAAAACTCCCCTGGCCAAGGTAACTATATACACTTCTTGAGAACTCATTATTAAGCGCTTCCCTTAAAACACCCCAAGACATCTCTAATTGGTAAATAGCTAATTTGGAGGTGGTCCATCAGACTTCCAAACCTTTCCTAAACCATAGGTGATAATGGTCACATAGGCAGGAATAGAATTCTTGTCTCAATTTTATATTAACCAAATTTTTTTAAAAAGAAGACATTCCTTGGGATTCTTATAGACTAAACAAAATGTAAAAAGCAGCACACTAATAGGGCTTTCTGATCCAGAATCTAGACACAGGAATGCACAGAAATTCTCTCTGATCCGTGACCCTAATGTAGAAATTGGCATAGTATATAAAAAATAAATTCTAGTAATACTGTAGTGGTAAATAAATATGGCATTCATAAATGTTTGTCTTTGTCTTTATATAAATTATATATGCATATTAAATGATATTATTTACATTTTTAGTCTAATGCACTACCCAGTCATGTGAAAATCAATGTATCCCGACAGACATTGTTTGAAGACTCTTTCCAACAGGTAAGGCTATATTCAACATTACTAATTTTAACAAAATTATACAAAAGTGCTATTGGTTTTTATAAAGAATTGTGTAAATATATTAAATATATTAAGATATCAAGTATTTGTGTAAATATAATATAAAAAATTTATAACTTATAAATCATACATACCAAAAATGTTCTATTGAAATTTTATTTGACTTAAATGTGCAAAATTCTTTTTCACACCTGTACTAATAATGATTTGATGTACCTCTACAATAATTATGATGTATCATTCAGGCACTCTCATAAGTAACCTACTTTAAAGTTTATATTCTCTGAACAGAATTAATAAATGTAACTTATTAAAATATTGCTATCTTTAAATATTTAATAAATAATATTTTTCTTTACCCTAGTGATTAAAAGTAAAAATATTAAAATAACCTGAAGATTGTAATCCTTACCTTAAATTTGGTTGAATTCGATATATAACTACTATTTTCAGGTCTTTCCCTTTGTTTTTTTAAACACCAGGACTTGCACCAAGAAAACAACAAGGAAAATGGTATATATTAGGAAGTTGTCCATCAAACTTCAATCCCTCCCTAAACCCCCCTAAACTAGTTAAAGAAGATCATATATACAAAAAGAGAATTCTTGTTTCACTTTTGTATTATCCAAATTTTTCAACTTAAATTCAGTTTTGGTCTCATCAAATATATTGCTAATTTATTAAAGGAAAAACTTTTACCTCTTAAATCAAGTTGCCATTGACAAAATATCAACCAGAATCCTTACTGGAATTTTTGATCACTTATGAGATTTTTACTTTTGTGTTTATAGGGATTTATGTCTTTGTGTGTGCTTTATTTTTCTTAAACTTTCCAATTCTAATTCACCTAGGTTGGTATCATATGGAATTAGTATTCTTTGGGAACATATCTATAACCAATGTTCTTCCCTGCTGTCCACCAACATGCAAATTTTTCTCTTGATCTTGATTTCCTCATTTTATCATCCTGTATAACTTCTTTTAGAGTGCCAAATTCTTAGACACTTGTCTTCACTGCCTCTTTATTACCATTTCATCTTTTCTTTCTTTGTAGAATTATATTGATTTTTGCTTGGTAAATTAGTAGTCATAACTGTTCATCTATATTTTCCCTTTTCAAATATTGTATTCCATAATTTGTAATTTGTTTTAGTTGAAGCTAGTTAAATATTGTGTTATACCGACTATCATTCCTTGGTATTTCAGCTTTCTTTTTGAATAGTCACAATATTTTTTCTTTGATATGAGAATACTTGATTTTGGTTATAACATTCCCTTGAATATTTAGTTTGAGTTTGCTCTCACAAAATGACTAGTGGATTATTTTTATTTTTATTTCTTATTCTAACAAATCCAATAATTTCATTTATGATTGCTTGAAAAATGCTATTAAGATTCTTTTTTCATCATAGTTTCCAGTGAATCCAATGGTAGCTATATGATTTCTTCTTTAACAGAAGTTCAAGAAGGCAAGAAAAATAAAACCAATTAAAAATATTTACGGTTAGACAAAACATTTCTGCATTAACTGTGTTCTCTCTTCAGAAAATAATTTTTTAAAATTATATAGAAGACAATAATACACATCAGTTTTTACTCTTTAATTCCATCACTTCTCAATCTGGAGTTGGATAGGATATTTCATCATGAGTCCTTTGGAATTGTACTTGATCATTGTGTCAGGCCAGTTAGGTAGCCCAGTAGATAAAGTGCTGGACTTAGAATCAGGAAGACTTCATCTTCATGAGTTCAAATCTAGCATCAGACTAGCTGTGTGACCCTGGGCAAGTCACTTAACTTTGTTCAGTTTCTTTGTAAAAGAGCTGGAGAAAGAAAAGGCTTTTTTTTTTTTTTTTTTTTTTGCTAAGAAAACCTCAAAATGGAATCACACACAACTGAAACAATTGAACAACATTGATAAATTGTGTTTTTGAGTTACTAAGTATTTCACAGTTGTTTATCTTTACAGTATTGTTACTGTAAAAACTATTCTCATTGATCTGCTCACTCACTTCTCTATCAGTGCGTAGACAGTTTCCCAGGCTTTTATGAAATGATTCTCTTCATTATTTCTTACAGCAACAGAATATTCAATTGCATTTATATACTATTGCTGTTTTAGCCATTCCCCAGCTGGATGGGTACCCCCTTAGTTTCTAGTTCTTTACTGTCACAAAAAGAATTGCTACTTTTTAAAATTTCCTTGTTCTCTTTGAATGTAGACCTAAAATAGTATTGCTTGGTCAAAGGGTATTTAAAGTTTAATAGCTTTCTGAGTATATTTCCAAATTGCTCTTCAGAATGGTTAAACTAGTTCATAGCTCTACCAGATACATTTTTCCCACATCCCTGCCTGCATTCATTATTTTCCTTATCATATTAGCCAATTTGACATGTTTGTGAAGTGTTACCTTAGAGGTATTTAAATTTGCTTTTCTCTCATTATTAGTGATTTAAAACTTTATCCATATGACTATTGATAGCTTTCATTTCTTCTCTGAATACTGCCTATTCATATCTGACTAATTATCAGTTGGGGAATGACTCTTGTAAATGTGACTGAGTTCCCTGTATATTTGGGAGTGAAACCTTTATCAAAAAAAACTTAACTGCAAAATTTATTTCCCCTAGTTTCCTAATTTTCTTCTGATTTTTAGTTGTATTGGTTTTATTTGTACAAAAACTTAGTTTTGTGTAATCAAAATGATTCATTTTATCACCAATGAACTTAACTATTTCTTTTTTGGTTATGAATTTTCCCCCTAATCCATAGATCTAATAGGTCTTCTATACTCCCCCAATTTGCTTCTGTTATTTGCCCATATGTTTAAGTTCTTTGCTCATTTTTAGCTTATCTTAGAATTTTAGCTTACCTTAGAACTTTTATGCCAAGTTTCTCTCAAACTGCTTTCCAGTTTTCCTAACAGTTTTGTTAGATACTGAATTCTTGCCTCCATAGCTGTGATCTTTGGGTTTATCAGACACTAGGTTACTGTGCTCATTTGTTTCCATATATAGTGTATCTAATTTTTCCATTGATCAACCTCTCTATTTCTTATCCTGATACAGATTGTTTTGATTGCAGTTTTGTAGTATGGTTTGAGATCCGGTACTGTAAGCCTCTTTCCTCCTCATTTTTATTAATTGATGATTCTATTGATTTTCTTGAACTTTTTTCCTCCAGATGAATTTTGTTAATTATTTTTCCTAACTATATTTCTAACTCTCTATATATCTAATTAACTATACTTTCTGTGCATGTTTTGGCAGGTAGACTTCCTATTTTGTATTACCTATAGTTAATTAGAATTTCTCTTTCTACTGCTTCTGCTGGGATTTGTTAGTATAAATATAAAGAAATCCTAATGATTTCTGGGGGTTCGTTTTATATCTTTTAACTTTGCTGAAGTAAATTACTTTGATTAGTTTTTTTAGTAGACGCTCCAGTTTTTGTTAGGTAAACTTTCATATCATCTACAGAAGGCAGTACTTTTGTTTCCCCTTTGCTTTTTCTTTCAATTTCTTTTTCTTGACTCATTGCTGTAACTAGAATTTTTAGTATAGTATTTATCTTATTAGAAAGACTTTAGCTTAACTCCATTACAAATAATGCATTTCAAATTTAGATAATACTTATCATTTTCAGAAAAGTTTCAGTCCTGTAATTTTCCAGTATTTTTTTTAAACAGAAAAGGGTTTATTTATATTTCGTAAAAAGCCTTTTCCCCATCTTTGAGCTAATTATGTGATTTTGTTATTGTTAATTTGGTAAGTTATGCTTATTGTTTTCCTTATATCAAACTAACACTTCATTCCTGGTATAATTCATTCTAGTTGTTTGCATTATTGTGTTATAGTGTAATTTCCTTGTTGGTTTTTTGTTTTGTTTTGTTTTTGCATTAATATTTACTAGGTAAATTGGTCACTGTATGTTTTTTGCTTTTACTCCTTAATTTAGGTATCAAGATGATATTTATGTTATAGAAGAAATTTGGTTAGATTCCTAAAAAAAGGTGCCTATTTTCAGTTTTTCAAATAAAATGTGTAGTTTTAGAATTATTTGTTCTTTGAATGTTTAGTAGCATTGCAAATCCTTCCTGTCCTTTGGTTTTTTCCCCTAAAGAATTTGTTTGTGGCTTGTTTAATTTATTTTTCTAAAATAGTATTATTGAGTATTCTATTTCTTGTTCTTTTATTCTGGGCAGTTTATATTTTAAAAATATTCATCCATTTCATTTAAATTGTAGTTTGTTAGCATATACTTGTATAATGTATCTCCTAATTGCTATAATTTTACCTTCATTATTTGTGAATTCATCTTTTAAATGTTTGATACTGATAATTTGGTGTGGTTTATATTTTGTTTTTTTAAATTGGTTATTTTAAAATTGTTGATTTTCTATTTTGTTTCTACATGTGCACCCAATTTATCTACCTTTTCTTTTAAATCTGTAAATTTTCTCCTAAGTACTGCTTTGGTTGCATCCTAGATATTTTGATGTGTTTTTTCATTATTGTCATTATCTTTAATGAAATTATTGTTTCCATGATTTTGTTCTATCATTCACCAATTCTTTAGGATTATTATTTAGTTTTCAATACATTTTTAATCTGTCTTTCAAAAGCCCCTAATAGAATATAATTTTTATTTCAGTCAATAGGTACTTTTAATATTTCTGCTTTTCTGCATTTGTTTGTGAGATTTTTATGCTATTATTCACAATAATTAAACGTAGTAATATTCCTTTTTATTCCCATTTAATATTCTTCAGAGATCTGTCATATCTAACTTTTCTAAAATTCTATTCCGCTCCTTAATATTTTACAGTTAGAATTATCAAGGTTTTGAGTGGGTTGTGCTTTTTTCCTGTTACAGTTTTGCTTTTTGCTCCTGTAACTCATTTCACTTTTCCCCTAAGAATTCAGATGCTATTTTTATATATATTCAGAATTGATGTTATTTCATGCCTAGTACCTTTTAATGAAATGTAATTACTTATTTCTGCCTTTCAGTTAGGTTCTATTTATGCTTTTACTTTATTTGTGATCCTAATTGCTGTCCTTGCCTGTTTCACTTCAGCTGAACCAAAATAGATTTGGCTCTAGTCCATACTTTTATTCTGTGTGTATCCTTATGTTTCAGGTGTATTTTTTGTAAAAAACATATTGTTACATTCTGATTTCTTATCCATTCTGCTATCCTCTTCAATTTTGTGGGTGAGTTCATCCCATTCGCATTCACAGTTATGAATGCTAACTGTATTTTTTATTCTCTCTCCATCCCATTCTCTTTTATTTCTCTTTTTTATTTTGTTCCCTATTTAGTAAATGATTTTGTTTCTGACCCTTCCTATCAGTCTCTTTAACTCATCTCTCCTCTTTCCTTTCTCTCCTACTTCCTTTAGAGCAGGATGTCTTTCTATACTCAGCTGTTTGTGTATATGAGGTTAAAGTGCTACCCACTTCCCTTCCTCTATCCACTGCCACCTCTTTTGTATACCTAATTTATATGTGAAAATTTTTCCTCTCCATTTTTTCTTTTCTCAGGGCTTCTTCATTGTTCTTCCACTCTTCTTTTGAGATCACCCAATCAGAATCATACCCCAGACTATTTTTTTACTAGATTCTCTCTAAAACCTATGATGGTGATAAAGTTGTGAGGGGTTTCATATATCTTCTACCTATATAAAAATGTAGATAGTTTAACCTTATTTTAATCCCTTAAGATTTTTCACTCATGTTTACCTTTTTTTGTTTTTCTTCAGTCCTTTGTTGCATTTTCTATTCTGCTCTGGTCTTTTTCTCAGTAATCTGCAAAAGTCCTCTATTTCATCAAATATCTATTTTCCACTTATACAATTATACTCAGTCTTACTAAAGTACATTATTCTTAGTTGTAATCCTAGACCCTCTTCCTTGAGGAATATCATATTCTAAGCTCTCCTTTGCTTTTTAGTAGTGGTTGCGAATTTTTTTCTTTAAGTTTTTGTTTGAATTTCTTTCTTTCTGGTTGCTGCAGGTATTTTCTCCCTAACCTAGGAGTTCTGAATTTTGACCATAATATTCCTGAGGATTTCATCTTAGGATTTCTTTCAGGCAATGAGCAATGTCAGTTTTCTTTTATAATTTCTTAAAATATATCTAGGCTCTTTTTTTGTGTGTGCATTACCTTTAGGTAGATAGTCCGGTGATTCTTAGATTTTCTTTTGTTTTATTTTCAACTTGTTTTTCCTATTAGAAATTTGCATTTTCTTCTGTATTTTCAGTCTTTTGATTTCATTCTATTACTTATTAATATCTCATGAATTCATTAGCTTCCATTTTGCTAATTCTAATTCCAGGGATTTATTTTCTTCAGTAAAATATTGTACCTCTTTTTTGGAAACACTGTTTATTCTCTTTTCATATCCTTTCACACTGTGTACTTAAAAGTATGTTTTTATAAAATGATGTGACCCAAAGGTACCAGGACCTATGATCCTAATGAGAAAAAGTTATGAGGGAAGAATATAAACATGGTGATGATAGGAAAGGAGGCCAAATGCCAAAGGCAAATCTGTTAGACACCAGAGAAGGTATTTTGGGTTTCTTTAGGATTAAGGAAAAGCAACAAAATGCTAGGTCAGTGATGGCAAACCTATGACATGTGGCTGCTGCATACAGAGAAGTATGGTGCCTCATGCCAAGGATGAAATATTTGCTATAGTGTAGTATAGACACTCTGTCTCTATAGATGACAGTTCTACCTATATTAATTTACCTATTTTGCTTTATTAAATACAATTACATATTACAGTTATACATTTTTGTTATTTCAACTATAAATATCACAAAATTATGTGTGTGTTTTTTTCTCGAAGTGACATACTTCCCCAGTTATGCTCGTTTTTTTGGCAAATTTTGACACACCAAGCTCAAAAGGTTGCCCATTACTGTGTTAGGCAGAAGAACGAAATAGTTAGAAGTATAGATCTATTTTATTAAGCATCTGGAAGCAGAATTCAACTATACCAGGAATTCATTTTACCACTTGTTTTTGTGATATATGCAACATCTTGTGGCATATTACTAAAATTAGACTCAGTAAAGGAAGTGTGGATCTTAAATGAAGGCTGTCACCAGAGGAAAGAATCTCCTCTCTTTTACAGGCTGACAGTTAATTTAGGAAAGACCAAAGTAAAAAGTCAGTTTTCTGTAATAAGAATATTAAATCTAATAAGTTCATTAAAAGGCAAAGATCATTATGATGTAGAATTGAGAGGGAAATTTAACATAGTAGTTGTGTGTATCTTAAATTGAACCTTGAAGTAGAATTTAGATTGGTAGAGCAATTTTGGGTAGTATATTATTAAATGCAATATTTGTTAAATCATTTTAGTTGTGTCCAACTCAACCCCCTTTTTGGAGTTTTCTCAGCAAAGATACTATAATGGTTTGCTATTTTGTTTAGCTCATTTTACAGATGAGAAAGCTGAGGCAAACAGGATTACTGACTTGCTCAAAGTCACACCGCTAGGAAATATCTCAGGCCAAATATGAATACAGGTTTCCTTGACTCCTGGCCTGGTACTCTACCTCACTACCTAGCTGCCCCAAATGTAATAATATGTACTTTAAAGAAAGAAAAAGAAAACCCTAAAAAAGTTTTGTTTCTTATACAGTCCTTTCACATTTTTCATTGTATGTGGAAAGTTTGTATTTGCTAGATTTTTTTTAAAAATTCTTTTTTATTATGATTTTAACAAAGATAGGTATTATTCTTCCAAAAGGAAAAATAGCATGGAAAAAAGTAAGCAGATGAATGAGCATAGTTTGTATGTGTCACAGTGAAAAAGATTGTCTTGTCTATATTAGGAAAAAATTCAATTAATATATATTCATACTTGACTGTTCTTCATGATATACTTCTCATTTTTCCAAATGGATCTGATTCTCTTTACCTAAACTAAAAACTCCTTAAAGGACACAGGCTATGTCTCCTGTTTCTTTAAAGTACAAGCATTCATGTAAAATGTTACTCTCAGTTTGCACAGTGTTTTCATATATAACTTTCCTATTTAAAGACTTCTAAATTAGAATATTAGATTAGATTTTGCTGGGCACAAAAGAGATCTTTGGCTTATTTGGTTAATAATGGTTGCAGATATGATTTCAGAATTGCACATCTATAAATATCACTGGGTAAAAGAAGGCTTACAAAATATGGATTTGTTCATCTAGAATAGTGGAGTCAAGCTAAAATAGAAAGAAGGTGACCCAAATATTGACTTAGAAAGGACATATTAAAATCATCTGTGCTCTATTGTATTTTATTTGTTTTCTTAACTATCTCTTATATTTTAGTCTTATTTGGGCAGCAATAGGTTGGGGGCAGCATTACCTATATGTTTGACCGCTCTCACCTAGATAAATATCAAAACTGAATTTGGTTGCATGAAGAGAATGTTTAAAAATGTGCCTTTTTATGTTTCTGAATTTCCTTTTTAACCAGATCATGGCTCTAAAACCCTATGACTTAAGGAGGAGATTGTATGTAATATTCAGGGGAGAAGAAGGACTTGATTATGGTGGCCTGGCAAGGTAATAGACAAAAGAAAACATTACTTTGTTTCACATACGAAGGATATTTTACTTTATTTTATTTTATGAAATAGATACATTTTTTATTTCATTAATTTTTTATTATTTTATGAAATAGATACATTCTTTTAAAAGCATAAATGACTTGAATTACAATAATATGAAAGAAATTGTTACTTAAGGAACCCTGCAATGAATTCTTTTGTAATGTGTATAATACTATAATTTATCCATCCTGTAAATTCAAATATGTATATTTTAGGTTTTGTTATATATTTGGTATGAAATTACTAGAAATTCTAACCTGCTTAATGAAGCCTTCCTGTTTTACTCTCTCCCCCAAAGTGAACAACTATGATCTCCCAGATGATTTTGTTAATAATTCTTTCATTTATCTTGCATCATTTATTCATTTTTATTGAAATTATTTTTGTGTACATCTTACTTTTCCTTCTATATCCCCTGTATCTTCCCAAGTACTTAATAGAAAATTGCATATGATATTGTAATATTTTTGAGAGACCTGTGAACTTATTAATGTGGTTACTTCTTTCAACAATGCACAGTTCATCCATGTTTAATATCCTGTGTTATATTAAATGCAGTCTTCTAAGACTTCCTCTGATTCTCTGCCCAACATGCAGAAGAACCCTTTCTTCCACTTCATATGGATACCAGTGAAGTTCACAGGCTGTCCATATCCATATCAGTTGATTAATCCTTACTCTTGCTTTATTATCAACATTTTTTTTCTCCAGTTCTTTTACAAACTCTCTTGATTTACTGCTTTTCTGTACAATCATTTTGTTAGTGAGTTAATGAAAATGAACATTTACTAATTACCTTGTTAATGATTTTAGTTTTGTTGATGATTTATTTACTACTAAGTTAAAACTTCATGTGTAACGATAGCATTACATATATCATCAACAAATACTTGTGGTGTAGAGCATCTGCTAAACGCGTAGAATTGAAAAGCTACGGGTTTTTTTCTCCTAGGGAAACTTAAATGTACACCAGAAAATGTTACTAAAAGTTTTCATATATTAATTTTGAAAGGATTAGTACAAATGATGTGCGATAGGAGAAATTGACTGTGATGGTTGATCAAAGATTCTTTGTAGAGAAGGTAGAATGTGAGCTGGGCCTTGGGAATCCTTTCATCCTCAACCCTATTCTTCAAAAAAGCCAATTTTGGCAGACTATATATGAGCAAAAGATGTGGAAGTAGGCATATAAGCATGTTGTGTTTGGAAAACAGAGTAGATTTCTTATAAAACTTATACATATAAGAGATTAATAAGAGATAAGTTTGGAGACTTAAGAACTTGCATATTAGGTAAAGGAGTTTGTAATTTATATTGCATCTATTGAAAGGATGTATAAAGCTGGTATTTTTTTGTTTTTAAACCCTTACCTTCTGCCATGATTGATTCCAGGGCAGAAGAGTGGTAAAGGCTAGGCAATGGGAATTAAGTGACTTGCTCAGGGTCACACAGCTAGGAAGTGTCTAAGACCAGATTTAAACCTAGGACCTCCCATCTCTAGACCTGGCTTTCAATCTACTGAGCCACCCAGCTGCCCCCTTATTTGTTAGTTTTTTTAAAACCCTTACCTTCCATCTTAGAATGAATATTGTGTATTGGTTTCAAGCAGAAGAGAGCAGTAAGAGCTAGTCAATGGGGGTTAAGTGACTCTCCCAGAGTCACACAGCTAGGAAGTATCTAAGGCCAGATTTGAAACCAGGACCTCCTATTTCTAGGCCTGGCTCACAATCTACTAAGCCACCCAGCTTCCCTCATAAAGCTGGTGTTTTGAGAAGTATGAAAGGAAATTGTTTTCTATTTCATGCTTATTAACTATTTTGTATAGTTGTACCTTGTATATTTGGTATTTGAAGATATGGAATAGTTTGATCTTGTTTTCTCTCTTGTAGAGAATGGTTTTTTTTGCTCTCTCATGAAGTGCTGAATCCTATGTATTGTTTATTTGAGTATGCTGGGAAAAGCAATTACTGCCTTCAGATTAATCCAGCATCAACAATCAATCCAGATCATCTTTCATACTTCTGTTTCATTGGACGCTTTATTGCTATGGTGAGTTTTTAATTTAATGGTAAATATATTTTGTTCAAGAATATTAATAAGACTCAGTAATCAAGGAGGAAAGTTTGTACCAAAAAAAAAATGAATTTCAAAGAATGAATGGATCAAAGCAAATTATAGAAACCATAAGTTAAATAAAAAAGCGTGACAAGCAGACAACATGCTAAAATTTATCAGATGTGGCCAAAGCTGTACTTAGGGGAAAATTCAGATCTCTAAATGCTTATATCAATAAAATAGAAAAAATGCAGATCAGTGAATTAGACATGCAACTAAAAAAATAACAGGATTTTAAATCCCTAATTAAACACCAAATTGGAATCCTGAAAAATCAAAGGAGAAATAAATAAAATTGAAAGTAAGACCATTAAGCTAATAAAATAAGGCAAAGATCGGTTCTTGTAAAAAAAATAAATAAAATAGATAAACAATTGGGTGATTTGATTTTTTAAAAAAGAAAGAAAAAACCAAAATACTAGTATCAAAAATAAAATAGATAAAATCACAACCAATGAAGAAGAAATTAAAGCAATTATTGGGAATTATTTTGCCCAACTATTTGCAAATAAATTTGACCATTTTTAAGTGAAATAGATGAATATTTACAAAAATATAATCTCCCAGATTAACAAAAGAGGGAGAAGAATACTTTAAATAGCTCCATCATGAAAAGAAATTGAATAAACCATCAAAGAATTCCCTAAGAAAAAGGCCTCAGGGCCAGATGGATTCACAAGTGAATTCTACCAAACATTCAAAAAACAATTTAATTCAAATAATGTTTTAACTATTTGGAAAAATAGGGGAAGAAAGAATCCTTTAAAATTCCTTTTATGACATAAGTATGGTATTGATTCCTAAACCAGGAAGAGCTAAAACAGAAAGAAACCAATAGAGCAATTTCTCTAATGAATATTTTTATTTATTTTATATTTAATATTTAAATAAAATACTAGCAATATTACAGCATTATATCACAAGAATCAAACACCATGACTAGGTCAGTTTTATACCAAGAATGTAGAAATGGTTCAATATTAAGAAAATTATCAGCATAATTGACCATATCTATAATAAAACCAACAGAAACCATATGATTATCTTAATAGATGCAGAAAAAGTTCCTTGACAAAATACAACACCCATTCCTTTTAAAAACATTAGAAAACAGGGGGCAGCTGGGTAGCTCAGAGGATTGAGAGCCAGGTCTAGAGACGGGAGGTCCTAGGTTCAAATCTGGCCTCAGACACTTCCCAGCTGTGTGACCCTGGGCAAGTCACTTGACCCCCATTGCCTTCCCTTACCACTCTTCTGCCTTGGAGCCAATACACAGTATTGACTCCAAGACGGAAGGTAAGGGTTTAAAAAAAAAAATTAGAAAACATTGAATAAAAAGAATATTATGATGAAAATTTTCTGGTAGCTACATCTTAATTTATCATTATTTATTAAATAATAAAAAACAGGCTAGAGAAATAAAAAGCACCAGGTGTGTTGTCAGCCATTTCCTTAGCCAGCCCTAAGCCAGATCACCTGTACTGATACTCTCCTTACCAGCTCCCCTCGAGCCAGCTGTGCATCTAGACCATGGCGCACTAGCACTCTCTTAGCCACTTCTTCTGTCTGGGATTCCAAAGCAAGAAGGCCCTAGTTCCTTTCCAATTCCAGTTTATGCTTTTTGGGACATCCCTTTGGAGGACTCCAATCTCAGTTTGAACAAGAAGTGGGTCTTCCAGACACCAGGAGTCACCATACAGTCCTTAGAATAGCCATACAACAGCAGTGCAGTGTCTCTCATCATAGTAGGGAGGACTCCATCCCTCACCTCAGAGAGGTATGATTCACAGGTTCAGAAGTAAGAGCTTTTACATTAAAATAAAAATGATGCCAAAAGGGTTCCCAATTAATACTAAACTTTGATAGGAGCTAAAGAATACTTATCTAAAATCATCAGCAAGTGCTATCTGTAATGGGGATAAAGTAGCACTCTTCCTAGTAGGATCAGGGATGAAGTAAGGATGCCCATTATCACCACTACTGTTTAATATCATACTAAAAAAACCTAGCTATGGCAATAAGAGAAAAAAAAAACCTGAAAGAAATGGAATAGGCAATGGGGAAACAAAACTATCACTCTTTATAGATGGTATGATGATGTATGATGGTATACATTCAGAATCCCAAAGAATCAACTAAAAAATTAATAGAAACATTAGCAAAATTGCAGAATACAAAATAAATTGACATAAACCATGTAAAATTATACATACTTTTGACTTAGTAATACTGCTACTGATTCTGTGTCCCAAAGAGAGCAGATATAAGGGAAAAGAACTTAATTGTACAATGTATTTTTTTTTTATTTTTTTTAAACCCTTACCTTCCGTCTTGGAGTCAATACTGTGTATTGGCTCCAAGGCAGAAGAGTGGTAAGGGTGGGCAATGGGGGTTAAGTGACTTGCCCAGGGTCACACAGCTGGGAAGTGTCTGAGGTCAGTTTTGAACCTAGGACCTCCTGTCTCTAGGCCTGGCTCTCAATCCACTGAGCTACCCAGCTGCCCCCTGTACAGTGTATTTTTAGCAGTTCTTTTCGTAGTAACAAAAAATTGGAAACTGAGATGGCGTTCATCTATTGGGGAATAGTTGAACAAGCTGTGGTATATGATTCTAATGGAATACTATTGCTCCATAAGAAATGATGAACAGGATGAGTTTGGAAAAACCTAGAAAGTCTTATATGAACTAATGCAAGGTGGAGTGAGCACAACCAGGAGAACATTGTACATAGTAACAGAAATATTTTAAGTTAATCAATTGTGAAAACCTAAACTGTTATCAGTAAAACAAAATTCTAAGATAACCCCAAAGAACCCATGATAAAAAATGCTCTCCACATCCAAAGGATGAACTGTTGGAGTCTGATTTCAGATCAAAGTATGCCATCTTTCACATTATTTCCTTCATAAGTATTTTATTGTATGTGTTTCTTGGCCATTATGAAGAATATGGAAATATGTATTGCAGGAATGCACTGGTATAACCTCTATTAGATTATATACCACGTTGGGGTGGGATAGGAGGAAGAGAATCTGAACTAGAAACTATCAGAAAACAATTGTCACATTTAATTGGAAAAAAAAAAATGTAAAGTTAGGTTTAAATGAATTTCAATAAGACTTTTAAAAAAGATATTTTCTCCCAATTGCTTGATATTGACAAGCCTAGTCATCAGAATGTATGCAGGTATTGGATTATATAATCTTCCAGAGAAAGTATTCACTTCTCCCTTCTTTGTGGTTGTATTATTAACTTAGAGGGAGACCATGTTAGGAAGTATAGGCTAGACTTCTATTTTTATAGGAATTCAAAAAAGTTAATGGTTATTGTAGAAAGAATTGATACTTTGGGAAAGGCAGACTGGTGTTATTAGAGTATTGGATTTGGAGTCAAAAGGCTACGGTTTCAATCTCATTCATATTCTTGTTAGCTTCATGTTCATGAGCAAGTCATTTAAACTTTCTGAACCTCAATTTCTACAACCTTAATTTTCCTTGACTTCTTTTCTTGACAAAGCTTGTCAAGTAGAGATTGTTAGTTTCTCTCCTACTTATATTATAAGATTGTTGTGAAGATCAAAGGAGAACAATATTTGGTAAAGTACTTTAAAAACCTTGAAGTACCATATAGATGCCAGGTATTGTAATCATCATGTATTTATATGTTCTTAAACATGTGAATCAACATGTGTGGTTTTTTTAGCAATATAGTAGTATGCTATATTAAAAGATGTTTGAGCAATCCAACCCTAAAAGTATTCATAAGGATTCAGTCAGTATGGAAAAAAACCTTTGCAGTTGTACCTTGTTTTTAAAAATTATAAAGGCTGATATTATGAGAATAAATAATATTTTATTTAGGCCCATGTTGGTAGAATGAAATCAACCACGCACCTGTAAAAATTTCAAATTACTGCCTCAGCCATTACGTTCAGTACCTTACCTAATCTTTTCTACGTCCCACTGAGAGCGCGATCCAGTAGCAAAAAGAGACCTGCCTCCAATGACCCCAGGAATCTTATATCATTCTCTTACGTCATCACACTTCCTGTCTGCCTCCATTTTACAAGAGGAAATCATTGGAAATGTAGTTTCCAAAGTCCCCAAAACATCCACAGGAAGTTTGTCATATATCTACATATCTTAAGGCTCAAATGAGCCCCAAATACCTCTAAATGGAACCCCAGAACTTATTTAAATAAGACAACCTTAAAGATTTGTCTGGCCATATGCAAGTACAAATTTTCATCTTTGACATTAGTGATGACATAGATGATTCATATAATTCATATTCATATAATTTGTAGATTGTACAAAGCTGGGTGGGATAACTTTCCTGTTGTATGACAGAGTTTGGATCCAAAAATATGTTAGTAAGGTAGACAGTTCACATTTAAGAAGGTGAAATTTAGTACAACTACATATTAAAAATCCTACACTGGTTCAAAAGCTCAACTTCACTTGCAAAAGATAAGAGAAACCTGACTAGACAATAATTCATATGTAACAAATCTGGATTGATAAGACAGCATTCTATATATTAGCTAGTAGTGTAATCTAGCCAATAAGAAATCTAACACTATTGGGATAGTATGCATAAGAAAAGGGGCAATAGGCCTGATATATAGTCTGCTTCAGTCAGAGCAGTTCTAGAGAATTTGGATACCTTTTTAGTAGGATCAGGGACAAACTGGAGCACGTTTAAAACTGAGAAAGATGGTGAGATAACAGGAGATTCTGGTGTGCTGCTTCTGCTGCTGCAAGATGATGTTTTAATAGCATTTTTAAGGTTTTCAAAGTACTTTAAATGCTTTGTCTCATTTTATCAGGAGTATTGATTGAAGAAATGAGAAATACCTAGCCTAAAGAAGAGAAAATTGAGGAGTGAAGGGGGGAAATGATAGTTGTCTTGTTATTTGAAGGACACCCCCCCCCCCCCTTGTAAGGAAGGTTTTCAGCCAGAGCCAGGCATCATAAAGATTGCTCTGATCAACTTTTGGGCTGTATTTATTTTATGCGCTTTGAGATCACACATAAAATTGGCATGGAAATCCATTCTCACCATCCATCTTTTTCTTAGAGACAATACAATGTGTTTGACGTATAGTGGTGAGAAAGTACAGGCTTTTTCATGGGAGACAATTTCTCCATATTTCATTCATTGTTCTTTTATGTTAGCTTACTGTACCAAATCAGGGAGGGGCGGGGGGAAACTTAGAAATTATTCTGGTCTGTTTTTTGCAGGCACCTGTGTATGGGAATCTGAGTTAAGAGTTTTAAAATTCTTAACATTAACTCACTATATGCTGATTTTTTTGTGAAGTAATTTCAGTGGAAGTTTCTGTATTATAACATATAAATGTGGGGTTTACTTAGGGGTTTGTGGAAGGTCTAGCCTGTATTGTTTTTCTGTGTTTCCCTGGAGCTGAGTAAGGATACTGATTTCAATAATTTCAGTAAAAGGGAATGTTAATAAGAAAAGAGTCACAGGGAAAACTGAGTAAAACAACCATCCTTCTAACACCTGCTGTGCGGGTTTTCAGAACTGGTGACGAGCAGTGCTAAATGTGTGTAAATAGAATTAGCTCGATCCCATTAATAGTCAAAAATCTACTCAACCCAGGCTTCGCTAATGATGTCACTCTCAGCTCCCTTAGTGGGGAGGGGAGACGAGTTACCCACACGTGACAATAAGTAACAAATCAAGAATAAGGGACTGCCCTTTGGGCAGTCCAAATCAATGTAGAAACTGCCATTTGTCTATTTGAATTAGAGGTGGACCACAGGAAGTGATGAAAGACACTATCTCTTTAAGTAAGTTAGTGAACTTCCTGTGGGGGCTGTTGCCTTCTCGAACTGGAAGAAGAAGCATCTCCTGAGACCACAGACAGATTACGCTCTATATTGTCACGTGGGTAAGTTAGGCTGACTTCCTTGGCCTAGCTGGGCCAATTCTAAACTCTGCCTATCTGGCTATTGGGCCCTGTGGCTTACAGCTTCATTATTAAGCTTTATATAACCTTCTTCTCTCTCAGTCCAGGCTGGACTAGCCTCTACTTTTCTCTTTATTCCTACTTTTACCTACCGATTGTAAATAAACTCTTCAACCCGATGCTGACTTGGGTCTGATTTAATTACGGAATCAACCTAAATTGTTGATTCCTGGCGGCCACATATTTTTAATATATATCTATAATACCTAAATTTTATTCCTTACAAATGTCACGGGCTTGATGGCTTCCTGCAGAAAGGGATTTATTTAGCACAGTGTTTGACTTCAGTTACTATGTTCACACATCTTTTTTATCTTGAATTATCAATTGTTGAGATTTGTTTACCTGAAATGTTGTTATACCGCTTTATAAACCTTAAAGTGCTATGTAAATATTAGTTATTATTACTATTAGGAAATTAATATCTACTTTTATGTCTGTAACAGCTTAGTTAATTATTTGACATTTTCTTATTTCATTGTCTCATTTTTATATATTATATGCAATTGTATATGTTCCCCTTATATACAAGTAAATATCCTTTTTTTTTATATTATGTAGATTTATATTCATTGATTTTATACCTCAAAAACCTGATCTTCCAGTTTCCTAGTCTCCTCCATTTTTATGGCCTCCCCCTACTCTCCTTAGCATACAGAAGCTGGCTTTCACCATTACCCACTGAAGCCATCCACCGACTCCACAAAGATTCCTAGTGGGTTGGACACTCAGAAAGGGGAACCAAGGACTGAGTGAAAATGGATTACGGGTTAAGGACTAATGGAAAGAGAATATAAGGGGAGAATAAAGACACACAGACACAGAAAGTTTTGGCATAAGATAGATAGACAGCGAGTAAGCTCTGGTGGTCAAGAGCTTCCTTCTCAACTGTCATATATAGCTACTTTTATTAGGGTTACAACCGTACATGTGGGGAAGGGGGGAGCCAAGTGGTCTGATGTGAGGTAAACATCAAGAGTTACAAACTGTTGGAACCTAAAGCAATAGATAGAGCAAATGCATCTAGATCAGGAATCCATATGGCCTAAGGTCTTGATACATACTAATTACTTGTTTTTTGGTAAAATAAGGAGCCTGAGATAACTGACCAGTCTTCCAGAGTGTATGTAGCCTTAGGGAAGGGCTAGGAATTTGGCAAGGTTGAGGTTTAATTCAACTCAAGGTTACAGAAATCACTCATAAGCAATACAAGAGTTATTTGTGAGCACTCTTAAAATAATATCACAATTAATGTATACCTGGATTGCTACACCCACAAATGGTCTACTTGGAAAATCAAACATGTAGACATTGTTCTATTATACCATGACATATTCCAGTTTATGATGTGCCCTTTTATACACAACGATGGCCTTAGTTCATCATCATCTTTTTGCCTCAACTATGGCAAGTGGACTCTTCATTATTATTCTTCCTAAAGTTTCTGCTTCCCACTCCAGTTTGTTGTCCATAAACCACCAAAGTGGTTTTCCTTAAACTCAAATCTAACCACATTCCTTCCTTACTCATTAAATGCCAGTGGCTCACTTTGGCTTTTAGGATCAAGTATATACTCCTCTGGTTTGGTTAAATCTTCTCACAACTTGACCCTAAGCTGTATTTATAGCCACATTATACATTATTACCCTTCTTTCATGACAAAATCCAGCCAATCTGTCTCTCAGCTATATACACATGGCACTTTATGCCCTCCTCTGTTCACATCCCTCTTCCCCCTCTGACCCTAAGAGCTTCTATTCCTTCCTTCCAGACATAGCTCAGGTACCACTTTCCACTTATGCCATCAACTTGCCCTTAGTGCCTTCCCTCCCTAACACCTAGTGTTTATTTTCTTTCTTTTCTATATATTCAGTTATATATGAACATGTTCTTACTCCATGATAGATTATAAGTTCCTTGACTGTAGACATTTTCTCAGTTTGTCATTGAATCCCTAATACCTGGTGTATTGCCTGGCATAGCATTTACTAAATGCTTGTAAATTGATTGAATCCAGATTTTTTCTTCATTAAATAATACTTTGTATCTTTTCTCCAAGTTTCTTTATAATCCTTATCTATCATTTGTGGTAAAGTTTTTAATATTCCGTTGTATTGATTATTCAGTCATTCACCCGTTATAAAGTTTCTTAATTTCTCAGTTATTGTGTTCTAAAAAAGTAGCAGTTATGACATAAAATTTCAACCTTTTTATTTTTCTGGGCAGGCACTGTTTCATGGCAAGTTTATTGATACTGGTTTTTCTTTGCCATTCTACAAGCGTATGCTAAGTAAGAAGCTTACTATTAAAGATTTGGAATCTATTGATACCGAATTCTATAACTCTCTCATCTGGATAAGGTTTGTTGGTTTTTATTTTCAGTAACTCATTTTCTTGAAATTTGCATCTTTTTTTAATATTAATATTATTCTTAATCTAGAGACAACAACATTGAAGAATGTGGCCTGGAAATGTATTTTTCAGTTGATATGGAGATTTTGGGAAAAGTGACTTCACATGATCTGAAGTTGGGAGGTTCTAATATCCTGGTGACTGAGGAGAACAAAGAAGAGTATATTGGGTAGGATGATATAGTTCAATAGAATAAGACTAGTGAAACCCTTTATTAAAATTAATTATCTAGAAAAAAGGCAACATTTTAATATCCCAAAGTTTTGTTACAAAATCATTTAGAACTCTTTGTATGTTGTCACAAAATGCTTTATATAAAATTTGATTTCAAACGAGACTTAAAAGGTTAACTGTCTATTGTTTTTGCTTACCATATCTCTACATTCTGAGTTCATAATATTTCCTGATCCTCAAGGTTATCCTTAATGCTGCTATTATTTTAATTTATTAATATATCTTTGTGTGTATAAACACTCTTCAATATAATGTTGAAGTCCTGGTTGATATATACTATCCTTCTATAGAGCACTAGTAAGAAAGTAGTAATGAGTTAGCCCAGCATTGGTAAAGTAATGGCACACGTGCCAAGCCAGCATGGGGCTGTGGGGACTGCTTTGTACTCTCTCTTCCCAATGCCCAAAGACATTTTTTTTATATGCCCCACCCTTCTATCCAGCAGCCAAATGCGAGCACTTCCTCCCTCAGCTTTCTGGGGTAATACAGGAGGCTCAGAGGCAGTTTGAAGTTGCAGTTCGGGCACAAAAACTTGAAAACCTTTGACAATGCTGAGTTAGACCAACTACTGACAAAATCCATCCCCTGAGAAGTCATTAATTTTTTTAATTTATAAAAATTATTGAAAATTTTTAAATTTAGTATCTTCCACTTTCTACTATATAACAGTGTTTTAATGAGTTCCATTATCACATAGTTTTGGAATGACTATCTGCATGAAAAGCACTATAATGAGTGCTATGGGCATTTAAAAATATTTTAAATACTACTTATTGCAACAACAAAAAACATTACCCTTCCCTGCAAGGCGGTTAGATGTACAAAGGTAAAAAGGTGAATTAGCTATCATATAATATCTGCCAAATTATTATTATATAATAATTGCCAAATGAGTCACACATACTAGGAAGAAATAGTACTGGACTGGGGAAAACAGTATAGAAGGGATGAGACTTGAGAAAGTTTGATTTGGATAGGGAAAAGAAGAGAGGATGTTCTAGCAAGGATCTATAGAAATATTCAGTTTCCTGATAAGGAAATACTTAGACATATTAAATTTTAAGAGCATAAAATATTTTGATTCTAAATTAAATTTCATTTTATTCACCTAAGTTATTTAGTCATTTCAGTCCTATCTATCACTTCAGCACTCCATCTGGGTTTTCTCAACAGAGACACTGGAGCAGTTTGCCATTTCCTTCTCCAGGTTATTTCACAGATGAGGAAACAAGCAAACCAAGTTAAGGGACTTGCCCAGGGTCACAGAGCTATTACATTTCTGAGACTGGATTTGAACTCCAGTATCCTAACTCGCTGCCTTGTACTTCACTGTGCCACCTAGCTGCCCTGTACTTTAGCAATTGAAAGAACAGTTTGACTTTTTTCTTTTTAAACTATTACAAAACCTTTGAATACATGTAATTTTCTACTTGTCATGTTGGAAAATTATTCTAATAGAGGATCACATGATTCTACAAGATTAGTTTTTTCATGTTTTTCTTAGCCTCAGTTCACCCTGTAGATAGTAGATTGATATTTTGCTATCTCCTAATTATATCTGTAATACATAGCATTAATCTCTGAAATGTGGCAATTTTTATAATCTTGTGATTGGTCTCTGAGCATGCAATCATTTTTGGACCACGACTGTTTTAAATAGGTCAAATTTTGGGCTCTCGTGTTGATGATCCATTTTATGTAGCATTTTGTTTATAGTGAATTTGCTCATTTAATAGCCCTGCATATTAATCCTAAAAACTAAGTCTCTATAATTCATTGGAATATTGAAGGTGGAAGAAGAAAGGCCTTTATTAATGAAAATGGTAATGGAAGATCTCAGGATTTCTAAGCATTTTCCTTAACATGCAGATGCTTATTTAAAAAACATTTGCTTTATTTTCAGTTTGATGGCAGAATGGCGTTTTTCTCGAGGAGTACAAGACCAGACCAAAGCTTTCCTTGATGGTTTTAATGAAGTTGTCCCACTTCAATGGCTTCAGTACTTTGATGAAAAAGAATTAGAGGTCAGATTCTTTTCTTTTCTTTAAACCTTAACTTTCTGTCCTAGGACAGAAGAGCAAAGGCTAGGCAAACAGCAGGATTAAGTGACTTTCCCAAGGTCACATAACTAAGAAGTATCTGAGGCCAGATTTGAACCCAGGTCCTCTAGGCCTGTCCACTGTGACACCTAAAAGTCCCTTGAGGGTCAGGTTCTTATAAGGCAATAGTCTAGGAAATGATAAATTTATAGGTTTTTTTCCTTCCTGAGGAATGCCTATAAGCATAACATTATAAAATATAATTTTCAATCCTGCCATTTACTTACCATCTAAGGCAGGGATTTCACCTGAGGGCTCTATCTGCACTAGCTAAAAATGATTTTTGCTTTTTAAAATACAATACAACTTTATTTAAAAGTTTAAAAAACCATTCTTTAGCACACTAGTACAAAAGCATTTTATCTGATAACCTATAGTTTGCTGAGAGAATTAGTCGTGGGCATTAGTATCATAATTGCTTCCCCAAATTAGTGATCTGTTCAGTTATAATTCTATGTAGGAATTTGACAGTAAAAAAATACCTAGCCATGATTAAGGTACTGATTATTTTGTTTAATCCCTGTGCTAACCATTGTAGAGATATTAAAAGGTCTAAGATGATCCTTGCTCTCATGGAGCTCATAGTCTGCTTGTATATATAAAATACAAAAGAGTAGTTAAATAATGAAATTATATAAAAGATAGCCATAGAGGAAGAGGCTCAGGGAAGTGCAGAAATTCTGGAAGATATGGTTGAAGTCTTAAAATGGAAGAGTTGGAGTTCTCAGTTGACTTTTTCAAAATTTCTGAGGTGGAAGAACTAGAGATTCCTGAACTTTTCCCTGTATTTACTCTCTCCTTACTCTTTTTATATTTAAACATCAGGAGTGGAGAGAAAGAGTCTGAATTTTCCCTTGGATGATTCCCACCACCTTCCTTCCTTGCTTGTATGGCTTTACCTTTGAATCCAGTTGTCCCAACCACTGTGCAAGATAACTTGGTTAATTGGGGGTAATGATCACCTCACCTCACCATCAGTCATAACCCTAGGAAACCCTCCTAGCACCTAGGAGGAGAATCAGGATTTAGGAGAAGAATCAATCTCTTAGGATAGAGCCAAATCAACATATATTTATTCAACTATTTCATGAGTTTCAAGATATCCTCTGATCTCCCTTCTCATAGCTTTATTTCCTCTTTCTGAATCTGAGGATTTCTTCTCCCATTTAATTATTTTCACATTGTAATTAATATTATTATAGAACTACAAGACTTTAAGTATTTTTTTAGGCATTAAAAATAACAAGTTAATTTGGAGGTCAGTCATCAATACATTTAAATCATCTTTTGTTCAGCTTAAAAATAAAATCTGTTAAAAGCAAATGCGAGGTAAGTTCTAAATTTTAGTATTTGTAAAGAATAAATCTTTATATTTTAAATACTACAGTTCCCCAGAGGCAAGTAGTCTGTGAAAACTCAACCCCTCAGACCTCCAGAGCAATAATGTCCAAACTTTGTTTAAATCATCATCTCTACCAGTAAAAAGATTTTGATGAGCCTATATGCCAAAAATTTGTTTAATATTAATATACTATGTACATTATAAAACATATACAAAATAGAAATTTAGATATAAAGGGCAAAAATGACAACATTTAAAGTTATTAATGATAAAGGCCTTTTTGCTCACTCAAAATATTAATAATTCCAAGCAATGTGAATATATACTATCATTTTTTTAAAAACCCAAGATTTAAACACTTTATGATACATCATTGCTAAGGTGTGGGTTTGCCTTCCATTTCAACACTTGACATAATGCCTGTCATAGCTAAAAAGAATACTTGACAAAGGTAAAGGTATGGAGAAGCAAATGACAGAAATGCAGCTCTGCTTGCACTTAGTCATACTCTTATTTTCTTAAAAAACCCATTCAGCAGTTATTCATTAAAATTTAGCTAGTAAAAAGTCCATTTTTTCTGTTATCAAATAAGTTGTTTTTGTAAACTTTTGGGACATTCTTCCAAATTTTTATTTCCAGAATGGTTAGACCAGTTCACAGATGCATGAGCAGTATTTGTTTTTGCAGAGCTTCTCTAGACTCTTAAATAAAACAGTGTTCCTCAGTTCCTAGCTAAAAAAATTGAGGCTTGAGTGATCTGCCAGTAATATAATAGAAAGTAAATAGTAGAACCTCTAATCCCAAATCAGGTGGTTTTTTCCACTACACCAGCAATTCCCAAAGTGGGCACTACCGCCCCCTGGTGGGTGCTGCAGCGATCCCGGGAAGCAGTGATGGCCACGGGTGCATTTATCTTTCCTATTAATTGCTATTAAAATTTTTTTTTAATTAATTTCCTGGGGGATAAGTAATATTTTTTCTGGAAAGGGGACAGTAGGCCAAAAAAGTTTGGGAACCACTGTACTATACTATAGATATATTATCTCTTGAATAAGTGGCTGCAATTTTTATAACTGACTGCCTGCTGTCAGAGATGATAGTACCTTACTTTTGCATTAGAGCATCATAGTTTTCAAAGCACTTACACATACATTAACTCAAATTTAATCTTCATAATTACCCTTTAATGTATATAAGACAAATTTAAGTATCCCTAGTTTGCATGCAAGGATATTTTGGTCCTATATAATTGCCTGTGTTCACATTGCTTGGCAAAAGGAAAAACTAATGCAGTGTTTTATTACATAGTACAAGAGGGCTTATTACTCCAAATCATCAGTTTGATTATTTCCTATACCTTGTGTTTAAGAAGGTTCAATAATATGTAATATATTTTAAAAATATAAAAAGAAAAAAGTTTGGTGCTTTAAAAGAATAAATGATCTGCCTATTTTCATGTCTGGTTTTCTTCCCCAAATAATGCCAAATAAATAAGAAATTGTTCAAAGTGTATGTTTGGAACCTGCCTCAGGTGTGAACTTTGTGACCATGGGCAAGTCATTTAACTTAAAAGTCTGTTTTATCATCCATAAAAATAGAGGAAGTAATTCCTGTAATAATCTAGCCAACTAGGATTATCTTAATTTTATAGATGATGAAATAGGTTCATGCAGTTAGCAAAATGTAAAGCTCAGGGGTATTTTTGGTTATCTCATAATTTAACTCAATAATTCTTTTGCTTGATTCTCAGGTGATGCTGTGTGGCATGCAAGAAGTTGATTTAGCAGACTGGCAGAGAAATACTGTGTATCGACATTACACAAGAAATAGCAAGCAGATCATTTGGTTCTGGCAGGTATTAACCTTTATATTTTAAAATTCAGATGTGAAAATACATTCTTTGTCAAAAAACCATGGCTTAGGTATTTGTTTTTTTTTATTTGTTAAATAATAAGCAAGTACTTTTGAAGCATGGGATCTAGAGATGAAAGTAATATTAGATGTCCAAATCTCACATAATGTATTTGAAGAAACTGAGACCTAAGAAGTTCATTGGCTTTTTCTGAAACTCAGCAAGTGTTTGATAAGCCTCTGTGATGTACACAATGCCAGGAAACCTGAAACAAAAATGAAACAACCTCTGCCTTCAGAGGTCTTACATTCTGCCAATTTGTCCAAATTTACACAAGTAGCAGATGTAAAATTCAGACTAAGACCTCCAAGCTTCTACTGAATTCCACTTGACATTTATTGGAGATATAAACAGTGTAAGATCACACTTCATTTGTTTTTTGACTACAGAAAGCAATTGATTCTACAGAGCAAAATGATAATGCCCATATAGAAGTCAAAATCATATAATTTTCAGGCTTACAACATAGGAATCATCCTGGATTCATTTCTCACCCTCTACCCCTTCCAACCTGTTACAAAGGCCTGTGCATTTCACCTCTGTAACATCTCCAGTTATGCCCCCTTCTCTGCTCTGCCATGGCTGCCATTCTAGGCCAGCTCCTCATCACTTCACACCTGGACTATTGTAATAACCTGCTGGTAGGTCTGCCAGTCTCAGGTCTCTTCCCCATTCCATTCCATTCTCCATTCACCAGTGAAGTGATTTTTCTAAACCACAGGTTCAACTGTGTTATTCCCTTTCTCAGTAAATTCCAGTGGCCTTCCCATCTCCTTCAGGATCAGATGCAAAATGTTCTGTTTGACATTCAGTGCTCTTTGTTACGTGGCCTCCTCCTAGCTTTCCAGTCTTCTTATGCCGTGCTGCTGCTATGTCCAGCTCAGTTTCCACACCGGGGCCTCTCCATAAGCAAGACACTCCATCTGTTGGCTCTGGGTAGTTTCTCTGACTAGTTCCCTCTGCCTGCAGGCCTGGTGTGCTCTCCTTCCACTCTGCCCGCTGCCTTTCCCCTGCTGGCTTCTTCCTTCCTATCTTCTACAAGAAGCCTTTCCCAGTGCCTCTTAAATCTAGAGCTTTTCCTTTGTTAATACTTTGTATATATTTGTTTTCATATTGTCTTTCCCTATAGAGTGTAAGCTCCTTGAGGGCCGGGACTTCCTTTTGCCTCTCTTTGTATCCCAGTACTTTTTACACAATGACTGGCACATATAGGAACACTTAATGAATGTTTGTGGATTGGAAAGTTTAACAGAAGACCTTTGGTCATTGATGATCTCATTATTGATATTAAATGAGACATAAAACAAAGAAATGCATGTCTACTAGAGTTGCTTTCTACTACCATAAAGGAAGTCTAGCATAAAGTATAAATGGAAGTAGATTCCCATAGATGGGAAGTTCTTTTTAGCACATGATAGTGTGCTGATTGTATCAGGCCCCCAGAACATTGGTGAACCTCTTAAATGAGACCCATAGTCATAAAAAGGAGTTTGGCTTAACAGACCAAATTGTGCTTCTGTCATTAAATCAGGTCTGATTCTTTGTGACCCTGTGGAGTTGCTGACAGGGTTTTCTTGGCAAAGATACTGGGAGTTATTTGAGATTTCCTTCTCTTGTGTGTCCCCTTTTTATAGATGAAGAACGAAAGCAAATAGTGGTTAAGTCACTTGCCCATGGTCACATAGCTAGTAAGTATCTGAGGTCAGATCTGAAACTCAGATCTTCCTGACTCCAGGCCCACTACTCTATCTACTGCATTATCTAGCTGCCCCTAACTAACCACACAGGAAAGACTACAAATGGATGGAGTGCCAGTTGACTCAGTTGTAATATGCACAAAAGTGGACAACCCATTGAGCTGGTTTATTAGTTGAATGTACCTTCATGTGCAAATGGAGAGTAAAGTGGGCCCAGTTTTAATGACCCCAACCTTCACTTGAAACAAAGGTTCAAGCCTTCAAAGAATTACTAAGGGCCACCAGAAGATAATGGAAAGACAGACTCAGGATGGACACAGATAGGCTACAACATTACCCAAAAAAAGATTATGTTGTAGAACTATTGGTAAAAAACATGACTGGGGGCAAAATGGCCAATAACAAACAAAGTGAGGAATAACTGATGGGCAGCTTACAGAATTTCTTATTATGCTGCATTGTTGAGAGATTTAGGTGAAAGTCCTCAATACATGAGGTATGTACCCTTTGTGGAAGATGTATGGGAGAGCATAGATAGACAAAAGTTGGACAGGATAGGCTGGAATGGAGGGCTTGTGATCTGTGCCATTGGACCATATCAGTAAAATGAAAGATTCTCAAAAGTACTAACAGATATTTTCAGCACTGCCTCTGATATGAACACTTTAGTAGATTTGTCAAAATGATTCTCGTCTCCTATCCTAGAGACTTACAGGACAAATTTTGAAGTTTTAGATTATTTTTTTTTAATGTTCTACATCAGAAGGAGGAAGCATGGCATAAAGGATTAGGTTGTTGTATTTAGAATCAGAGATACCTAGGGTTCTCCTTTTTTTCTCATTCTTACCATCTGTGTTTTGCTAGACAAATCACTTATCCTAGGGGCTTCATTTGTAAAATAAGGAACTTGGCAGCATTTGCTTCATCTCTTCTACTGTAAACATACCATCTTTTCACTCATCTCTTTAAACAGAAAGATGTCACCCTTTAGAGGGTTGAATTTCTTAAATACTTATTAACTTTGAGTCCATCTATTGAAATCTGCTTTAATTCATTGAATTCTAATTATATGATGAAACCATTTGTCCCGAGTTGGAAAACCAATTAGTTTGAATAGTTATTAAAATCTTGGTAAGTAATCTTGTTTTTTAAGTCTTGTTTTACCTTTAAAATATAAATTTTATCAATTATTTTCTTCAGCATATTTTGATACAACTTAAAATATCATTAAAATTCATACTGGCTCCCCTCTTCCCATTTGTTATACCATACTGCTATCTCCTAGCCATGATTTTCCAAATGGTTTCATTCTTTTATATTTGGTATCTTAAATGAAGTATTTTGAACATTTCAGATTTCAAGCAATTGATTATTGGTTTTGTGTTGCTTTAAGTTTGAAATTTTTTTTGGCAGTTTGTGAAAGAGACAGACAATGAAGTTAGAATGCGTCTAATGCAGTTTGTCACTGGAACCTGCCGACTACCCTTAGGAGGATTTGCTGAACTCATGGGTAAGTAAAATTGTATTATGGTTTCTTATTCTGAAGATTCATTTATAATTCTGAATTGTGAATGCATAATGTAATCATCAATTTTTTTTCTAGAATAGAAAGATTTTTTTCTAGAATAACTGAATCTGTTCTTTGAAATTTTAGATGCAAAAACAGGGTAAAAAAATTTTGAATTACTCATAATTTATATGAACTCTTGTCTCAACGATGTTATAGCCATTCTGAAATTTAACTGCTTACTAACTGTAAACATATTTAACAAACCACATATATATATGTATATATATATATATATATATATATATATATATATATATCTTCCCTAATTTAGGCAGTAATGGTCCTCAGAAATTTTGCATTGAAAAAGTTGGCAAAGAAACCTGGTTACCACGAAGTCATACATGGTGAGTTTAATAAATCTCTTTTTTTCTTTGAGTGGAAGGGAGCATGAAGTATCTCTTAATTCTGAGATATTGTACTTTATTTATGACATATATTTCAGGTATGTCAGACTAGTACTGAGCACATCATAATCAGAGCCCACATTTTCTGATTCGTGGACTAGTGCTCTTTTTGGTATAGTGTGATACCTCCTATGTAGGCAAAAATTCATATTCCTCAGCTACTATTGTAACATGGAAAATAATGTGCCTTTTTAAAAAATGTTAACACTTGAAGTTTTTTATTCAATTAAACATATATATGTTAAATATCAAGAAGGCAAATACTTTTTGAAACTCTTGGGGTAAAAGATGATTATTTTAGGCACATAGTATTCAGGGGTGAGTAGGGTGATGGAGCAGAGAAGTGGAATGCTTTGAGTGGATAAAAAATTTAAGGCAAAGAAGAGATGTCATAAGAAACCATAAATGCAACATAGGCAGACAAATATTAGCATAATTTTGGAATGCAGGTAAATTGAATAATTTTCTTTAACTGTGCATGCTCTTCACCTACCCTATGTGGCTATATAGATAACTCTTGCTTTATATAAATTCCTATTATGCAAATTCAGCTCTTCAACAGGCAAGCAGTAGTTTTTGCTCAGACCCTTGGAAGTGGGGTGGGGAGGAAGCCAGTGCAGCCCTGGGTCAGGGATTCTTCACTCCAGGTCTGGAGCCATAGGAGACCCAGGCATGAAAGGTGCTTCTGGGTCCTGCAGAACTGTAGATGGGCTGGGGTCACCTGGAGCCCTTTACTAGGAGAAGGGGAGGTCTGCTGAGCAGTCCACCTATGTGAAGCAAGAACTGGCTGTATTTTCAGTTTTCTCTAGGAATTTTGTGATATATCTATATTTATATAGTTATATATTTGGGCAAGTAAGACTTTAAGAATTTGATGCTATTAATAATAACTAATATTTTTATAGTACTATATGGTTTACAAAGAAGTTTTACAGATATTATTGGATCCTCACAACAGTCCTGAAACAGTTGAGGAAACTAAGGCAGAGATGGAACAAATGATTTGGCCAAGGTCACTCAGTAAATATCTTGAGGCCAGATATAAATTTGGTTTTTTGAATCTGAATTATGGGTTTTTCCTTACTCTGGGTTCAGAGCTCTAATCAGTGAACCACCTTGCTATCTCTAGATATCAGTATATATTAGTGACTTTACAACCGTTTAAATAACAATAAATGAATTACTTATTATCAAAAAACTTTTGTTTAAAAAACTACTTAGCAAACCTTTTCATAACATTTTGGGTTTAAAAATATAATTCTTTTAAATATGCATCTCTATATAAATATGTATGATTTATTTTATCTCTTCTTATTCAGCTTTAATCGTTTGGATCTACCACCATATAAAAGCTACGAACAGCTAAAGGAGAAACTTCTTTTTGCAATAGAAGAGACAGAGGGATTTGGACAAGAATAAGTGTGGCTTCTTGTCCTAGAGGAGCTCTTGCATTAAAATACTCAGCCAAGTAAAATTGCACAGATGTTGTATATAAGCTGTTCAGGCCATACAGTGACCTTTCTGGAATTCTAAAAAGTGTAAATGTTCTACATTCTTCCACAAAGATATGCAAAACATTCAGCCTTTTTTACTGTTATTTATTGCCCCTTTGAGGTGACTGACCAGTAAAAAACAAACCACCCTTAAATTTTGAAGCAGACAATAGACTTTATTTAAAATATAAATGTACATATACATATATACTAGTGGCTCTAGTTTTATAGAGCTCTAAGTATATGAAACATTGCAGCCATTGAAAAAGACCTGGATTTGCTTTACCTTGGCTATATTATCCAGAAACAAAAATGTGCAAACTGCTCCATGTCCTACCTTATGCAATATCTCCCAAGGTTGTTTTAATTGCATGGCTGTTCAGGATGGTGTTAAAGACTTAGGCCAACACTTACCTAGAGTACATAGAAAAATGCTGCTGGCTTTTCTGAAGACAGATGTCCAATTCTGTCAACTTATTTTTAAAATAAGTATAATAGTTGAGGTTAACCCTTCTCTGCTACTTTAATGATGCAGCAAAAATAATGAATGAAACCTTTACTTTCATAAAAGTCCCATACAATAAAGTGAATGCTATACAACTGATGCCACTTAGCAGTTTATTATAGGAACTGGACAGAACTCATTGAGCAGCATAAAGGTTTGTTTACATATTACCTTGGGATTTTAGGTAATTTTCAATTTAAAAAAAGAAATTCTGTTATTCCTACAAGGTTTTTTGTTTTGTTTCATCTTAATCCTTGATTATACTTCAGGTTAGGTTCATGGTAAATTGATTTAATTTGTTACTTAGAAATATATGAAAAGTATTGTGAACTTTCATTGTTTTGTTTTTTTTTTGTGTTCCAGTTTTTGGTTACATAAATCCAAATCAATTGACAGTTACATAAACTTTTGAACACTTAAACTTATAAAACTAATGATTTTCTATTACTCTTTAAATATTTTCACCCCTCTTTAAGTTCATGTAAAATTCTTTCTACTTGAATTAAATAAGCATATATTAAAATATTGTCATTTTTTTAATGTAGACAAAGTTATTTTCTGTCCTAAGTGAACAACATTTTAGAATTGTTTTTACCAGTATTGAGGGCATTTGCTGAACTGCAAAGATTGTGTAACAAATTATAAATCTGATGTGAATTATGTTAAGTGCTACCTGTAGCAAACTGTGCTTCCTTATTAATATAAGAAAATTAAAATTACCATTTGTATCATGCTTTCAGTATGCACTGTAAATTCCATTAAATTAACTTATACAAAATTTTATATACCCATGAAACTGATTTCTTAAAATATTATATCTGTAACATATTTCACTGCTAGGTGAGTACAGAAAATACTGGCATATTACTTATTTTCCCAATACAAGTTTTTACTTTGCCAAAATTTTATTTTTCTACATATTAACTTAGATTGTGTTCTGCCTTTTTATTCGAAATTCACAATTTATTCTGTACAGGTTAAATAAAAGCAGTGATCCTATTGGCTATAAGACTCTTTTCCCATATTCTCGACTCTGACACTTCAGGACAATTTCACAACCAAAGGATTTTTTAAATTATGTTGTATGAAGGCTTATGTGATAGATGGTAATTAAACAGTTCTTTTTTTCTAAAAATAGGATGCTCATGGGCTTAAACTACACTAGAAGATGTTCACATCAAACATGAAGATAATGTCTAGATTTTGATTTCCTACCTAAAGAGTGAGGCAATCTGTTCCTTTGTAGATATTTGTGACCGAAAAGTATTTTGGCTAGACTAATTCTTACTTTAAAGTATTGGGGGGGAAATCATTTTTGAGGAATTTACATTGAAATCTTCCTAGAAAACATGGATTCTGAAAGAACCAATGGGGCTTTTCAAATATGAGAATTCAGAGAATATTTTAGTTATTGGGAAGTAGCAACTAAGATGGTTTGATTATAGAAAGGCTTTTTTAAAAAATTGTTTCTCATGTCATGATTCTCAATTAACAGAAAGACAGTAAGTTAGAAATATATGTTAGGAATATAACAACTTGTTATTCAGTTAAACAAGTATAAATTATCCCTACCATGTGCCAGGCACTGTTCTTGGGTTTGAAGATATATAGACAAAAATTTTAATATTCCTCTGACCTCAAGAAACTTAAATCATATTAGGAGAGGAACAGGTGTAATAATTAGTGATAATTAAAGCTGGCACTTATATAGTTCTTTAAAGTTAAATATTTTCTTCTCACAACAAGCCTTAAAAGTAGGTGCTGTTGTCCCCCTTTTTACATATGAGGAAACTTAAGACAGACCAGTTAAGTGACCTGCCAAGTCAAATAGCTAGAGAGTGTCTGAGACATTGTTTTGAACTCAGATCTTCATAATTTCAGATCTAGTGATTCATCTCTTGTCCTGTCCATTCTATTCAAGTAAAACAAAATACAGATTCCAGGTAAAGACGAAACAGGGCTGGACCTCTTAGCTGAATCTTGAAGGGATCTAGAAGAGAGTTGAAGAGGTGTAAGAGAGACTATATCATGCATGAGAGGACACAGAGATGTGGACATAGTAAATAGAATGTTGTGTCTTGGGTGCAGAAAGCAATTTGTCTTCTGTGTACAATGTGTGATGGTGAATAATCTGAAATCAGTCTGGAAGGACAGGATAGAACTAGTGATTAATAGAGAACCAGTGACTCTTCTGAAGCCTGCAAGATCTGACGCTGTGAGGAGAATGAACTAAAAGGCAAGAGACCTGGGGCTGGGATACCAGTTAGGAGACTGTGGCCGTAGTCCGCAGGAGGTTCTCGGGAGCCAAACGAGTGGGGTTTCTGTGTGATTGCAGGAGAGGGAGAGTCGCTGAGACACGGCTACTGATCGAATATATGGGGTGGCAGTGAGAATGCTGTTGAGGATGTCTCCAGGTTTGCAAACTGGGTGACTGGAAGGGTGTTTGTTGGTGCCTTCACCCGAAATGGCAAAGATGGGAAGTGGAATAGGTCTGCGGGAGAAGCATGGATTATACCTTCTACACATTAAGTCTGACATTCCTTTGGGATATCGCGTTAGAAATGTTCAGTGGGCAGGTGCAGATTTCTAACGAGAGCCCGGAGAGACTCGGGCTGCCTATCCGGGTCTGAGTTAGCTCCATGTAATGATCATTTATTACTCAATGATAGGGAGAAGAGAGCCACGCGAGAGCTTTGGGATACATAGTCGGAGGTGTGGGATAGATGATGATCCAGCAAAGAGAATGAGTAGCAGTCCCAGGAGAAGCAAGAGGGCAATAGCCGGAACAGCCAGAAAAGAGGGCGGGAGGAAGGAGGAGGGGTCGGCAGTGCCAAATGCTGCCGAGAGGGCCAGGAGATGAGAAGAAAGGAAGAGACAAGATTTGTCAAATAAGACTTCATTGGCTACTTTGGTGAGAGCTATTCGGGGTTGCGCTATGGGATTGGGCGTCACATTGCCACGGATGAGAGGGTGTACATTGAGAAAATGAGCGTAAGCAGCATTCACCGAACAGGAAGGCAGATGTAGGATGGGAGCTATGGAGCGTTTTCTAGGTCTGGGAATTATTCCTGTCGTAGTACAGAGAGATAGAAGGGTAGAACAGAGCGCTGCAGTGAGCCCAGGACAGTCGAACAGAGGAAATAGGATCAATAACAGTAATTTTTGTTTTATAGCACTTGAAAATTTGCAAAGCACTTTATATGGATGGATTGTTTTGTTTTATTCTTACACTAGATATTGAAGATTTGTGCTATCAGTATCTCCATTTTTCACGTGTGAAAACTAAAGCGAATAGGGTTTAAGTCACTTGCCCAGGGTCATAGTATCTGAGAGGAAAGAGGATTTGAACTCAGATTTTCCTGGCTCCAGCTCTAATACTAACACCTATAGCTGTACCAGGGTTCAGAGCAGAGCGTTTGTTTGCCCTCTTTGGCAAAAGGGCTGGCTTTATCAGAGATTAAAGGAAGGATGGGAAATGATAGTAAAGGCTTTGGAGCAGGGAAGGAGAGAGTTTATAGTGAATAGTCTCTCCTCTGAGAGAGTAGAAGGAAGCCTGAGAATTGCCTCTGTGGGGAGAGTGACAGCATGAATTAAGGGGTCAACATTACCTTGCTGCACTGAGGGCCTGGTTGGGCTTAATGACAGATTTGTACTGGACCCAGCCAATACATTTTAGCCACACACAAAGTAGGAGTGAAGGAGATAAATGATCCGAATAATCCAGAGTTGAAGTTTGTGAAGTCAGAATGGCAGGAGGCAAGTGGGCACAGATTTCGGTAGCAGAGGACGAGGTAAGGCTTAAGTGGTTAACTAAAGGGGTAAGATTTAGAAAAGAATAAAGTGGGCAGATCCTGGGAGACTACTAAGTGATCATAAGAATGAAGAAAGGTCCTAGGAGAATAAGATATCAAAAGAGATTAAATAATAGAAAGGTTATTGTTGTATAAAGAAATGTCAGCATTCTTGATCATGAAACGCCAGTGATGCCAAAATCAAGAGCATAACCATCCCTTTAATGTTGACTGAGGTGCGGGCAGTGAAGGTGGGGTATGAGTAGGTCTTGTGAGTTGAGAGACTGAGAAACTGAGACAACAGAGAGTTTTTGAGAAAACAGCATGTATGTTAAAATCCACTAGTATGTATATGGGGCCAAATCTAGTGTCACCAAAATATGATAGTTGCAATATGCAATATATAAAGCATTTAGAAATGATATACAGGGGGTAACTTATTAATGGGTCCATGGAAGTAATTTGAAAAATGTAAAAATATACCAACAAAATATGCTGAAAAGGAACCACAGGTGACAAACCACTGTCAGTATTGAACTTAATGTCCATCTACATTTAGCATATAAATTCATTAATGGAAACTAATTAATTTTATTCATTCATAACTAGTTCATTAAATGAATTTGTTACAAAAAGACATAAGCTATCAATGGCAGAATTCACTGTCCATTTTGGATTAGTTTAATAGAAAAATAAAAAAGGGAAAATAGAACTATTGCTGGAGAAACTAGAGCTAAAACACCTAATGGCATCTTCTAAGTGGGACAGCAAAAGACAACATTTCTAAGCACCACATGGAACTGTTACGAAAACTGTCCGTGTATTATGGCACAGAGATTTTACAAATAAGTATAAAGAGGCAAAAATTAGTAAATACACCCATAATGCAACAAAAATAATCAATTCCAGGATCACAAACAAAACAGACCCAAAAGGAAAAAACAATGAATTACTAAACAGTGGTTTGGGAAGTAGAGCCAAGATATTGGAATAACACAAATCTCAAAAAGCTCTCCCCACCTAAAACTTCCAAACAGACATAGAAAACATATTTGAATCCTAATTGGTAAATTTTTTTAAAAAGTGTCCATTTTTTCATATCCTCTTGGCATAGAGAAGCATAAGTCTGACACTGAGGAAGAGATGTGACCAGGAGCATGCTATCCAGTGCAAGGGAGATGCTGGGGGCAGGGCAGGAGGAGGTCTGAGACCCACACTGAGGGCCCCAGAGTGGGAACAGGTGCCAACTGGCAGTTTTATCTCCCAGATCCAAGGTGGATTGAGGAAGATCTCTGTGCCCAAGGGTGTTACAAAGTAAGGAGGATTGCAGTCTCTACGTAATGTAGCAAGAACACCAAGTTTGGAAACAAGCAGCAGCAATGTGACTCAGCTCCTGGGAACAGAAAGGGCTCAGGTCTCATCTCTAGCCCAGGCCAAAGCTTTCAGAAGAGTAGCACAGTGCTCTGCAAGTAGTACGTGCTTGATAAAAAAATGTTAAATGCATAGACTGATTGATTGATAATATATGTGAACTCTTTGCCTTGAAAGACTAGGTGGCATTATTTGTCTTAGAACAGCGGGAAGAGGGGAGAACTGTAAGGAAAATCAGTGTATCACAGCCTCTCCAATATAAAAAGTCCTGTAAGAGAGGGCAATGGATTATCCTAGTGTTGTACAGTGAAAAGAACCCTGCTTCTGAAGTCAAAGATCCCATGTTTAAAGTCTATCTCTGATAATTTCTATGTGATTTTGAACAAATGATTTAAATTCCCCTTTGCCTTAGCTTCTTCATATGGTTAGTGTGGGTGTTGTACTAGATTAAGATCCACGATTATGGTGTATTCGTTTGTAGGCCAATCCTTTTGTCTACCCTAATGCACTATAAAACTCAGATGTTATTCTATGGCAAAAAGAGGATCCTGGATTCTTGAAGGTCGTGTCAACAAAGTACAAGTTTGATCATGCAGGAAAGGCTTTGAGTATGGTCCCTAGCAATGGACTGTATCCAAGTTCTGAGAAACAGCCTAGCTAAGCAGGGAGAAGCTCATTGTTTCTGTTTACTTTCTTAATAAATTCTTTGACTATGGCAAACCACACAACAAAGAAAATGGATGAAACTAAAAGAAGACAACGGATGCAAAAAGGGAGAAAAACCTATTAAGATTTCTATGTAACAAACTCTCTTTAGCCCTTGATGACCTAAATAAGGAAAAGAAAAATGCACTAATAATAAATCAGTAAAAGCAGTGTAGCATCTACTTTGTGCTTGGCATTGTGCTGGATGCTAGGGATGCAAAAACTAAACATTCTGTTTTCTTAAGTAATGTACGTTTCATCAGGGAAAACAACAAATGGCACATTTAAATAAATGAAAAATAATTATAATGGCCAAGCTTGGCCTTGAAGAGAACATGTACTTCCTTCACTTCTTTATACAGGTGGGAGTCTATGGATATTGTCAGACAGTTGATGTGTTGTTTAGTTTTGCTGAATTTTTTTTTTAAACCCTTACCTTCCATCTTGGAATCAATACTGTGTATTGGCTCCAAGGCAGAAGAGTGGTAAGGGGGTTAAGTGGGGTTAAGTGACTTGCCCAGGGTCACCCAGCTGGGAAGTGTCTGAGGTCAGATTTGAACCTAGGACCTCCCACTTCTAGGCCTGGCTCTCAATCCACTGCTATCCAGCTGCCTCTTGCTTTTTTCTTTTGAATATTTTCCCCTATGCTTTTTTCTTTTTTAAAAAATTTTGTTTCAAGGTAAAAGAATAATTGGGAGAGGAGAAGAATACATTTAGAAATTACAGTGATATTAAAAACAAAAGATATCAAAAAATCTAAAGAAGTAAACAATATATACAAAATAAAAATATTGGAGGGGGGGTCCTGGCAGATTAGGGGATTAGGAAAGGCCTCACTTGGGAGATAGCATATGAAGTTAAAGGTGAGGCAGAGGTGAATAGGGAAGACATTTCAGGTGTGGGAGACAGTCTGTATAACAATTTGGGAGTTGGGGGCTGATACACCAAGCACAAGGAATAACAAGGAGGCCAGTTTTCCTGGAATATGGAACAAATTTAAAGGAAAATAATGTAAAATAAACCTGAAAAAGTATGAAGCTAGATTGTGAAGGACATAAAATACCAAAAGGGAACATCTGTATTTTATCTTAAAGGCAAGGAACCCATTGTGGATGGTTAGACTTGTGTTTTAAGAATATATTTTAAATGGATCCAAGGAATACCCCATGGAAATTTATGCTGGAGACAACATAACTATGAAGATATTTAAGGTTCAATTCTCAAGTTATCTAAAAGTGGAAGATGGGCAATGACTTGGAAAAAACCTCAGATCTCTCACCAAATAGTAATGCTGCTGCTGCTGCTACTGAAGATGATAGCTAACCTTAAGGTCTGCAAAGTGCTTTTACCCCCACTTTCTCACTAGATCCTCACAACAACCCTGGCAGGAAGGTACCACCATTAACTGACTTAAAAACTTTTCTGGAAATAGTTTTACTTTTTTAACCATTTACATGTAATAACTTTCCACATAGGTTTTCTGAAGTTATATGATCCACACTGTCTCCCTCCCTCCTCTCACCCTCCTGGAGCTGGCAGGCCAATCTGGGTTATACATGTGTTATCATGCAAAACATTTCCATATTGATCATTTTTATAAGTGAATAATCTTATAAAACCCAAATCCCCAAACAAAAACCCAAATAAATAAATGAAAAATCGTACGCTTTCCTTTGCATTCTGACTCCAACAGTTCTTTCCCAGGAGGTAGAGAGCGTTCTTTGTCTTAAGTCCCTCAGACTTGAGAGTAGCTAAGCATCACAGTTGCTGATTCCACAATGTTTCGGTTACTGTGTATAATGTTCTCCTGGTTCTGCTTATTTCGCTCTACATCCATTTACAAAGGTCTCTCCATCTCTTTCTGAAATCCTCATCTTCGTTCCTTACACAGCATAATAGCATTCCATCACCATCATATACCACAATTTCTTTAGCCATTCCCCAGTTGCTGGACATCTCTTCAGTTTCTAATTCTTTGCCACCACAAAAAGAGCAGCTATAAATATTTTTGTATAAGCAGGTCCTTTCCCCTTTTTTTGATCTCTCAGAGATACAGATCTAGTAGTGGTATTACTGGATCAAAGGGTATGCAGTTTTATAGCCTTTTGGGCATAGTTCCAAATTGTCCTCCAGAGTGGTTGGATCAGTTCAGAACTCCACCAACAATATATTAGTGTTGTAAGTATTTTTTAATAAGAACCTTGCATATAACTTCCCAACAAGGATTAACAGAACTACAACCACCCCAGTCTTGATCTTATCTTCTGACTCTTCCTTTCCTTTACCTCCCACAATTTGTCTACATATCCCATTATTTCTCTCTCCAGAGTCATAGACATCCCTAATTCCTACAACTACTACAGACCATTATCACAACCGGCCTGGACTACTGAAGTAGCATACAAACAAATCTCCTCACTGCCACATTCTTGTCCCTTTAAATCTCTTTATACAAGCTATCAGTAATCTTTGTCACAGAGCTAGTTGTATCTGTTGCAGTCTTCCATGGCTCTTTATTGCCTCTCAGTGCTGACCTTTGAGTGAAGAGGACTCAGACACTTACTGTCTGGGTGATCCTGGGCAAGTCAGATAACCTTGTTTGCTCTGTCTCCTCATCTATAAAATGAGTTCCAGAAAGAAATGACAAACCACTCTAGTATCTTTGCCAAGAAAAAACCAAATAGGATCATGAAAAGTCAGACATGTCAGCAAAAAAGGTTAGGGCTCCTTTCACATTCAAATCCTTTCATAATCTGTTGTCACCCCAAATGTCTACTCTTTATTCCTCTTCTATACACACTGGGCTATAGCCAAACTAGAACACTGTTCCCTTATCCTGTGACTGTTTTGCAAAAACATCGACTCACATCTAAAATTTCCTCCATGTCATCTATGCTTTAGTGGAAGAAAATAATGCTGTCCTTGATCCCTGTTTAGTAAAAACTGCCTCCCTTAGTCCACCCCAGTCACTCTTGTAATGTACTTATCATATAACAGATATTCTAGTTGTGCTTGGTGCTTGTCACACCAGTGGACTTAGCTCTGTGAGGGGAACCTCACCAACCTGAGTTTCTCCTTGTCCCTAACAAGAGTCCTTTGCATGCAGTGGTGCCTATTGAATAAGTGCATTTCCATCTCCATGCCTTTGCTTGTGCTCTTCCCAGGACTAGAAAGCCCTATTTTTGCTTCTTTTGTCTGTTTCTCCTTTAAAGCCCATGGTTGGTGATCTTTCCCACCCCACCCCCGGACTTCATGTAACACTGTTTTCTACTTCTCTAAGACATATTATGTGGTAATGTGTATTATAATTAATAAAGGATCATGGCCTACATCAGTGATTCCCTAAGTGGGCGCTACCACCCCCTGGTGGGTGCTGCAGTGATCCAGGGGAGCGGTGATGGCCACAGGTGCATTTATCTTTCCTATTAATTGGTATTAAAATTTTTAAAAAATTAATTTCCAGGGGGCTAAGTAATATTTTTTCTGGAAAGGGGGCGGTAAGCCAAAAACGTTTGGGAACCACTGGTCTAGATGTACCATGTCTTAACTTTATATTAAATCTAGTAGTAATTAGAACATAGTAGGTGCTTACACACAGTGGGTGCTTAATAACTGTTGAAATGGTTAAAAGAATTAAGAGCACTGGTTTCTAGTCATCATTACAGGTAGGCCACATACATTTCAGAAAAATAATTGGCAGCTATATTGTGAACCATCAAAATCCCAAGTGATAATTCATTACGATGGTGTGTCTGGACAGCAGTCTGTTCAAAATTTGACAAAGCAGTTCACGTGGGTACCAAGTTTAATTACCTTTCCATTTTCTCCGTGTAAGGCAGCTACTAAACTCTTTTACTTTCTCCTGTAGTTTGCAAAGGAAAAAAAACTCAGATCCATCCAAAGAAACTTGATTTATTAATGGAAGTTTTAATCTGTTGAATGGTTATACAATTAAAATTATACTCTTAACATGACAGAAACACCTGGGATTGTTAGCATTAGTTAATACTTACTGACAAAACAGTCTTGAGCAGCAAAAGCACCAGTTTAGCTGAGCTCATTGCTTAGCACAGTGCCTGGTTACATAGTAGGCACATAACATTCACTGATTATTATTATTTTCCAGATCTTTTGGCTAACTGGTTATATCCCAAGCTGCTTTTTTAAATGGCGTTTTTCACACATGTCCCTTCCCCTTACATGATTATGGGTGGAATTTCCAATGAAAAACCGTTACTTGGACTGTGAACATTTCCATGTTCTGTCTCAGTACCTTCCCATAGAGTTTACCCTTCTCACCATCATCACCATCAAGGATTGTTTTTCCTGTGACATCTGGAAGCTGGAATGCCCATCACCGACCTTACTCATTAGCTAGTGATCGAAGGTGGGCTGGCTGTGATATCAATAACTTAATAAAACAGACAATTATTAGAAATCTTTCGTGTGCTGGTTTATTTTGAGTAAAATCCTTAATTCTTGTCACTAATAGATTTGAGCAGCTGGGCAGCTTCTTTTTGTACCTGAAATGGGAATAGCAATATGGCTCAGTGTTCTGAACTGAACATACTAAATATCAATGCATCAAGTACTGATGATTCTTTTGTAAGGGAACACCTTATAACAAAGCAGAACACAACTGATTTTTACATTTAATTAAAAGGGTTCACAGAATTTCCTCAGGCTTAAAAAAATTGAGTGACTTGTCTACAGTCTTACAGCTAATTTGTGAACCTCAATCTTCCTGCCTTTAGGAGTCTATCCACTCTGTTATGTCCTGTTCACAAGTAAGTGGTGAAAATTAGTGAAATTTACAATGGTCAGTATTCCCAAGAGTTCCCATACAAATGGGATCTTTTATTTCATTCTATCTACTAACAATGAATAAATACAACTCCTTCAAAAAACTATTTTCATCGGCAGACATGACTATGGCACTTCATTCACACACAGTTACTAGCTGTTCTTAAGGAAAGTGATAGGCAAAATAGTAAAATCCTATACTATATTCTTCTTTGGTTAAAAATATGTTCAAATGTGACAACTCGGGATTTTTCATACAAAAACAAGAATAATTTGGGAAGTGACTACTACTGGCATTTAATTAGATTCATTCTTTTTAAAAACCATAGACTCAGTTCTAATTCTTTCTGGTCTGTTATTATCAGATGTGTAATTAGCTCTAACCTATTCCCGTCATGTTTTCCATTTTCTATTCTTCCAAATCCATCCCTTTAGCTTTTTACCTGCTTGTCCTCCTCTGTGTGAGCTGGGTAGTCCTTGGCTTTCAGTAACCAGAGGGCAGCAAGCTTTTTGTTTTTCAATTTCAGATAAGTCTTTCCCAAGTAAAGCAAATTTTTGCTGTAAAAGTTTGGATGCACTGAACATAGAAGAAAGAAGACATTCATCTCAGTATATAGTAGCACTAACGTTTTTTGTTTTTCGTTTTTTGTTTTTTTGTAAAGACTGGATTTCCTGTCTAAATTTCATGAACAGATTAATGACTTTTTAAAAAAATTACTTTAATGTGCATGGAGCATACTGCTATAGATCTTTTTTATTCAACTGTTAACATCAAATGCATTTTCTGAAAAATCATAGTTTTGGCCAAAACACAACAAGATCAGTTGTGTTAGAAATGTTGTGACCAAGTGAGAACATGTATGTGAAACAAAATAAACCAGAATCTAAGCTCATCCTAGTCCTTCTCAGATGACCACCACTGATGCCCAAGTAGTTTTGAGTGTGACCACAGGGCAGTTTTATTACTTCATGCTCTCATTTTTTTCTATTCTGAAATGAACACACCGTTTTCAGAGTAAATATCATAGCCATAATTTCAGTTGCTGCAGGAAAGGGAAAATGATAGAAGTTCAAAGAAGTACAAATGAAGAAACAAAAAGCTCTAGAAAGTGAAGCGACCAATTTAAGGATATAGATGGCTGGCTAGTGACAACACTGGAGCTAGGAAGGGTTTACTGGCTTCTGGTCCATTGTCTGTCCTGGCTCTGGTATAAGTCAGCACTTTCTTATACTAAGTGACAGTAAACAAGATGGGTATTACACATCTTTTTTTTTTTTTTTTTTAACTGGGACTTATTATTCATGAGGATTCAGACCTGTCCAGTTTTGTTAATAGTACTGTTTCTTGGTTTGAAACTTATGCTCAAGGTACTAAACCTGCTCATTTGTAATCTTAAATTCTTTGACACATGTACAACTCGCCTATTTCTACCTCTGCTACTTTATATTCCTCTTAACAATTTGTGTCCCTCCCTTAAAACCAAAGTCAAAACCAACCTCCAGAGGTAAATCTATGATTGGTCCTATTTGCTCTTTGACTGCTTTGGAACAATACCTGTGTTAGACATCTGGACTCATCTATACATTTCCATATAAAGATTCTTAAGTTTATGGTTATGTGTTGTATATTCCACCATGATAAAATGTTACTATCATGAATTTGTTGTTTGAAGTCTGTCATAATTTTATATCTAATTCTTTTTACAGCACAATATAATCTCTTCGAGAGCAGGGACTGTTTGATTTTTATCTTTATATGTCTAGGACCTAACAATGTCTTTTGACAATAGTAAGCTTTAAATATGTAAATGAATTTTTTTTAATTTTAATACTTCTCTTTCAAAAAGAAATTGGCTCTGTTTAAGGGGGAAAGCATTAACCAGGGTTCCAGAAGACCTAGTTCTGGTATCAACTCTGCCTCTGACTTATAGCACATTTGTACCTTTGTTTCCTCATTTGTAAAATGAGAAATTGGAGGTGAAGATGTCCAAGTACCTTCCAACTTCAAAATTCTTTCCTAACTCAAAAGAAACATGCCTTAACTCATGCTATTCTCTAAGTTTAACTTTAAGACCATAATACATTTGGAACAAAAAAAATTACACCAAATATGGTAAATGAATTTCCAAAGAAATTACCACACACATTTTTTATACATCACCACAATTTTAAATATACATGCTGACATTTAAAGTCTAACAGATTTATATGTATATTTATATGTATTTGACCAAAAATATTACCTTTTTCTGCCATTTGAAAGTATTTTAGAGCCTGTTAAAGGAGGAAAAAAGGTATTATGTAGAAAAATATTTTAAATAAAGCAGTTTTAAGAACTAAACTGTTAAAAATCTATGTCTCCATTCTTAAAGCAATGAAACAGTCTTCTGCTCCAACTCAGAACTATTTTCTGTAGTTCTATTTTCAGTTCCAAATTCTCTTTTCTCCCCTCTACTGCCCTTCTCATGCACTGAGAAGGCAAGAAATATGGTACCCATTTTAACACGAAGTCATGCAATATATATTTCCACAATAGCCATGCTCTCCCACTCCCCCAAAAATGCTTCTATCTCCACTCTTGAGTCCATCAGTTCTCTCTCTAACATTTTGCATCATTAATCCTTTGATCTTGTGGTAGATCACTAGTTACTAAGTCTTCATGACACTGATTCATATCACAACAAAGAACAATCTCATGTTTACTATGTACATTGTTCTCCTGGTAATGCTGAATTCACTTTGCAGCTGTTCATGTAATCTTGTTTTTTTTCTGAACCCATCCCCTTCATTGTAACTTAGAGCACAACAGTATTTCCTCACATAAATATACGTCTTCAGTCATTTTCCAACTGATGGGGACTCCTTAGTTTCCAATTCTTTGCCACCACAAAAAGAGGTGCTGTAAATATTTTTGTACACTTGTACCTTTTCCTTTGAGCTCTTTGGAGTATAGACCTAGTATGTAGTTGGAGCTTGGTTTATTGCTATTTGAATATAGATTCATGCTTTCCCTACATCACTTCCAGCATTTGCCATTTTCATTTTCTGTCATCATGGTCAATGTGATGGTGATGAGGTTGTACCTCAGAGTTGTTTTAATTTTCTCTATTAGTGCTTTAGACAAGTTTTTTATTTTTTTTAATTTTTATTTTTTTAAACCCTCAACTTCTGTGTATTGGCTCCTAGATGGAAGAGTGGTAAGGGTAGGCAATGGGGGTCAAGTGACTTGCCCAGGGTCACACAGCTGGGAATTGTCTGAGGCTGGATTTGAACCTAGAACCTCCCGTCTCTAGGCCTGACTCAATCCACTGAGCTACCCAGCTGCCCCCTTAGAAAAGTTTTTTATGAACACTGATGGCTTTAATTTCTTCCCCTGAAAACTCCTGTTTATATCCTTTGACCATTTATCAATTGGGGAATGGCTCTCTTTTTCATAAATTTGGTCTAATTCTCTATATATTTGAGAAATGTGACCTTTATCAGAGAATAAATATATAGTCTCCTTCCTCAATTTCCTGCTTTTCTTCTCATTTTGGCTGCATTTAGTTTTGTTTATGTAAAAACTATTGATTTTATGCAATCAAAATTTTTCATTTGACCTTCCCTGACTATAGAACTAACAGGTAACTGCTATGTTCCCCTAATTTGTTTACATCACCTTTTATAGTTAAATCCTTTATTTATTTTGAGCTTATGTTGGAATATGGTGATACTGGTTTATGCCTCTTTTCTTCCAGTCTACTTTCCAGTTTTCCCAGTAATTTTTGTCAAAAAGTAAGCTTTTGCTCCAGTATTCGGTATCTTTCTGTTTATCAAATGCTAGGTCAGTGTGCTCATTTGCTCCTGTATATTGTGTACCTAACCTATTCCATTGATCATTCGCTGTTTTTTGTCCATTAACAAATTATTTGATCATTACCTTTGTAATAAGGCTTGAGATCTGTTGTTGCTACCCTTCACTTTTTTTTCCACTGATTTCCTTAATAATCTTAATCTTTTGTTCCTCCAGATGAATTTTGTTATTACTTTTTCTAGCTCTACAATGTAATTCATTGATAGTTTAATTGGTATGGCTCTGAATAAGTAAATTTACTTAGGCAGCATTGTCATTTTTATTATATTGGCTTGGCCTACATAAGCAATGAACATTTATCCAATTATTATTTAGATCTGTCTTTGTGTGAGATGTGTTTTGTAATTGGGTTCATAGAGTTCTTGTGTGTGTCTTGAAGTAGAATTCCAAGTATTTTATATTGTCTGCAGTTATTCTAAGTGGCATTTCTCTACTCTTTCTACTTGGTTTTGTTTGTAATATATAGAAATGCTGATGATTTGTCTGTTTTTATTTTATATGCTGCCACTTTGCTAAAATTAACTGTTTCACCTACTTTTTTAGTTGATTGTCTAGTCTAGGGCTTTCTAAGTATATTCTCATATCATCTGCAAAAAGTCCTTTATCTCATGGCCTCTGCTTATTTTTATTTCTTTTTCTTGTTTTACTACTACAGCTGGCATATCTAGTATGATGATAAATAATAATCTTTGCTTAACCCCTATCATATTAGAAAGGGCTTCTAGTTTATCCACTTAGCCAGTCCTAAATTTCTGATATAAATCCAGCCTGCTTATATTGTATGATATTTGTGACATTGGTGTCGCCTCCTTGATAGTATTTTATTTAAAAGTCTGTATCACTTATATATTAGAGAAATCAATCTAGTTTTCTTTTTCAGTTTTGGTTTAATTACTAAAATCATATTTGCGTCATGAAGGAATTTGATAGAACTCTTGCCTATTTTTCACAGTTTATATAATACTCGAATTAACTGTTCTTTAAATGTTTGGTGGAAATCTCTTGCAAATCTTTATGGGCCTGTTTTTTCTCCCCTTAAAGTGATCGTTTATTGCTTATTGATTTCTTTTTTCTAATATAGGGGTAAGTGTTCTATTTCCTCTTTTAATCTGGGCATTTTATATTTTGTAAATATTTATCCATTTCAGTTAAATTAGCAATTTTATTGGCATATAATTGGGCAAAAAAGCTTCTAATAATTGCTTTAATTTCATCTTCATTAATTCTGCATTAAGCCTTTTTGTTTGAAACTGGTCATTTGTTTTGTTTTAAACAAATCAATGTATTGTTTTTTTTTAAATACTTTCAATTTTATTAATCTTTCCTTTGATTTCTATTTTGGCATTTAATTAGAGATTTAAAATTTTTTTCTAACTGCCTTTTAAAAAAATGTGCATGCCTAAGATTCATCTTTTTGATCTATCTCTCTCTCTCTCTCTCTCTCTTTCTCTCTCTCTCTCTCTCAACCTTTACCTTCTGTTTTAGAATCAGAACTAAATATTGGTTCTAAGGAAAAAGGCTAGGCATTTGGGATTAAGTGACTTGACCAGAGTCACACAGCTAGGAAGTGTTTGAGAGTAGATTTGAACCTAAGTCCTCCCCCATTCCAAGCTTGGTTATCTATCTCTTGAGCCATCTAGCTGCCCCCTTTTTCCTTTTTTAATGATGTAAATACTTAGAGATATAAATTTTCCTCTGCTTTGGCTACTTCCTACAAATTTTGTTATGTTGTCTTGTCACTGCCTTTAATAAAATTATTGATTGTTTCTATGATTTGTTCTTTTACCTACTCATTCTTTAGAATTACATTACTCAGTTTATAATAAAATTTTAACTTGTGTTTCAAAGATCCTTTTTTGAATGTAATTTTTATTGTATTATGTTCTGAAAGGGATCCATTTAATTTTTCTGCTTTTCTTTGTGAGATTTTTATGTCCCAACACGTGGTCAATTTTTTGTGAAAGGGCCATGAGAAAAAGATATATATACTACTTTCTATTCCCATTCAGTATTTTCCAGAGGTCTGTCATATCTAACTTTTCTAAAATTGTATTCATTCCCTTAACTTTTTTTGTTTATCCTATATTTATCTAGGTCTGAGAGGGGTAAATTACAGCCTTCCATTTTACTGTCCAATTCCTCCAGTACTCATATCCTCTCCCACTTTATGGGTAAGTTTATCCCATTCACATTCACAGTTATGGCTATAGTGTCTATCCCTCCATCCTATTCTGTTCTATTTATCTTTCTTTTTTTAATCCTGTCTCTTCCTTGAAAGTCTATTTTGCTGCCTCCCTCAATCTACCCTTCCTCCTATCACCCTACCCACTTTTCTCTTAGCCTCTTACCCTCCTCCTTCCCTGTTGGGTAAGATGAATTTCTATACCCAATTGTTTGTGTATTTACATTCTTCCTTCTTTGAACAGTTCAGATAAAGGTAAGGTTCAAGCATTGTCTGCTCTTCACTCCTTAATTATATCCTTCATTGTAAAAAATTTTCTTTGCTTTCTTTTTAGGTGAAGTAATTCCCCCCATTCTTCTCCCTTTTCTTTTCCACTGCATTCCTTTTTTACTCTTCCATTTTTCTTTTGAGACCATCCCAACATAATAGATTCACTCATACCCATATCCTGTCAAAATTCTAACGAATTAAATGTATCACCTTCCCATACAGTTATGTAAATAGTTTAAACCATATTAAGTCTAAGTCCCTCATGATTTTGCCTTCTTTTTTAACCTTTTTATGCTTCTCTTGAATCTTCTGCTTGAATGTCAAACTTTCTACTAGCTTTTGTCTACTAGGAATATTTGAAAGTCCTCTATTTTATTAAATAACCATTTTTTTCCCATAGGATCATACTCACGTTTTGCTGGGTAGGTTATTCTTGGTTACAACCCTAACTCTTCTTCCCTCTAGAACAGTAGTTCCCAAACTTTTTTGGCCTACCGCCCCCTTTCCAGAAAAAAATATTACTTAGCGCCCCCTGGAAATTACAAAACTATTTATTGAACTCAGAATAGAATGTAATACAAAAAAAGTGTGGCCATTACTGCCCCCCTGGATCACTGAAGCACCCCTCAGGGGGCAGTAGCACCCACTTTGGGATCATTGCTCTAGAATATCATATTGTAAGCTCTCTGCACCTTCATAGTTGTAGCTGCTAATCTTGTGTGGTTCTGGCAAAAATTCCACAGTGGCTGAACTATTTCTGTTTGGCTACTTACAATATTTTCTCCTTGACCTTGTTGCTCTGAAATATGGCTATTAACATTCTGACTTTTTATTCTGGTGTCTTTTTAAAGAGGTAATCAGAAGATTCTTTTGATTCCTACTTCTCCTTCTGAGTGTAAGATATTTGGGTGATTTTCTTTTATAAATTCATGAAACATATCATCCAGTTTTTTTAATCATAGCTTTCAGGTTGTCTAATAATTCTTTAATTATCTCTCCTCAATCTGTTTTCTAGATCAGTTGCTTTTCCTATGCGATCTCACACATTTTCTTCTATTTTCTCAGTCTTTTGACTTTATTTTATTGTTTATTGATGCCTCACAAAATCATTAGCTACCATTTGACCAATTTTTAAGGAGTTATTTTCTTCAAAGTCTTGAACAATTCTGATTTTTTAAGGCATTAATTTATTCAGGATTTTTTCCATCTTTTACTTAGTTATTATTCTCTCTTTGTAATTTTCTTTCACTGCTCTTTTTTTTTGGCCAGTTTTTCCTTTACCATTCTTAATTGTTTTGGGTTTTTTTTTTTAAAAACCCTTACCTTCCATCTTGGGAGTCAATACTGTGAATTGGCTTCAAGGCAGAATAGTGGTAAGGGTAGGCAATGGGGGTTAAGTGACTTGCCCAAGGTCACACAGCTGGGAAATGTCTCAGGTCAGATTTGAACCTAGAACCTCCCATCTCTAGGCCTGGCTCTCAATCCACTGAGCTACCCAGTTGCCCCCCCTTAATTGTTTTATAAATAGTTTTTTCCCTTTTTTTTAATCTTTCTTTAGGTTACACAGGAATTCTCATTAGGTTTGTCTCCAATCTGTATTTTTCTTTGAGGCTTTATTTATAAATGTTTTCAAATAATTTTCTTCTTCTGAGTTTGTCCTGAATTTCCCTGATGAAACAGTAGCTTTTTGTGATCAGGTTCTTTTTTTTTATTCTTTGCTCATTTTTCTGGCCTATTTCTTAATTTTTGGACTTTATGATAGAGTTGGGTTCTGCTTATCTGGGAGATGGAGGGATATATGGCCTGGTCTGACTTTTATAACCAGCTACTTTCACAATTAAGTCTTGGGGTCTATAACTTTTCCATGCTTTCATGGTGTCCTCTGGGGAGAGTTCTGGTTAATGTCCTTCTAGTCTGAAGTCTGGTCCTTAACCAGTTAGGACCCTTTGATCCTTCTTGATTAAAGCAGCTCCTCTCTGCCTTTAAACTGCGACCTGTACCCAGCTAGGGTCCCTGCTCCCTTGAAATTGCAACCATTTCTCTCTCTACCCTAGAACTACTACCTAGAACTATGTAATATAGGTGACAGAGCTGCCAAATGGCACCTGATCCTACAGCTGCCTCTGCCTGTATCTGAACACAGTGTAGTTAGAATCCTTTTTTTCAGGTATGACTGTGTCTAGGTGGTCTCTGAAGCCCCTTCCAATGCTGAAAATTTGTGATTCTGTGATCTGTATATACACTAGAATGAGGTTATAGGTAAGAATTCAAGAATAAATGAACTGAATATAAGACATTACATTACCTCCTCAAATGTGGAAGTGGGAGGAGTTGCAAACAATGTTTTAGCAATTTTTCTTTGGAACCAAGGCATTTCAGCAAATGAAAAACACCTATGGGGGGAAAAGTCACATTAAAAAATAACCAAACTATTTTAGAAATAATTTTTGCCCCAAAATACAATGCATCTTAAAGATAATATAGTACTCAAAATTTTCCCCTCAACCATTAAGTGCTTTTTATGTGTCTTCTTAATCTTCATACATGCCTGCTAAGTTAAGATTGGTGCTAATGGTAAAAATACAGGGCAAATCCAGCAACAGACTAAAATCAACCTATAATGTCCCTTTGCTATCTTTCATCATGAGGAAATAAATAATAGTATCCAGTCTTTACCCTTGCTGTGAATTGTAGTTAAAGAATGTAAAATCTTGAAAATACTAAAAATGAAGCCAGTCAAATCAGAAACAACTTTGTAGAGATGAAAACCCCCATTTTTGCAAGGAAATAGATAATATAACCAATAAGGTTATCAACAAAGGATGGACATATAGCAAATGACTGGATATACTTAGTTGAGTGAGAGTAAAGAGTCAAGGATGACATGAAGGTTATAGCCTAAGGGACTGGCTGGATGGTGGTATCCTTTATACATAGATGTTCAGAAGACAGCTGGTAATGCACAGCTATAGTTCAGCAGAGAGATAAAGGCTGGTGCATAAATTTGAGAATCATCTGGATAAAGATAAGTAAATCTATAGAAACCATTAAGATAAATAAGTAAAAGTATAGAGAGAAAAGGGGGCTCGAGACTGTGCTTTAGGAATATATTTGCGGTTAGTGAGCATGATAAAAATGCTTGAGAAGTGATCAACCAGATGAGAGAACAATGTCACAAAAACCCAGAGGAAGGGATATCTAGAAGGAGGGGTCAATATGTAGAAAAACAGAAAAAGTCATCAGATTTGGCAATTATAAGATGTATGATATCAGAAAACAGACCACCAAAAGTTGAGAAGTGAGCAAAAGACCAAATGAAGGCAATAAGTTAAAGATAGATATTTTTGGATTTGGCTATGAAAAAGATGAGAGACATATGACAATTGCTTGAAGGGAACGCTATAGTGACATTTTCTTAAAGGTAGGGAAGACTGAGATATGTTTGTAGGGAAGGAACCAGTGCAAAGGAAGAGACCCAAGATAAGAAAGGATTGAGAATTACTGTAGAGGCAATTTGCTAGAGAAGACAGAAAGAAACTACATGATTTTATAGCAAGTTGAGTATATCTTAATGCTATTTCTCTAAGAACTAACTTGCACATAGTTAAGTATTTTTTAAAGAACACTTTCACATTATGCTTTTGATATATTTCAAAATAAGGAATCTGCTTACAAAGGATAACAAAAAGTTTCTTTAAAAAAAAACCTTACCAAATACCAATAATGTGAATTGCGGTGGCATCCTTAGGATTCAATTCAATTGCTTTCTAAGAAGAAAAAAGAATATCAATCAAAATTTGCTTCTGAATACCTATTATTTTTATTTATAAAATTTATCTAGTAAGTCTGAAAAAATACATAATTAAAAAACTAGTCAAAAAGTATTTTATAATTCAGTTCCTCCTTGAGAGCTGAAACTTCCCTGCTTACTGATAATTCAAACTGAACTGAAAATACTCATTTACATGTATGCCTGAAATAGTGACTACAACTATCATTCAAGAAGGTATTCATGCTTGAAGTTCAGAAACTGATAGCTGAGGCTGGCCAGGTAAAATAATAAACACAAGCAGTCTGGCAGATAAAGCTCATCTTTCTATTTCTTATGTGTCACACTTTTCCTGTAATCACCTTTCCTACTATTTAGAATGTAAACACAAGAAAGCCTTTTGAAGCTACAAAGTATTCTTTTCCATTCATAAATAAATTTATCGAGATATCAGGTGGTATGGTATAGGGGAAAATAGCACTCCAAAGAGTTAGAACTATCCCTGAATACCATTGCTGTTACTTATTACCTATATGACAACTCAAATCAAATCAAAAAGTGTTTATTAAGCATCTTTTATATGCAAGCCAGTATGGTAGGTATCAGAGACAACAAAGGAAAAGATGAAACAATGAACATGTACTTAATTGTACCAGGCACTATACTAGGTGATAGGGTTACATTCCTTGCAATTTCCTTGCAAGGAGCTCACATTCTAATAGAGACAACAAATACAAATATTGACTTTATATTATACTACATATACTATATATAATGTATGTAACATAAGCACACACCTAATATGTAGTATATCTTGTGAAATATATTATGTGTGTACATATATATACATATAATGATAAGTGTAAAGGGAATAAATACAAATATATATATATATATATATATATATATGAGATAAAAGGAAGTTTGGGAGAGAGGGAGGGATCAGGAAAAGCTTCATGTATTACGTGGTATTTAAGCTGAAAGAGACTCTGAATCAGAGAATCCACTTACAAAGCAAAGAACTATTTTGTAAATTTAGTAAACACTTTATCTATTTTTATGAATCTCTTTTTATTTATCAGATCTAGTTAAATTAGTATGCACTTGCTTTCTCATAAATATAGTAACTAGGATCTTCAGAATAAAAGTTAGAAGACCTTTTAGCCACCATTTAGTCCAAACTTCTTGTTTTATAGATCAGGGAACTGAGGTATAAAAAGATGAAGTGATTTGGCTAAGGCCATGAGGCAAATAAGTAAAAGAGACATAATCTTAATAATTTGATGCTCCATCCGTTAAATCCAAATTCAGTGCTTTTATCAATATACTACCTTACTCCCAAAGCTAAGGTAAATCAATGTTTATTAGCATGAGACCTGCTTTAATAAATGGGTAAGAACGATTAGCATATTGGAAACTTAGGCTAAACAACTGATAATTAACCTGCTTACAGTAATTGATTATTTCTAAAATACTTAAAAGTACTTATTTTCTTTGTCAGTAAATATTCTCTTTATAATCTTGCGTATGTGATTCCTTTGCTTAAGTCTTAAGACCACTTTTAAAAGAGCAAAGTTAACCACAACCCTAGTTCCATACCTCATCACTTTTCCTCTGTTTTATTTCAATAATTTCCTAATTGGTTTCTCTGCCTCAAACCTCTTCCTCTAATTTCTAATCCATCCTGAAAAAGGTAGGGAGTAGAGTAGAAGGACCATGGCAGAAGATTTTGGGGAGGTCTAGGCTCTAGCAAGATAAGGTGAAAGCTTTTCTATCAGAATTGAAGGGGCACAGGGTTAGACTCTGGGTAGAGATGATTAGGGAATAGGACCAAGCAGAAGTTAGGAAATGCTACGAAAGCTTAATGAATGTTTGTTAAATGGCTGATATAGCACTTTAGGTTTGTGAAGACTTTTACATCAATTATCTAATTCAGTGGTTCCCAAACTTTTTTGGCCTCCTGCCCCCTTTCCAGAAAAAATATTACTTAGCGCCCCTGTCACATACTATCACCGCCCTATTACAGTTATTCACCACCCCCAAATGCACCTGTGGCCATCACCACCCACCCTGGATCGCTGCAGCACCCACCAGGGGGCAGTGGCACCCACTTTGGGAATCACTGATCTAATTGGATCCTTACAACAGTCCAGTGAAGTAGGTGTATTATCTACCCCTAATTTAATGATCATGAAATTATCTCAGGCTTAGAGAAAATATACTGTAATATTATTTAGATAAGTTCCAAGGGAGTAATAGGGAATACTTTTGGGGGTGGGATGTGTACATACATATATACATTTTTATGCTTACACACACATTTACACACACATGTATACAAATATATGTGCCCACATGCATACATACATATAAGTATATGAGTCCATTCCTTTCCCATATGCACGTATATATGTATATATACAGATACGTGCATATATTATGTAAACATGAGTGTCTTCCTTGTTGCCAAAGTAAGGCTTATATGTATGTACATATATCAATGGTACTTTCACAGAGTTGTGGGCCTTCACTCTTCCAGTTATATTGAAACCACCCATGCCCTCTTTCTTATCTTTATAAATTCAACAAATGTTTATTTTTTACCCATTACAGGCAAGGTTTTGTTCGAGATCCTATGGAAGGATATAAGATGCAAAGAACATGGACCCTTATCCCAAGGTCCCTGGCTCCAGGAGAGAAAATAAGATGCATATAAATGATGTGAGCCAAATTTAAGTTCAAGAGCTATACCACTGGTACTTTCTTGTCTTCTTGTCTCAGTGAATCTATGATCTTCCAAATGTACGTATTTCCCCAATGATGCAGATTGTAACCCATTCATGCCTTACCATCATTTGTGTGACTGCTTTTCTCACTCACCGATAAATTCACTAAAGAGAATCCATTCAACATATTGGGGCTGTGATAGGAGGTAAGCCTTCTTTCCTCTGACATTTTGGAGAACACAAGTTATTCATTGATTATCCTTGCAATGTGACTAGTCCAATTTTTTTGTCCATCTGTCTTATGACATTCTTTCCCATTACTTCTCCTGCATAATTTCTCATTTGTAATATTTTACAGCCTGCCCATACCCACCATGACCCTCATCACTGCCTTTTGGATGCTCCACAAATTCAGTTTTTTTGGTAGACTGTAGTGTTCTAAGACTTGCAGTCATAAAGTAACACAAAGAAGAAAAGTGACATTAAAAAGACTGACTGTTGCCTAAGGGAGAAGTAGAGAATCATTAAATGCACTGGGCAATTTCCCAAAGGTAGTAATCCAGTCTGTTCCCCTTCTCCCATTTAATTCTCTGTCTAGTTTATTGTCTATTTGAAAAGTCTGTCCTAAATGCATGTACTGATGAATGAATTCACAAGTTGTCTCTCAAACTGCATATCAGAGTCTAGAAAAATCAACATGCAAATTCATTTAGTTTTTCCTGTGTGGATAGTTATCCCAAACTGTGTTTAGACATTATGATTCATGTAGGAAGCTTTATTCTATAATACAATGTCATACACCAGCAGGAGTATCTGGAATTACTCATAAACTAGAGGAATGTCTCTTCAACCATGAAGATCAAACATCTTTGGAGAATACAGACCTCTATTTCATGCTATGCTTGATATTAATGATAGAACAATAACAGAACAGATTTTTATCTCTGTTGTTACATCTTTAAAGGCAGTATTGGCCTGGGTGACCTGAGGACATTTTTTTACATGCCCCGCCCCTCTGTCCAGCTGCCCAAAGCAAACACTTCCTCCCTCTGCTCTCTGGGGTAATGCGGGGGGATCACCAGCAGCTTGAAGTTGCAGTTTGACCACATAAACTTGAAAACCTTTGCCAATGCTATTTAAGGGTATTTGGGATACTATTAACACTTTAGAGGAAAGCCTTTAAAATGGCATTTTTGCTTTAATGCAACAAATGCTTAAAAACAACAACAAACCCATCAACTAGTAAGTAGAGTGAGGTTTTATATACAAAATTACAAAGTAATTTAGGGGTATACTAATAAACAAGAGGGGTGTCAGGAAATATGTGGGTATATATGTTATATTTGTATTTTACAGTCATACCTACAGAAGTAAATTGATAATTTTGTAAGAACCTCTTACTATTCTAAAGCGGGCAGTTCATAAGGTCTTAATATGACCTTGGGGTATATGGGATATTCAGGACTATTCATTAACTCGTATTGGTTTCTACCTTTTAGCCAACTTCCACCTGTGACTCCAAGAAGCTGTAGCATGCATAGCAACTACTCCAGTAAAAACCACCTCTGCAGATGGGCTAAACCAAATTGAGGATAACTGATAGGTCACAAATCTGTTAGTGAATTAGGGAGATCCACCTCAAGCATGTGAAGACTTCTTCCAGCAGAATGGGCAGAGAACAATTTGTTTCAAAGGCCATGAAATTGGCTGAAGCAGGTAGTATGGAATGCTTAGAGTTTGGAGAGACATTGAAGGTCATTTGCTACATCCCAAGCCATCAGTCACCCTTACTTTTGTCTTGCCACTGGACTTCAATGACTCTGGAAGAGAAAGTGAGGCTGACAACTTTGTGAAACTCTGCCTCATTTCATTCCAAATCATTCGCAAGCCAAGACATCACCCTGTGCTGTCATCAGCCTTCTTCAAAGTGAAGAACAAACTACCAGTTGCTTTAGTCCAGTGTGATGGTCATTTTATGAACCTGAGCTAGCAATGCATTTATTAAGTGAAGAAATTAGAAAGCCAATGAATTTTTCATATTAATAAACTATTAAAATTCACTAGTACCTCCAAATGTTTCTTGATAATGAAGGCATTTCCAATTTTAACTTTGATACCTTCATAATCTCCAATATCACTGAGACAGATAGCATACCACTACAAAACAAAAAAAGAAAGAAAACAAGTGTAAGTATAGCTTTAAAAACACTACTTTTGACATAATGGTTCAGGCTTTAAACCTCAAAAAACATTCAAATTCAAGAACAGAGTCCTTTCTAGATCCAATCCTTTTTTCTCTAGTCATTTCTACAATTGAGTGCTATGGAAACTCCTTAGCAGCCTATCCCCAGCTATGGTTAGGGGTGTCCTATGGTGCTTAGATTTTGTTCTGAATAAAAGGCCTTTGGATAAAGTTCTCTTTTGGCTTCATAGGAGTTAGAGCTGAAAGTTACTTCATCTAGTCCAATCTCATTTTTTTTTTTATGAGTTCAATGAAAACTTATATTGGAGACAGTTTGCACAAAATATTTGACTGAGGTGTGGTAGAAGGGATTCCTGATAGACCAGCCTCTGAAGTCCCTTCCAAGATATCTGTGATTCAATAAACCTAACTTGTCCATTCCTGAACAATGCCCTCCAATTCAGCTATGTATTATTGACTCTAGATTTTATATCTAAATAAGACTAAATTGCTACTTCCCAGCTGTGTGACTCTGGACAAATCACTTAGCCCCCAATGTCTAGCCCGTACCACTCTTCTGCTTTGGAAATGATACTCGATATCGATTCTAAGACAAGAGATAAAGGTTTAGGGGGAAAAAACCCTAAATTGCCGATTCAAATTTGAAAGAGACATCCATCTTTCACCTTCTTTCCCATGCCTAGTTTTAATCTAAGAGTGGAAAATATCACTATGCCACAATATAATAGTACTACTAATACTTTCTTTTCATTAAGTATTTACTAATAAACAAAATTTAACAATTATTCCTAAGTTATAATTAAAATTATTTATTCTGCATAATTATCCAGTCAACAAAATCTTTTATTTTCATCTTCATGCTATCTGTATGCTGCCTTGGTGAGCTTAGCTCATGAGAGTTTTTCTCCATTGGGACCTTGCCTGGATCCTGAGCCCAGCTTGCTGTTGAGTGACTAGGATTCCCACATGGAGATTGGAATTCTGTCAGGGAGCAAGCTTCATTTCACTGGATCAGTCTTTAGGGTAGGCTAGGCAGTTTCCTTGCCTCTTTCCCTTCCATATTTCCCTCTTTTTAATAATATCCCAATTAAACAAAATTATTAAAAGCTGCTAATAGTTTTCCTGACTTAATGGATAATATAATCAGCAACCACTTTTTTAAAACTCTTATTTAGTCAAAATCCCAATTTAACCATTATATGTATTAGCCCTTCTTGCCACATCACCTATACCTCCCAGGGTACATCTGGATTTTTCCTCATGATAATTCCTTATCTGGAATTCCCTAATTCTGTGAAATCCCAGGTACAATCTCTATGCTTTTCTATACCTATCCATTCCTCTAGCCTAAGCCAATCAGTACATTCAGGAATATTTGAAAAGCTTTGTTTCTCTAAAACTGAATTGTCTCAACTATCCCAACTATCATAAGCTTAATTTTTATATTCCCCCCCAAAAAATAACATAAAATAAATGATAATTTTTTTGTCATGGGCTTTTTGATCCTAAGAATACAAAAGGATTCAATGGACTTAGTACATTTTATGTTCAAAACTAAGTGTTTACTAAAAACTCTATTCTAAATACATCCATAAAAACTAAAAAATATTCAAAAACCTCTGTTCTCAAACTGAAAGTCTTGGGAAAGGCTCTATATGAATAAATCTCTTTAACAATGCATATGGGTTTCTAAAAGAGAAAAAAGAAATTTTCCTATGTATCTAAGAATTAGGTGTCTAGAGTAGTCTATTTTCACCTCTATATAGGGTAAAATTATAGTTATTCTAAGTACCTTACCTTGTGAGCTGCAAAACTTGAATTATTTTTTTCAAGTGCCTTTTTTGCATATGCAAAAGCTTCATATACCAGTTGTTTCTTATTTTCTTTGGAGGTAGTGCTAAGTTGAGATATATCCCGGGATGCCCGTGCCAGACGCCACAACAACTCTGCATCCTCACTAGGTTTAAAATATATTATGAAACCTCACTTATATTCATCAATCTTCTATGATTAGAGTTTATTATCATAAATCAATTCTCTGTCTCCTCAGTGACTGAAACAGGATAATATTATGAAACAATTATTTTATATATATGTGTATATATATATATATTTTTAAATCCTTACTTTCTGTCTTAGATTCAATACTGTGTATTGGTTCTAAGGCAGAAGAGCAGTAAAGACTAGGCAATGGGGGTTAAGTGACTTGCCCAGGGTCACACATCCAGGAAGTGTCTAAGGCCAAATTTGAACCGAGGGCCTCCCGTCTCAAGGCCTGGCTCTTAATCCACTGAGCCGGCTAGCTTCCCCCATTAAACTTTTTGAAGAATGTTGTAAGAGCCACATTCACAAAGCACTTCCTTAATTAAGTTGTTTTTAAAGTTTACTCAGATCTTTAGAAAACATTTCGTTATATTTGTGATTCCATTCAATAGTCTATAAAAAACTAATGCAACAAAATCGACTATAAGCCTAATTACAAAATAGACTATATTTGACTGAACAACCTGGTCCTTAATTTCCAGGGACAATATTAGGTAAAAGAACACTCTATTTCCTATGGAATTATTAAGTTCACAAACTAAAAACTACAAATAAAAAAACTTGAGACAATGAAAAAGGTAAATTTTAGATTCTTGGAAAGAGTCTTTCAATGCTTTATAAGAATAACCTTTTTATTATGTTTATTTATTTTTAATATTTTATATTGTATTATTCATACAATTCAAGGACTCGAGCATAAACATTATTATTAGAAAAAATAACCTAGTGAATTGGGGTACTATTTATTAATGATGACGAAATCTTCTAGAAGGAACAATAACTTTACTTCAAGCAAATGATTCTTACTTTTAAAAATAGAATAACAACTTTATTTCAGCAAAAGTGAATTAAATTTATTTTTAAAGAAAAGAAATCAGAAACATTTTAATGGTTTTCTTTTTTGATGTCTGATACATACTTTATTTAACACTTTTAAAATTAATTTCATCTAAAAAATTTTTATTAATGGAATTTATTTTCAGTTATCTCAGTCCCTCCAGGCCCTCCCTATACCATAGAAGGCATCATCCAGCAAACATATAGATATAGAGTATGTCTTTTGTGTTTCCATTTTTCAGTTAATTCTCTAAAGGCGAATATTCACAAGTCAAATACTAAAACTGTACCTGTATATAATGTTCTCTTGGTTCTACTTGTTTCACTCATTATCTCAGGTTGTTCTTTCCAATTTTTTTTTAAAAATCAATGTGCTCGGGGCAGCTGGGTAGCTCAGTGGATTGAGAGTCAGGCCTAGAGACGGGAGGTCCTAGGTTCAAATCCGGCCTCAGACACTTCCCAGCTGTGTGACCCTGGACAAGTCACTTGATTCCCATTGCCTACCCTTACCACTCTTCCACCTAGGAGCCAATACACAGAAGTTAAGGGTTTAAAAAAAAATCAATGTGCTCATTGTTTCTTACAGCACAACAGTACTCCATCACAACCATATATGACAATTTGTTTAGCCATTCCTCAATTGATGGACATCCTCTCATTTTCCAGTTCTTTGCAACCACAAAGAGAGCTGCTATAAATATCCTGGAACATATAGGTTCTTTTCCTTTTTCTCTGATCTCCCTAGTAAACACTGGGTTTAAGCGTATACCCAGTTTTATAACTCTCTGGGCATAATTCCAAATTATTCTCCAAAATGGTAGGATCAGTTCACAGCTCCACCAACAGTGCACTAGTGCTCCCATTTTTCCACATCCCCTCCAGTATGTCATTTTGCCCCTTTGTCATTTTAGCCAATATGTTTTTCTAAGGATTTCTGACACTTGCAAAAAACATATATGATGAATAGGAAGAATGATATTTCAGCTTACAAGCAGAGACAGCAGAATATCAATCTTCTATATTCTAGAAATAATCAAGTAAGTTTAGTAATTCTGTTTCAAAGATATCCTCTGTTTAGGAAAGTGCCCATCCCATCCATGTTCAATTTCTAACTAGTCTATTGTTTCCTAGATGATCTCTCCACTTCTGTCCAGTGGCCTTCTCAGGATGACAACACTCTCATCCCAATGGTCTCTTCTTCTGGTGAGTTCCTCCCCAACCTCCACATAAAGAAGCATTTGCACCATCCTTGCTTACTTCAAATCTGAATTAGTTTCCCTGGATGACTGCCCCCACACCCAAATCTATCTTTTTTTTAGCTCCCTTTTGTGTCTTTCATCATTAGGATAGAATAAACTCTTTGAGGGAAAGAACTGTCTTTCTTTTTTGCTTATATTTGTATTCGCACAGTGCTTGGCACAAAGTAAGCTCTTAAATGTTTTTTCTATCTACCTATGTAAAACAGAAGTACTACACTGTGAATTAAGCTTTCAACAACACACAAAAAAACTACCAATCTGAAATACGAACAGTCATTTAGAAACTACACAAAACATAAGGAATCATTTTACTTTTTAAAATGCAAATGGTGTAAAAAGATATAACTCAGTCAAAAACCTTAGACAACTATATATTGCATACCTTTTTTTGTATTTGGCTAGCAACTGATAAAGTTTTTCTATTTCTCCACTGCCGTATAGGTAGTCCGCTTGTTCAAGGATTTCCTCAACTGAAGAGAATGTGAGGGAAGAGACAATAAACTGAGTTTTAGCCAGATTAAGGACACTAACAGTTCTACCTAATAAGCATATATATATATATATGTATTAAGCAACTCCAAAATTTAATAAATTTGATTTTTATATATGGTTGCCACTTAAAAAATAAGATCACAGACTTTAAAAGACAAAAATGTACTGACATTCTATCAAACGATACATCATAGAACACTTTATTACAAAATATAATAATGATGATAAGAGTTAAATAAAAATAACTCATGCTTTCTCAAACTTTTCTATTTCTTAGGAATGTTATCATTTTTGATGACTCTCAGTGTTATAAAATGCTAAACAATACCAGAATACTTATTTCCAACATCATATTAGTAAAACTAATATCCATAAAGAGAAAACAGGCAGGATATTAAAATATCCCTGACCTAAGGTATAAAATGACATATGTAATAAGAAAATTAGCATGTAATGAAAAATCAGGAGATATATGACATAGAAAACCAAGGCAAGGAGTTTTATAAACCGGCACATATAAGAACACAAATAGAATTGGCAAAAATAAACTGAATATAAAAACCATGATAAATAAAAAGAATTTTGAGTTCTATTTCTTTATAAAAATGCAGTGGGCTCAGGCTACCTATCTTATGCATCTACTGCTGAAGCTATACCTTAATGGTCTACTCTTAGATAGAAACAATGTTTACATAGAAACTTTACCATTTTAATTTAAGCTACATATATGCAAGAAAAAGTAAAGTTAACCTATAAAGAACTTGTGATGGCTTTTAAAAACAATTTTATCATTCTTTATTGACTAGGATAATAATGACCCTAGAGTTATTTAAGTATGTGTTTGAACTTTTTCCAACTGGTAAATTTCAACTGTTCAACCATAATATTTCATCCAATTTCATTATGATCAAAAGAAATACTTCAAAAGCTGTTTAAATCTGAATAGTATTAAACAATCAAACTGTAGCTAAGTAAATGAATGAAGCTAATTAAACCAATTCAATTCAACAAATGTTTATTGTCTGCTGTGTGCAAAGCACTATGTTAGACTCTGGGGATATAAAGAGAAAAAAATGACACATAAGGGAACTAAACATTTATTTCCTGGGTCATACTCTCACATAGTGAATTAGGAAATCAGATAACATTTCAAAACCCCCAAATTTTATAAATTATTTTGTGCTTATCAAAGGAAGGACGGATTTTGAAAAGCAGCAAAACACTCTGTTTTACCACAAACTAAAGGCTCTTTGCTTTGGTGAAAATGTATACTAACCAAAATCTTAAACTCAACATGTCCAAAACTGAACTTATCAGATTTTTTTCTTAAACCCTTAACTTCTGTTGGCTTCTAGGTGGAAGAGTGGTAATGGTGGGCAATGGGGGTGTCAAGTGACTTGTCCAGGGTCACAAAGCTGGGAAGTGTCTGAGGCCGGATTTGAACCTAGGACCTCCCGTCTCTAGGCCTGACTCTCAATCCACTGAACTACCCAGCTGACCCCTAACTTATCATATTTTTCACCTGAACCCACTCCTCCTTCAAACTTTCCTATTTCTGCCAAGTGTACCAACTTGGAATCAACTTAGACTTTCCTTTCACTCACTAAAATCGAATCAGTTTGACAAGTATGTTGACTCTACCAACATTATATCCCCCAAAACCATATCTTTTCTTCCATACAAACAGCTGTCATCCATTTAAGTCCTTATCACTTCAGGGGGCTTTCAATCTGGCAAGGAAACATTATTCCTAATCTGATGAATACAGTGAATAGGATACAATACAATAAAACTTCGAAAGAGTTGCCTTAGAAACAGACTGACAGAGGAGCATTTCCTTTCCTTTGGCCCCCTCTTTAAAAAGTTTGCCCATCACTGCTCTAGGCAAACTGATTCCTGTGGGAGGCAAAGCCTGAAACCCCATTGAGCAAAGTTTTGGGGCCATGGAAGGCAAAAACCTGAGGCCCTATTGAGCACAGCCCTGAGGCATAATGCAGCTGAAGATTCTCACATAGCTTACTTTTTACATTGAGGCCTCAAACCCCAACTTTTCCCCCCTCCTGTTTGTACTAGATGTACCTGCAAAACAACTGAGGTATGCTTTCTCTTGGGAATCTGTTAGGCTGTTACATATTGATTTATTATCCTATAGAAATCATTGTCTAGATTCGAAGAGGTATACAGAATGCATTGTACCACTTTGTAAATCATTACCCTTTACTGTGTATGTGGCAAGCTTATCCAAAATCTTCAGCTTGTTTTGCCCTCTATAAAATAGAAGCTACTGCCAATAAACGTTTGCCTTGATTAGCTAACAGCTTTTCTTGGACCTCCTGATCCCATCTGTATTTCATGTCATCTTCCTTACCCCATCTTGGGGACCCTTGAATAATTTGTCAAGCAGGCACAACAGGTGGTGCCGCAAACAGGGACCCCCGAGACCAAAGTTCCTATTAGAATTCTCTAAATTTGGCATTTAATTTCTCACCTCCATGCATTTGAGCATCTTATCTCCCATGCTGAACTGAACTCCTATTTATCTCTACTTATCAAAATTCTCTTCCTTCAAGGCCCATATCAAATATTACCTCATATCTCTTCCCCTGTTTCTTCTAACTGAAAGTATTTTCTCCAACCTCAAATTTTCCTTAGAGCACTTGGTCTAGATTTTTCTTCCCTTATCCACTCCCTTCATTGCATTATACTTATCATTTTACATATTCTCTCTTCATCCCCAGCCAAATCTATCTCTCCCAGGAGAATGTAGAACTCTTTGACAGCAAAGTCTGCATTTGTCAGTTTTTTAATCATCAGCACTGAGTGCAGTATCTCACAAATAGTAGTCACTGGATGTTTATTGAATTGTTACAATGAATTAATCCAATCTTTAATGTGTGTGTTCAGTATAATAAAAAACTTTAAATATATTAATAAATATATAGCTATATCTGTAAATATGGAGATAGATATATGTATAGATGAATATATATGTATATATACACACACACATATGTAGGATTTTCCTGATAACCTTCTTTGATCTAGTCAGATTCTATGATAAATATTTTTTAAAATCATGTAGCAGTCTTAATTTAACATTTGTTACCAGTCTCATTTTTTAAAAAATCTGTTTCTCTATCAATCATTAAATATCGAAAGATTGGGATTTAAGAACACAAATGCTTCTATAATGAGTGGAGAGTATTATTATTTAATGTTAATCAGCACTGCAATTCATCATATTAAATGAGGTTCATGTAACATGATGTGATTAATAATAATGTCAGTTAACTTACTAATCATGTAGCATATTCCGTAATCATTATTTTTGAGGGAATAGTACACAACAGAAATGTGATACTTTTTAAAACTTGAGCTATAAATTCCACATTCCAATAGAGGCAATATGCAAAAATTTATTGGTAAATTTTAGTCAATTATTTCAATGAATATGCACCTTTACTCTATACTCTCAAATCATTAATCTCCAAATTAATTTCTTAAATAACATAGTTCAGTATTGTCACATAAACCTAGTCTTTTAAAATACTCTTTCCTAATTCTAACAACTTTTTCATGAAACTCAAGTGTAGAATAAGAAAAAAATACACTTACTATGGTACTATAGACTTACATACTATGGTGGGAGCATGAACACCACTCCACATATCTGCAAATCAGGTATTTTTTTAATACTTGTTTAATGTTCTGTGCTTTTTCCTGAAAATATTTAAAAAATAAGCTATATTACTGACATAAATAAGTCATACTCTAAGAATGGATCAAACTTCATATAAATTAATTTTAAAATCTAAAATAAATAGAACTCAGGATGTAATTTCCTCTTTTATTATATAATGAAATCCCTAATTTAATTATTAACATCGAAGATGCCTAAGAAGTACTTCTTAAATGTTTCTTCAGCTTCTAAAAGCACAATCCATAACCTTTCTATGTGTACATAGGCAAGGAAACTGTAGTTATCTCACTTGAGGGCACAACTGCATTCTTTCTGTCAAATAACTTCATTACAGAAAGAGTGTTAAATACTCTTTAAGTACAACTGGCATGATCTCATTTCTGAGTACCTAGTAAGAAGCAGAAACATCTCTAAGTGCCTAATTAGAAAACAAGACCTAATGACACACTGCATATGCAAGGTTCTGTTTCCACATGTAAGATTCTTCTTCTCAGCACTCCTGGGAGCACTGTTACCATGAAGTTCTAAGGTGAACATAAGCAGTAACACCACCAAATAATGAAAAAACAGAAGTGAAATCCTGTTGGAAATGAATTTCTCTCTCTCCAGTGTCGCTTTTTTTTTTTTTTTATGTCATCTCTTAGTGACCTGGAGGTCAAATACCATTGAGTAAATTCAAGTATAGACGAGCCTCAGAAAAAAGGAAGTTAAAGAACCAATGAGACAGGAAACAATGATTCCACAGGCACTGCCCTCCTGGGCAGCCCAGGCAAATTAAGAAACTATGATTGGTTCCTGAGATGTGACATGAGAGTTAGTGGGTGGAGAAAAAAGCTTATAAATTGAGACCAGGAGCAAGTGGGTGTCTGGGGTGTGGGTATGGAGGAGCAGAGTGGATCCATGGTGGAGTGTAGCTAGTGGCCCACAATGGCTGCAACAGATTAGAAAGGTTAAGTATCTCTCTACCTCTCTCCTACTTTTTCCTCTCTTTACTACTACTACTACTACTACTACTACTACTACTACTACTACTACTACTACTACTACTACTATTACTATTACTACTACTACTACTACTACTACTTCTTTTGATTTAATAAAGTTATTAAGCTAGTACCAGCCTCATAATTTTAAATATTACAGACTTAAGAAATATAGTTTTTAAATGAAGGAAAAAAGGTTGACCCAAAGAAAAAACAGCTCCTACATGCTTCTTTTAAGCATTGTGTGTACAACTGATTTTATCTTAGTAGAGTAGGAAAAAATATACTGGATTAGGAATACAATGGTCTGCATTCTAGACCATCACTACCTCAAGTTGAGATCTCTCTGAGCTTTCAGCCCTGATAGCATATAATTTTACCTTATTCACCCCAGGAACGATAATTCAGAATCAATATTGTGCATTGATTCCAAAGCAGAAGAGTGGTAAGGGCTAGGCAATGGTGGTTAAGTGACTTGCCCAGGGTCACACAGTTAGGAAGTGTCTGAGGCCAGATTTGAACCTAGGACCTCCTGTCTCTAGGCCTGGCTCTCAATCCACTGAGCCACCTAACTATCCTCCCCACCCCATTTTAATTATATAACAAAAGTATCTTATGTAATATTGAATTTGGTCCTGAGCATTAAAGTTTGAAAGAAACACTGTTAAAACTAGAATATTGGGGGCAGCTGAGTAGCTCAGTGGAGTGAGAGTCAGGCCTAGAGACAGGAGGTCCTAGGTTCAAACCCGGCCTCAGCCACTTCCCAGCTGTGTGACCCTGGGCAAGTCACTTGACCCCCATTGCCCACCCTTACCAATCTTCCACCTATGAGACAATACACCGAAGTACAAGGGTTTAAAAAAAAAACAAAACTAGAATATTTTCAGAGATGGATGTCTAGAGTGATATGATGTCTTGAAAACATATGGTATGGAAAACAGTTAAAAGGAATTAGGGATGTCATAATTTAGAGACTAAATAATGACAAGATATTTCAAAAATTGTCAGGTAGAAGAATAATTAGGTATATTCTATAAGGGAAGCAGGTATCATCTTTAAGAACAACATTAAAAATTAGATTTGTTTTAAAAATGGGAAGCAAAGTGGTGAATCATTAGAAATAGTCAAGCAGAGACTACATCACTTGTTAGGGCTGCTGTGTAGATTCCTGCAAAAAGGAAGGCAGATTGTGAGAATCATTGTCAACTGTTAGCACCACCTAGTGGCAAAAATCACCCAGTGACTGATATAAATTGAGTTTTATTCCTACAGAACTAGATTCACATTAAAACTAACTTAAAAATTACTCTTTAGTTCATTTCCGAAACTCCCTGGCCAAAAAGGTATAAATTAATCTAAGTAAATGGGCAAAACATTTTAGTTGACATAACCAAGCATAAAATAGATCCAAAGAAAAAGAAATTGCTTTTTACTAAGGAAGGAACTACTTGAGGATTACCATGAAATTAGATACGAATTCCCAAAACATAATAAAGTTAGAAATTATAAAGTAATGCAAATGTTTGAGTAAATTCCTTTAGAATGAACATAGGGAACAAAAATGTAAAATTAGCATACCAATTGTTAAATTTAATAAAATTTTGTTTTGAAAGTTAATTAAAATAATCTTCAATTACCTTTTTCAATTTCTATCTTTAACAATCAAAATCGGTTAGGTCTATCTCACAGAAAATTATATATGAAGAATCATAGTATCCTAAGCTCTCAGAATCATTTTCAAAATATTCAAGATATGCTTAAGGAGACAGACGTAAAATATCAAAAGTGATTTTGAATACACATTGAAGAATACATAAAAGTAAAAAATTACAAATAAGTGATAGTATAATTCATTTTATGGAATAACAAAATATTTAGGAATATTATAATAAAATATTTCAAAATCTAAAGATATAAAAATCTTTAATCTCTAGCTTGGGTGTGTGATTGGAATTCACAAAGACAAAAAGTTGATGAAGTAATAGTGAAGAGTATTAAATTAGTGAGTATTAGTGAAAAGAGTATTAGATAAATCATTAGTTGGACCTCTTAACATCCTTCTGTTTCAATTTCCTCTTCTGTAAAGTTAACATAAAATGCTTATCTTAGCCATTTCCCAAGATTGCTATGAAAATTAAAAAAGATAATGTATTAGAGTGAAAAAGACACAGGTTTTAGAATCCAAAGACCCATGCTCAAATCCCAACTCTGATCTTAATTTCCATGTTCCATAAATGGCCTCAAGGAAGTCACTTAATTTCTCTGGCACTCAGTTTTCCAATTTATAAAAATGAAGGGATTTGATTTAATGACATCTAAATGATGATACTCCTGGTGAGCCTTCCTTTCTGATTTTATTATAGAATTCTTCCTGTCTCCCAGGCAAATAGGTTTTGCTGCGGTTATCTCACACATGAGAAACTGAGTATAATCCATTGGAGGAAAAAATGGTCATTCAATGAAAGACTTTCAAACGTTTCTGATGAAAAGACCAGAGCTGAATAGAAAACTTATTCTCAAATGCAAGACTCGAGAAAAGTATAAAAAGGTAAACAAGGAAAAGAAATCATAAAAGATTCAGTAAGATTAAACTGTTTACATCTCTACATGGGAAGGTGCTACTTATAAATCTTAAGATCTTTATCATTATTAAAGCAGTTAGAAGGAGTATAAATAGAAAGCAAGAGTGTATGAGAGAATGTGGGAGACAAAGGAAGTAGGGAGGGGAGCACTTGAACCTTACTTACTCTCATTAGAACTGGCTCAAAGAAGGAAGAATATGCGTACTCAATTGGGTACAGAAATTGATCTTAACCCATAGGAGAGTAGGAGGGGAAAGGGATAAGAAAGGGGATGGGGGAGGTTGATAGAAGAGAGGGCAAATGGGGGTAGGCAGTGGTCAGAAGCAAAACACATCTGAGGATAGACAGAATGAAAGGAGAGAGAGTAAGATAAAACAAAGAGAAAAACACGTTGGAGGGTAATACCCAGTAATCATAATGTTGAAAAAAATTTTTCACAAGTCTACTAAAGGTCTTATTTCTCAAATAAATAGAGAAATTATTCAAATGTGTAAGAGAACAAGTCATTCCCCAATTGATAAATGGTCAAAGGATATGAATAAGCAGTTCTCAAAGTAATAAAAGCTATCTGTAGCCATGTAGGAAAAAACTTCTAAAGCACCTTTAGAGAAATGCAAATTAAAATAACTCTCAGGTACTATCCCATACTTATCATATTGGCTATATGACAGAAAAGGAAAATGACTAATCTTGGAGGGGATGTGGAAAAATTAAGACCCCAATGCACTGCTGTGGGGACTGTGAACAGATTCAACCATTCTGGAGAGCAATTTGGTTCTATGCCCAAATATACTCTTTGGTCCAGCAAGACCATTATCTGTATCCTAAAGAGATAAAAAACAAAGGAAAAGTATCTATACGCACAAAAATATTTAAAGTAGCTCTTTTCGTGGTAGCAAAGAATTAGAAAGTTGAGGGGACATTTATTAACTGGGGAATGGCTGAGTTAGCTGTATATGATAGTAATGGAATACTATTCTGCTAAAAAAAATAATCAAAGGATTTCAGAAAAACCTGGAAAGACTTACACAAACTGATACAGAGTGAAGTAAGCAGAACCAGGAGAACATTGTACACAGTAACAGTAATATTGTGTGATGAATAACCATAATATTATATGATGAATAACCTTAGCTGGTCTCAGCAATACAATGATCCAAGACAATTCCAAAGGATACCCAAGATGAAAAATGCTATGTGCTTCCAAAGAAGGAACTGATGGAGTCTGAATCAAGACTAAAGCATACTATATTTCACTTTCTTCATTTTTTTAGTTTTCTTTTTCTTTTTTCTTTTTTAAACCCTTACCTTCCTTCTTGGAGTCAATACTTTGTATTGGTTCCAAGGCAGAAGAATGGTAAGGGCTAGGCAATAGGGGTTAAGTGACTTGCCCAGGGTCACACAGCTAGGAAGTGTCTGAGGCCAGATTTGAACCCAGGACCTCCCATCTCTAGGTCTGGCTCTCAATCTACTGAGCCACCCAGCTGCCATGAGTTTTCTCTTAGGAAAGGATTAATATGGGAAAATGTTTTAAATGATGGCATATGTAAAATCTACACCAAACTGCTTGCTATCTCAAGCAAAGGGAAAGGAAGGAAGGGAAAGAGAATTTAGGATTGGAAAAAAAAAAAACTTTTTTAATGTTAAAAATAGTTTTTTACATATAATTGGGAAAAAGTAAAATATCAAATGAAAATAGTCTAATATTATTTAAGTTTTGTTCTATTTTTATTTAGTTAATTATTTTCCAATATGGATCTGGTCTCAACTCAGGAATGTTGTGGGTCACGTCCGGCCAATAGGTCCTGGGTGTGACATGTCTTTTTTATATGAGAATTTATTTATCCCCTCAGATGTTACTGCTTTCCCTCCCAAGTTAATTTGCTTTATTATGTTCATGTGTGAGTGCTTACTTGTGTTTATATGTGTTATATACACTATCTCTCTCAAAAGAATTTAATTTCCTTGAGGGGAGGGGCTTTCTTTTATGTCTTTATACCCCCAGAACCTAGCATAATGTTCATATGGAACATAACGTTCCTTTATTAACTATTTATTGGTTGCCTAACTGATCTTTAAGGACCCTTACAACTGTGATCTTATGATAATATTAGTATGCTTTTAAAAAGTTTCACAACCTAAAGAAATATAAAGCATTACTTTTTAATATTTGCCAAAGATTCCAGACTGAATATGTGGTTAACCAAGAGTGTTTGGTGCCTTAGTGACATTTAATACTTATGGCAACAGAAAACTACTCAAAGTTATTAAAAAATGGAGTAATGTGGTCAGATCTGTGTTTTAGGAATACTGACCAATCAAGAAGCATTTATTAAGCACTTACTACCTGCCAGACACTATACAAAATATCACTTTGTCATTTGTGTAGTAGAGGATGAATTAGGAAGGAAAGAGCCTGGAAGGAAGAAGACCTTTTAGGGGTGGTCTTATGCTACAGTTGATCCAAGAGCTAAGAAGAGACTTATGTGAGGTAGCCGGCTGTGCAAATGAAGAGAAGGGGATGGATGAAAGACAGAGGCAGTAGAGGAAAGAATGGATTCTGAATTAGAGAATCTAGGTTTAGTCATCCCCATGGTGCTTACTACTAGATCTGCCAACCTCTCTGGGCCTTAGCTTCCTTACTTGGAAAATGAGGGAGTTTGGTTATACAGCCTCTTTTACAGCTCTGGACGTATATCCTCTGATCCATCTTTTCCCACTGACAAGACTTAGCAACTGACTGAATGAGGGCCAGGGTATAAGGAAAAGGAAGAGTGGAGGATGATTGAGGTTATAAACTTAGGTGAATGAAAGGGTGAAGGTGGCCTTAAAAAAAAAAAAAAAAAAAAAAAAAAGCAAGTCAAGAGAAGAGGTGAGTGTAAGCAGAGAACTAACACGTTGTTTTAGACCCAGAGAATTTGAGAGATCTATGGAACAACCAGATGGAGATGTACAGCAGGCTATTGGTGATATGCAACTTGACCTCAGGAGAAAGATGAAGGCTGCCTGTGTACACATGGGAGTCATCTATCTGCATGGAGATAACAGTGACCATTAGGAGCTGATAAGATCACCAAAAGGATAAAAAGGATAAAGAGTTGAGTTCCAGGTTATATGCATGGATGAGGACTGGTCAAAGATAGTAATCCAGCAAGAACTTGAGAAATCCACAGATAATCATTTTGGTTGACAGCATCAAATCCTTAACTACAAAAACTTTTAACAGTATTATGTTGCAAAATTAATGGATTTGAGGTAAATTCTTCCTTTACTTATCTACCCTCTGATAGTAGATTTCATGAATGACAGCAAATAAAGGCATGGAGAATTCATTAATTAAGAAGATATCAATATACAAAATTTGATTATGTAAATGTCTAAATATGTATTGGCTCTGATTTGTTTATACATTGGTTATTTCACATCAAAACATGAAAATGTATCTGATTTTTTTACTTTTGTTAATATTCAATAAACATTTATATAAGTTCCATGTAATTGTTATCCCTGTTCAAAGTCCATGTGGTTTTGCTTCTTTTTTTTCTTGAGTAAACCAAAACAGATAATGCTGGTAAAAGGGATTCTTTATGTCATTGTAGGCAAGTATTATTCATTTATTATTTGGGGCAGCCTAATATCTGATAGAAACAAGACATGCTGCCATGCCAGGCTGACAAGTTCATAAGAGCAGGAACATTTGTTCTGTTATAACAATCTCTCCTATGTGTTTTGTCATATGTCATTTGGGGAAAAAACCATTATGTTTTGAAAACCAGAGTTAGTAAACTTTTAAGATAATGAATGAACACTTACCATTGACTTCAGCATGAACCACAGCAGATTGAGAAATCAGTTGATAAGTTTCAAAGCCCAAATAAGACAATGCTGAGATTATAAGGCCACTTTTGAAAACTACTGCATTTCCAAGGATCTAAGGAAGCAAATATTGTTAGTTATCAAACTGCTGCAAAATGTGACTTCATATCCTTAACAAAAATGACATCATTTTTCTCCTGTCTGCTTCCTTCCCCACTAAATAACACAGCTTAAGGATAATAAAAGGATAATACAAGGCAAGTAATTACTTTTGACAAATTCTGTAGTAAAATAAATTTCACACTGAAACCATGTTAATCAAGGTTTTCTTCACTTCTTTGAGGCAGCAAGATTTAATGTGGATTTTTGTAATGAATAAGGTTAGCTAATAGTTAACTTTATGTGAGATCGTGGGCCATGTCAACTCATAAGATTATCTTCTAAGCTGGACAGGAGTTGTGATTTGTTTGCAGAAACAGTACTCACAGTTAAAAGTAGCATGAAATCACAGAATCATAGATTTGGAGCTGGAAGACAGACACCTCAGAGTCCATTTTACAGATAGACAAGAAGACCACTACATAGAAAAGGAAACTGAAGTTTGGGGAGGATAAGTGATTTGCCCAAGGTCATACATGTAGTAAACATCAGAGGTGGGATTTGAGCCCAGGTCCTCTGACTCCAGAGTCACTGCCTCTTCTTCTATCTCATGCTTAGTAACTAAAATATAGGAAATAAATAAAAGTTTACATACTTAGGGGTAGTCAATTATCTAAAAATTATTAGTTTAGAAAAATCTGGTATTTAGTTGACTGGTTTAAAAAAGCTAACTCTCTCTCAGTAGGAGGAGGCAGGGTATTACTGAATTTGTTTGAAAATATTTAGCACTGTTGTTCAGGAATTTTAGTTATGTCTGACTTTTTGTTACCTCCTTTGGGGTTTTTTTAGCAAAGACACTTTAGTGGTTTGCCATTTTCTTCTCTGGCTCATTTTATGGATGGGAAAAATGAGGTTAACAGGGTTAAATGACTTGCCCAAAGTCACAATGCTAGACCTGAACTGTGGTCAGATTTGAACTCAGAAAGATGAGTCTTTCTTCTGACTTCAAGACTGGCACTCTAGTGCCCTAATTCAAATTAAGTAAGAGGGCAAAGGTATTCGAAAACTATGGCCCAGTAAAACACAAAAAATATAGAATCTATCAAACTGGTGCCTCCTTCAAATAAGCAAGACAGTGTTTAGATTAGTGTTTGCAGTTTGTCTTCTACTGTATATGGATCCAAGTCCAAGAAGGAAATGGCAAACCACTACAATAACCCCTACTAAAAAAATTCCAAAAAGGGGTCATGAAAAGTCGGGCAGGATTGAACAACAACAAATGTGAAATAATGTTTATGTAAACATACTCATATAAACAACATATTATGTATCTGTAATGTATTTGAGTTGTAGTGGAAAGAATACTGGATCTAGAAGCTAAGAAAATAATTTTAATCCTTACTCTGATATTTAATAGCTTTGTTCTATGGGCAAGTCATTTACATTTTCTTAAGTCTCGGTTTCCACATCTATAAAAAGGAGAAATTAATACTGATACTCCCTACCCATATCAGGTTTAGCCGTGAAGTCAGAGAAAATGTGAAAACACCATCTGGTAAACCTTGAAGAGCTTTGTGACCCTGGGAAAGTCACTTAACCTCCATTGCCTAGCCCTGTAACAAATAAAATTAATATATAAGGATATATATAAAAGATATTAGGGTTTAAAAAATTAAAAACAAAACAAAACCTTGAAGTGCTATATAAATGTAGATTTATAGAAGTAGTAGTTGTATATCTTCTTCACTTAAGGTTTAATCAATAAGCATTTTCTAACTGTCTACTACACTGTGTTGAGCACTGGAAATTCAGACATGAAGGGCAGTCCCTTTCCTCAAAGAGCTGACATACTACTGAGCATCATGGTGACTCTGGTTTCTCTAAACTATGACAGCAGAGAACAAGGTCTGTCAGATCCTGCTGTAATAACTGGTAGGGTTCAAGAATAGGCCTGTATTAAGATTAAAATTCTCTGGGGATTGCATATTCATTCATACTGCTAGAAGGAGAGAGACACGGCACATGATCACATGGCCATTCACTAGCAAAAAAAAGGCTTACATTGCTTCCTCATTCTCTAATTTATGACCCTACCTTCCCTCCCCCACCCACCCCCACCCCCCCCCCCCCGCATGATATTATGCCTTCCATCTCCCTGGTTGGACAGACTTGATCCCAGTCTGAGTCAGAGGCCAGTCTTGCAGACACTGGAAGTCATGTGGGACTAGAGGTAAACATCTTCCTGGACACCAGGGAGCCAGAGACTTCTCCTTATACAGATAAGCCTCAGACCTCAAGTTCCTAACTCAATCAAAGGGTAGGGATGAGACCAAAATGAATTTTCTAAACTTTCCTTTTAGAAAGAAAAGAGGGGTACAATTTATATTAAATTTACACAATCCCCCCTCTGATTCTTTGGGGAGACTTCAATCCCTCCCAATTAATCATCCCATTTATAATATCTATATATTTCAGGATTGTTCTATCAGGGTGCACAAGGGCCCAAAGATATACATTTCATGGAGAGTCTAACTACAGTTGGGTGTTTCTTAACATAGAAAAATTGACTGAGAGACACAATGACAAGGAGCCATTAGGGGGCATGCTCCTTTTTTTTGGCACAAAGGTTTTACAATCAGGATGAAATAATGGTGAATGGGAAGAACAGACTAGACCCAAGTTACTCTAAACTACGGCAGCAGAGGAGGTCCTGCCAGGTCCTGCCACCCTAGAAAGGCATCAAGTACAGGCCTGAGACTTCCCTCAGTAAGTCTGAACTAATTATGAAGAGGTTGACCAACAGGTAAAGAAGCTTTTTTTTAAAATCACAATAATTCATGAAGACCATCTATTACTCAAATATTTAGGTTATAAAGGAGTTACAATTTATATTACTGGAGAAAATAACCACATCAATCAAAACCATACCTCTTAAAATATCCTAATAAATATAAATATTCATATATGAATATACATACAACTTAATATTTCATTTATTTTGAATTATTCACAATTTCAAACTTTAGCAACAGTATAAAAACATTTTGAAATTATACAATGAAAATTCAACCTGATTAAATTATAAGCATTAAAATTTTCATGTTGGCAAATATAGAAGTTTTTAGTTACTGAGTGACAATGCCAAGATGATAAAGAAAATCTTATTCCATAGCAAACAAACACATATTGCTAGTGAAAGAATACAAAAATGAAAATAAATGGGTTCATATAACAAGATATCATCTCTGATGCTGTATACTACCACTTTGTGGTACTAAATGGTTTCTTGCCTATTGCTTTTGATTCTTTATCAGGGATGGGGAGAGCAGGGTGGGATTAACTATCTGATAGGATTTATTTTCATCTACCAGCATTTAAAAAAATAAAAACTTACAAAAATAAAAACTTACAAAATAGTTCATTAAAAATGAATGCTCCCTGGGGGCAGCTGGGTAGCTCAGTGGAGTGAGAGTCAAAAGGGAAATAAAAGCATCACAGAAGCTAAGAGAGGAGAATTTTTTAAAGTAGAAATTGGTCAACAGTGTCAAATTTTTCCAATGGATCAGAGGATGAAGTCTGAAAAAAAGAACACTGATTTGCTGATAAGGTCATTAATGACTTTGGAAAGAACAGTTGCACAAGAGTATTTAGGCAATGGAAGCCAGATTAAAAGATGATATATGTTATGTAAATATATAATAAACATAAACATATTATACATAGCATACATAATTTATAACATAAAATAGAGAAAAGGATACAGAATGTGAAACTCAAGATAACAGAATGATAGAATTGAGGAAGAGACCTTAAAGAACATCTAGTCCAACCCCACCCCCCACCCCCTTTTCACAAAGACAAAGACTACTGTTACAGCTTGAAGGTTATCAGTGCTCAAAACACTGAAAAGTGATATGGTAGAAAAAGAACAGGACTTGAATCAGAGGACCAAGGATTGAACCTTGGTTCTGACACTGTGCCCTTGGTCAAATTACTTAAACTCTCTAGGTCACAAGTTTTTATCTGTAAAATAAGAGCAGTGGACTAAGTGAAAACTATTCTTTTTAGCAATGTAGTAATTAAAGAGAAAAAAAGCCAAAATAAGGTGTTTGGTTTTGCTTTTTAAAGAAAATGGGAGACCGAGAGCCTTTATTTTTACAGATGATAAACAGTGATTTGCCCAAAGTTAGAGGTATTAGGTGACAGGGTCAGAATTCAAACCAAGAAACTAAACGCTATAGTTTAGTGAAAGTTTGGTGGCAGAGCTGGGACTAGAAACTACAGGTGCCCTCTATTCCTCATTTCATAACCCAAAGCTGATGTTGCAAGCAGAGGTTCAACAAGACCTAGTTTCTGACCTTTGACTTCACCTCTAAGATACACTAATAAACCCTGGACCAAAGATTGACAGTGCATTAGGCAGCTTTTAATGTGAAACTAAACTGGCATTTAATGACATTTTAGGAAGCATCAACACCTTAGCTCTTCTGGTTTGGAAAGCTGGGGCGGCTTTGGAGAACAATAGCAGGCATTTATATTAAGCCGAAGGTTTGCAAAGCACTCTACATATATTATTACATATGGTCCTCACAATGGTCCTTGGTGCTATTATTATCCCCATTTTACAGGTGATGAAATTGAGGCTTGCCCCAGAATTGCAAAATTGTCTGCGGCGGAATTTGAACCCAGATCTTGCAGAGCGTGCCCACTCCAATGCCCTCCTGCTAGTCAGCGTCCAAACCACTGCACCAACCCCGCAGGTACCTTGGACACCCACCCCAGGGGAGGCGGCCGATGTACCTCGCTGCCACGTAGCCAGAGCCGGCGGCCGCTACGCCGCCCGCAGCCAGACGCCTCGGCCCAAGCAGTGACCTGGAGCCCCCTACGAAGAGAAGGGAGAAGCCTGCGCAGTCGCACCGCCGACGCCATGGCCAGGACTGCGCAATCGGAAACTGCGAAAGCTAAGTACGTCCGATTTTAGATCCCGCCCCGCTGGGGGCAAAGGAGAGCGAACCGGAGGGGGCTCCCGCTCGGAAGTGCGGCTAGAGGAAACAATGCCCTGGTTCAGAAGGTTCCGATCGAACCAACCAGAGATGCCAAACCAGACCTTCTTGGAAAGACCCCGCCCTTGAACTGGCCAAAGCTCGGAGCATGCGCTAAGCGATATTGGTGGCCTTTGCGTATTGTCTCTCTTGGAGAGGAAGGGACCTTGGTTTTGTTTGTTTGTTTGTTTGTTTGTTTGTTTTTATGCCTCATTTTGCTGGGGAGCTTTTTGTACGTGCTCAGCCACGCTAATTGACTAGCTAACTGACACCTCTAACCTGCGGGTTGCAGATCGTGCAGGAATTTCCTTTTAGCTCACCATCGGACCTTTAGGGGTAGCCTGACAAGTGTACAAAATTCTATATTATATTGTAATTTAGTTAATTGAATTTTGTGCCCTGACAATAACCACAGAGAACGGCGCTTTGAAGGTTGCAAAGTGCATTTGCTTCCTTTAAGGTGGGGATTCTTAACTTTCTGTGTTATGACTCCCCTTTGACAATCTAGTGAGATCTTTACATATTTGGACTCTTCCACAAGACTTAGAATTGTGAAGAATTGAGAGAATTTAGCACAGCAAGTAGTTAATTAGGAGGATTGAGTGACTGATTCTATCTTGTGGTTCGAGTCTGGAGCTAGCTCACTTTCCATTTGATTCAACAATGGGCCTAGTCCAAGTTCTGTCCAAATTCTCCAATTGTGGGAATTCGGAGAAAACCTCATTGCATTGTTTTACTCTAGCCCTGCATAGCTGAGAAACTGGACCAGCTATACCTATGTCTAAGGACCCTTAACTAAGGCTCTTGGGTATGTTGACCAGAAACACAATCAGATCCTAAGACTGATGTAAAGAGGTTTCTCATAATGTACATCTTAAGCAACCCATTTGTCTTATCTGAAAACTGGCCCCATTGTGATCAATTGATTATCATTTCCATTTTCCTTTGATTGTTTACAGATATTTCATGAACACATCTTTTCCTCAATTCATGGAATGGCACTTGTTCACTCTCTTCCTTTCAACTTGGAACATCTCTTATCCAATTAGAAATCAGATTGTCTAATGTATTTTTTCCTCTTAATTAATTGTTTTAATGGATAAAAGTTTTTCTTCCCCTGTATTCAGAGACCAGCCCTAACTGAGGAAGGGGCTGATCCCAATTTGTCAGGCAACTGGCATACATTGATTGCTTAATAAATTGATATGCTCAGAAGATCAAAGCTTTGTTTCTTCAGTCATTTCATCTATTGCTCATTACACAATCAATAAACATTTATTAAACACCTATTAAAAAGTTAGATGGCAAAGGTAATAGAATACTGGGTCTAGTGTCAGGAAAATCTGAGTTCAGCTTTGGCATCAGACACTAGCTATGTGACGCTGGGCAAGTCACTTAACTTCTTTGTCTCAGTTTCCTTATATGTAAAATGAGCCAGAAGAAGCAGCTAGGTAATTCAGTGGATAGAGAACCAGGCATAGGATAAGATGTCCTGAGTTTAAATCTGGACTCAGATACTTCCTAGCTGTGTGACCCCAGGAAAGTCACCACCCCAGGACTAAACAACAACAACAACAGTTGCCTACTCCGTGTCAGGCACTGTGCTAAACTCTGGGATTTTGCTGATTATTAGTTTCTTTTACCTGGTTATTTACTAGCCTCCCCTGCTCTTCCAGCTGTCAGTCAAATAGATCCCCACTTCCTCTCCTCTTCTTTAACTATCCTGTTGATTAGTTCTTTACATTTCATTTTTGCACCTCTTTCTAGGAAGGATTTCTCTTACTCTCTTCATTATTTATCATTTCTTTCTTTGTAACTCTAGACCCTCATTCTCTAGTTTATTACCCCTATAATTATCTAGACCTGCTCTCTTCTCCATATTCCTCATAAAATCAAAATTTCTGAGGTATTCATTCTTTGCTCTCCCTTTTAGATAGTTTCTGCCACTGCCTTGTAGAACTTGCCCCTTGGATTTCCATTATCCATTGTGCCTTACTTCCAGAATAAAGCCAATTTCTTCAGGCAACAGAGAAACTAACCCATGAAATCACCCTGCCCCACCAAGTCCCTGATTATTCAGCCTACCACTAATCTATATTCTCCTTCTGGTTACCTTCTTTCTTTCAGTATTCCAGCTTCCTACCTCTCAAGATGGGACAAGTGGGCTTTTCAAGCACCAAATTTCCCAGATCACAATACACAAGGTCCCTTTGCCTTTCACAGAACATCTTTCTTCATCTTTAGGCTCACCCTCTTTTTCTAACCTTCCTCCACTCTTCTTATCCACTACCCTGTAGGTTCTTTTCTTCCTGAGATTATTGGATTCACCTTCCCCTCATTGCTAGATCTTGATATAAGCAGAGTACATCACACAGTAGTACCCTCTTTTCCCTTCTCCTTTCTCCCTCTTTCCTTCATTCTCTCATTTCATAATGTAATCTCATAAATATATGTATATATATTCACTTGTAGGGAGACTGTCACCAGGTTTTGTCCATAATGCCACTAATTACTTCCACTTGACCTCTGCCTTCACCCCTGTCTTCTGTTCATTTAGAAAGAAGTCTTGTACTGGTATCTCTGCTATAATTCCAGTGCTTTTGCTGTCCTTGGCTATTATATTCATTCATACCTCCTGCATTTCTATTATCTGGGTGTCAAGAAATAAACAATCTTGTTGAATCTGGTTTTCTTTTTTAAAAATGTTTCAAATTTCTCTATTTCTGAACATTTATTTTTTTATTTATAGGTAAGCTCAGATTTTCTGGATAGTTCACTCTGGGCTATATCCCACCCTATAATACTCTTTGGAACATATTATTCCATTCTTCTCTGCATTTTATGGTGTGTACAAAACAGCATTGTGTTATTATAATGCCCTTTCCTTTGTATTTGAAGATCTTTCTGTAGAACTTGCTTTTGAATTGAATTATTAAATATATTCACTATGTGTGAAGGTTGCAGCCTTGTTTTTTTGTTTTTGTTATTTTTTGTTTTGTTTTGTTTCTGGAGGACTATAGATTCTTTCAATTGGTACTTCACTTTCTGTGTTCAGAAGCCCTGGGCAGTTGTCTTCTATTAAGGCTTTTTGCCCTCTTGTATGCTTCTGGGAGATTTATGATCCTTAGGTTTTCTCTCTACATCCAGCCTTTGAAATCAGTATGTTTTGCTTACAGAGGGAACATATTTTCTTTTAATGTTAATGTTTTTGCCTCTTTTCTTCTAGATTGTCCTTCACTTCTGTGTTTTATTCATTCCTAATTTATTGTTTTCTCTTTTATTTCTTTGGTAAGCCACCATTGCTTATGCCAGTTTTTCTATTCTGCCCATTATTTTTGCTGTGCAGGTCATAAATCCTTCTCTCATAATTCTCCCTTCTCTGTAAAATCACTCTGGAAATGTATATTGTAGTTCCATTTTCTCCTTAAATTCCACATAGTACTCTCTCATCAAGTGTTGGATCATTTTCTTTGTTTTATAATGTAATTGAAGTCTCCAAATCCATGAGTAAGGGATTCAGGTTATAGCAGTATTTATGCATAGATGTCCAAATTCTAACTTGGTCTGAAGGCCTTATTTCTTTCTGCTTTTAATTTCTCCTTGTTGATTTATCTGTTTAGATTCAAGGTCTTTGAGTTTAGTTTGAAAAAAAAAACACGTTTCTCCTGCCATAGCTTTTTGCCATCGTGCCTACCTCCCCTCCCCAATTTTCTTCGGAGCTGCCCCCTGTTGCTGGGGATCCTGCCTCCTGCTACTAACTCCCTGGGTGGTCCTAGCCTCCAGTTGCTGCTGCTGATTGCTGCTGACAAGCTGGAAGTCCTCAGAGCCTCTCTCCAAACAAGCTGACAAAGTATAAAATCCTTCTTTCCCTTACATTGCCAACAGCTAAGTGCTTGCTTGCTGCCTGCCTTGGAAGCCTGGGTGTATTTCCCTTAGGCCAGTGATGGGCAAACTTTTTAAAGAGGGGGCCAAAGGAAAGGAAATGCTCATCTGTCAGTCTGTTTCTAAGGCAACTCTTTCGAAGTTTAGTTATACTGTATTCTATTCATTGTATTCCTCAGATTAGGAATAATGTCACATGACCAGATAGAACATTTCAGGGGGTCCCATCTGGCCCGCAGGCTGTGGTTTACCTTTCACTGCCTTAGGCAATCCCTCTTAACTCCCTGTTCATGTGGCAGAGGAAGCAAGCTGTTCCCTGGTATTTTACCCCTAGGGGAAGAGGAAGGAAGGTTACTCTTCCTAAAAGGAAGTAGAATTGCAATTATGGCCCATTCTATGAAAGAGCAGTGCATTGCCTATTTCAAACAGCTCCCAGTTTTAGCATGTTTTGTGTGCACTGGTCCCTGCAATTAGCTTGCCTGAGATTCAAGGAAGAGATTCCTCTTCCTACAGCCCCTTGCCATTCTGGCCTGCCTGGTCTCTTCAACACATCAAATATGGGATTCCTCCACACTATGTTCAGGTCAGAATTCTCCCTCACTATGGGAGATCCCAGAGGTGTGAAAAAAGGAATCTAAATGGATAATGATCTTGGGGAGAGGAAAGAAGCTTAAGGAGTCTGGAGGTGAAATTTTTTTTTTAATTTTTTTTTTTTAAACCTTTAACTTCTGTGTATTGACTTATAGGTGGAAGAGTGGTAAGGGTAGGCAATGGGGGTCAAGTGACTTGCCCAGGGTCACACAGCTGGGAAGTGTCTGAGGCCGGATTTGAACCTAGGACCTCCTGTCTCTAGGCCTGGCTCTCAATCCACTGAGCTACCCAGCTGCCCCCTGGAGGTAAAATTTTTAAGCCTTTTCAGACTCCTGTTTTATGGAAATCTCTATATCAGAATTGGAAAAAGAAGTCTTGAATTCAATGCCTGTATCCTGTCATATATATTGTATTTGCTGATTGCTTGTTTTCAGATTTTATTTTGTTTGTTAAGTTCTGTTACACTGTGTCACTTTAAATGATTGTGTTTTGGCTATTAGTTGTATGTCTTTATTTGTGCCTCCCCATATGACTAGACTGAAGAAAATACCATTGTAAAAGTCCAGGAAAATTTAATGTTCTAAAAAATATTATTTTAAAGGGCCTTCTGAAGGGAAGTGCCTATTATATTCCCCACCTCTGCATTTATAAATATGTAGTGGATGAGATGTATAAAAGTCTCATCTGGAAGGTTTTTCTAAGGGGCATGATACCCCTAAACATTACCCGCCTCTGCATATATAAACATCAGAAGTAATTTTCACTATTGTAGTCCTTGCCTCCAAAATACAATGGATGGGACATATAAAAGACATACCTTTAGAGCTGTTATAGTCTGTGCCAAATGAGGGAGCAAACCAAAGGGGTTTGATTGTTTGATTACCCCATGATGGGTTATACAAGAGTTGGGAAAGTTAAGCGGTGTGATACCCCTAAATGGCCCCCAAGAGGGAGGTTTTCAGCCAAGATTGAAAGCCATGAGCTTCAGTGGCTACCTGAATTTATCTGTGTGTTTTTCAACACCCTCCTGGAGTGGGAGGAGTTGTATAATTGTCATGAAATTCTAGTTTTATAAAAATTTTTCTTGTTTGAGAGTAATTTTAGGATAAGAAACTTGCTATCTCCCAGAATCCAAGAAGTGAACTGCCTGGAGAAGGCACCATGGAGATGCCTGCAAAAACCTCACACTGCACTGAAAGATCCAGAATGAACTTTAGATTGTAGTGAAATTGAACTATGGGGGGTTGTAACACATTTATTTTGTATGTATACTCTTATGCTGAAGGGGACTGCCCCCAATTGGCTTTTTGTCAGTGTGTGCCTAGCAATCTTTGGTTTTGTTCTCTTTCCCTTTATCCACAAATTATTGTAATTTATAAGTTGGTTATGTTTACAAGATCCATTGGGGAGACTAGTCTTCCAAAGGATCTCAAGGAGGATTGTAAAATTAGAATCTGTTATCCTAAAAACTATGATTCCCAGCAAAACTACGACCCTCAACACAAACTATGATTCCCAGAACGCCACTCCCTGTTGTTATGTGCTGACATAGACAGGATATAAACTGGTTGGAGTTCCATGTCTAGCTCTTTCCTTCCTGTTGCAGCTTTGGTGGAGCACCATTATGAGCAGGTAGAAAACTTAGCCACGTGGTTCTATTTTGTCAGATAATAAACTTTAAAATTTAAAATTTTAAGTATTGGACATTAATTTAAGTCCTACACAGGACAACCCCAAGGAACTCATAATGAAAAAGGTTACCTACCCACCGTTATAGAAGGAACTGAGAGAGTCTGAATGCAGATTGAAACATGCCATTTTCCACCTTATTTACCCTGTGAATTTTTCTCTAGTGTAAGTGACGTGTCTTCTTTCACAACATGATAGACACAGAAACATATATTGTATAATAATACATTTATAACCTATATCATGTTACCTGCCTTTTGGGGAAGGGGGAGGGATGAAAGAGAAGGAGAAAATATGGATTGTAGAATATCAGAAAACAATTATTGAAAATTGTATTGGCATGTAATCTGGAAAAAAATAAAATATTTAATTTTTAAAAGTGATTTTCTTAAAGCACAGGGATGAACATGCCAGCCCCCTACTCAAAAAACTCCTGTGTCTTTCCATCACCTTCAGGAGCAAATCAAAATGCTTGTTTTTCATAACCTAGACCTCTCCTACTCTCCAATCCTCTTACACCCAACTCCCTGACATATACTCTTTGATCCAGTGACAAAGACCTCCTGACTGTTCCATGACAAGTTACTCTATCCCTCTGCTCTGGGTATTTTCTTTGGTTATCTCCCATATGTGGAACAATTTCCCTCCTCTGCTTCAACTCCTGTTCTTTTTGGCTTCCTTAAAGTACCAACTAAAATGCTGGCTTTTACTGGAAACCTTCCTCAATCAATCCTTCTTGGTTCTAGTGACTTCCTTCTGTTAATTATTTCATATTTTTCCTGAATATAGCTAACTTTTGTATATATTTATTTCCATGTTGTCTTCCCCATTAGATTGTAAGCTATTTGAGAATGGGTACTGTCTTTTGCCTCTTTTTGTATTCTTTTTTTAAAATATAATTTTATTTTTAAAAATATTTTTCCATGGTTCCATGATTCATGTTCTCTCCCTCCCCCCTCCTGGAGCTGACAAGCAATTCTACTGCGTTATACATGTATTATCACTCAAAACCCATTTCCATGTTATTCATTTTCTTTTTGTATTATTACCACTTAGTGTCTGGCACATAGTAAGTGAATAATAAATGCTTATTGATTAATTGATTGATTAGAGCAGTGATTCCCTGGTGAGTGCTGTAGTGATCCAGGGGGCCAGTGATGGCCACAGGTGCATTTCTCTTTCCTATTAATTGCTATTAAAACTTTAAAAAAAATAATTTTCCAGGGGGCTAAGTAATATTTTTTCTGGAAAGAGAGCGGTAGGTCAAAAAAGTTTGGGAACCACTGGATTAGAGGCAGGGTACTGAGTAAGCTCAGTAGAGAAGTTAGTTCATAGAATTGTTTTATTTTTGTTTATATTTTCTTTTATCCTTACCTTTAGGGCATCTGGAATTATGGAGATAGCCGAAGTTGCTTTATCTTTGTTAGATAATTTCTGTTTTGACTAGTTAAGAAGGACATCAAAATAAGTGTCAGTCCCTCATCTTCTTGATCATGTGACCCAGAAGTAACTCTATAAAATTTTATCTTATTAGATATGGCTTATCAACATTAGTATATAGAAAGTATGTCATATAAACTTGACTCAATTATTGTGCCGGTTGGTTTTGTTTAGCTACATATAGGAAGAAGATTGGGGAGAGGGACAGAACCAGAAATGACTGGTATAAAAAAATACACCAATACATTTTTTTCATAGAGAAAAAGAGATCAGGCTAAACTAATCTTATTAGATCAGGGAAATGCTAAACTAAAGGTTTGGTTTTTTGAGTTTTTTTGCAAGCCATTTTATTTTATTTTTCAATTAATAAGCATTTGCTTTCTCTCTCACCTTTAGTAAAATAGTTGACAAAATCTCTCATTCCATTTTTGTGAAAAAATGTGTTAGGTGAAAGCATGGTTATATGGATTCAGAATAGGGCTTACTCCTATGCCATTTAACATTTTTTATTAAAGGTTTCGATAAAGGCATAGACGGTAGGACTGTCAACAAAACAAAGGATATCTAATGTGTTTGGCGAAAAGTTAAGGTACAAAAAGATCTATTTTTGAGAGCCAAGAAAAGAAGCCTATTTCCTCTTTCATATGACAATTCCTTAAATACTTGAAGATTACTATCTCCTCCCCCCCACCACTTTTTCTTTTCCAGGCTAATGATCCCCAGTTCCTTCGGTCAATATTCATATGACATGAACTTGGGGCTCCTCAACTTCCTGTTACTCTCCTCCAGGGGCCCTCCAGCTTATCAATGAGTTTCCTAAAATCTGGCACCCAGAACTAAACAAAGTATCCCATATTTGATGGGATCAAGGCATAATACAAAGAAACTATTACCTGCAGACCAGTTCTTTGACTGCTATAAAACATTGTTGACTCATGTTAAGCTTGTAGTCCATCAAAATCCCCAGATCTTTTTCAGATAAACTGCTTGAAAGTATGTTAGCTATTGTTAAAATAAACACATTAGGGGACAGCTGGGTGGCTCAGTGGTTTGAAAGCCAGACCTAGAGACAGGAGGTCCTAGGTTCAAATCCGGCCTCAGACACTTCCCAGCTGTGTGACTCTGGGCAAGTCACTTAACCCCCATTGCCCACCCTTACCACTCTTCTGCCTTGGATCCAATACACAGTACTGATTCCAAGATGGAAGATAAGGGATTAAAAAATTAATAATAAAATAAACACATTACCTTTTATGCTTTGATCAAGCAGATAGGATATGATCCAGTTATCAATCTGTCCTCTCGGCAGATTAATTATATATTATATCCTAGTTTAGTCCAGAAAAAGTGCACAGTTTTCAGTTCCATTAATGACTGCGTCTCATGGATGAATCTGGAAAAGACAATATATAGTATAATGGAAAAAACACCAATATTGTAGGAAGCCTTGAATTCAGGTCTTGATCCTCTCCTTTAAGTAGTTCTGTGACCTCAGGCAAGCCACTTAAACTTTCTACAACCTGGCTTCCTCATTGGTAAAACAGGCTGCTAATATTTGTATTACCTCCTTTGCAGACTTCTTTTTAGGGGAAAGACTTTAATTTTTGTCTCTGAGTCTCTAATACCTAGCACTTTTTTATTCCTAGAACCAGGTGTGTAGTATGTACTGAATCCCTTTTTAGGGGCAGCCAAGTGGCCCAGTAAATAGAGCACTGAGCTTGAAATCAGGGAGACTCATCTTCATAAGCTCATATGAGCCTCAGGAGCTTCAGACATTTATTAACTATATGACCCTGGGCAAGTCACTTAGTCCTGTTTGCTTCAGTTCCTCAACTTTAAAATGAGCTGGAGAAGGAAATGGTAAACCAGCCCAGTATCTTTCACAAGAAAACCCCAAATGGAGTCATGAAGAATCAGACATGATTGAATAACAGCAACAAAAAAATTTCAAAGTGCTTTGTAAATATGACGGAAAAAATAACAGAAAAGAATTAGATTTTAACAGAGAATCTGAGAAAGCTAAAGACTTTCCCCTTAAGCTGGGTTTTTTAATCTTCTTTTGAGGTATGTAATCTATTTGTATAATCAATTTCATTGATTGCTCATGACAAGCCACTCTGGAGAAGGAGTCACTGACATCCTGTTTCGGGGTTAGAAATATTCTAAACTCGAGCATGTTTCCAAGGTCCAGGTATAGTTCGTGGCAGGCCAGGTCAGAACAGGAAGAATCAGAGCCTCAATAGATCAGAGGCAGATTTACAAGAAGAGAACAAAAGCAATCTCTCAGATCACCCCTGTGGCTGGGGGGCATAATCTCATTTAGCCTGTCAGTGATGCCTCTCAGCTGTATTATGATGATCTTAGGCTCATAAATATAGATGTATAAGATGTAGATAGATAGATAGATACAGATAGAGAGATATAGATATGGATATACATATATAGATACATGTATAGATATAGATGGGCATATAGATATATAAATATAGACATGGATATAGATGATACAGTTATAGATATATAAATATAGATATGGATATAGATACATATATAGATACATATATAAATATAGATATGTAGATACATAGATAGACATATAACTATAGATGTATGTATAGATATAGATGTATAGATATGGATAGATATATAGATATACAGATATAGATAGATAGATATGGATATATAGATACAGCCATATATATTAATAAATAGACACATATTTTATATATAAATATATAGATATTCATATATATATAACTATATAGATACAAAGACAGACAGATAGATATAAAGATATATAAATATAGACATGTAGATATATAGATAGACATATAACTATAAATGTATAGATACAGATTTATAGATATGGATAGATATATAGATACAGATATATAGATATAGATATATAAATATAGATATGGATATATAGATACGTGTATATGAATATATAGATACATATATAAATGTATAGATATAGATATACATATATATAACTATATAGATACAGAGTTAGATAGATAGATATAAAGATATATAAATATAGATATATAGTGCATAATTAGAATTTGCTCCCAAGGACTCTAAATCCCAGCTTCCCATGTTCCATCTCATGTTCCATGCTAATGTAGGGGGTAATGTATACATTTCAATGTAGCCCCACCTCTCACTCTCTTTTCATGGGAACGCGGTTTGAGGATGTTGGGTGAGTGCCAGGCAGTTGAATTTTATTTCACGTGGTCATACTTAAGTTTTGTTCTTTTATTTCTTCTACTTCAAATGACTATTAATAAACTTTATAAAATACAATATCTGCAGACACTTCCCAGCTGTATGACCCTGGCAAGTCACTTGACCCCCATTGCCTACGCTTACCACTTTTCTGCCTTGGAGCCAATACACAGTTTTGACTCCAAGATGGAAGGTAAGGGTTTAAAAATAAAATAAAATAAAATAAAATATAACATAACATAACATAACATAACATAACATAACATAACATAACATAACATAACATAACATAATATAATATAATACCTGGAGTTATTAGACATTAATTTTAATTTTACAGTAGATATAGACATAGATAGACATAAATGTAAATATATAGATACAGATATATAGATATGGACAGATATATAGATATAGATTCAAAAATATAGATATAGTTATATATAGATATAGATAAAGATATATAGACATATAGATGTATAGATAGAGATATGTATATAAATATAGATATATAGATAGATGTATAGCTAAAGATAGATATAGATATGTATCAATATATAGATACAGATATAGATATATAGTTATATAAATATAGATGTAGATATATAAAAATATACAGATATATAGATATAGATATAAAAATATAGATATTGTTATGAATAATATCAATCTAGATGGATATATTCAATAATATTAATGGTTTATCATAATCCATATTGGTAATTAAGAAAGCCCCGTGCCTGCTAAAATCTAATTCAAAACTCCCACCATTACCTTCACTCTCAGTGCTTCATAGGAAAGAGAGGGTACCAATCAAGTTCTCTCTATTTAAGCTTCTCCTTACATTGGCTTACATCACCATGTAAGAAGGAAGCCTATTGAATCATGGGAAATGTAGTTTTCAAGTCCCCTAAACATCCACAGGAAGTTTATATCATGGACCTCAAAATCAGTTGGAGGGTCCCCAAATTTTCAGTATCACAATATAGATATATAGACAGACAGACAGACAGAGACAGACAGACAGAGACAGACAGACAGACAGATAGATAGATAGATAGATAGATAGATAGATAGATAGATAGATAGATAGATAGAAAGATAGTCCAATACCAAAAGGTAACCCCTAACCCCTGGGGAAGGACCAAAAATGGCCATAGTATATGCTATGCACCAAAGTACAAAAATTCCCTTACTTGCCTTCTCAGGGGTTATCTGACAAGAGATACTCATAGAAGCACGCCCTTATTGTGCAAGGTTCTTCAGAATCCCAATAATGGGGTCATACCCTTTTTGAATTCCAAATAATCGCTTGAGTCTGAACTGTTCCCTCCAATAGTAACTGAAAATGCTACAATGTTCCATAATGGTGATCAGCCTATTACAGCCAGTAACAGGGTCTGCTCTTCCTCATAAACTCTCCCATTTTGTACCATCCCCCCAAACTCCTACAGGCTGGGCAGTGCAGTGTATCTAGTTGAAATTCAAGAAGACCTCCTTGCCACAGTATTAATTCAACTCATTGCTTTTTGCCTCTGGCCCACTACCTCTACCTATACTCTCTTAGGGAAAATAGTCATATCCATCAGGTATTATTAACAAATACTTAATCTGGAGAGATTTATATGAAGTAATGAAAAGTGAAGTGAGCAGAACCAAGAGAACATTGTACACAGTAACAGCAATAATGTGGAATGACCAAGTGTGAATAATTTAACTATTATCAACAATACAAGGATCTTGGACAACTCTGAGGGACTCATGACTGGAAAGGTTATCCACCTCCGTAGAAGAACTGATGGGAGTCCAAATGCAGATTGAAACATACCATTCTTCACGTTATTTCCTCCATGAAATTTTCTCTAGTATAAGTGATATGTAATTTCTTCCACAAACATGACAAAAATGGAATTATTTATTGCATGGAAACACAGGTACAACCTATAATCATATTACCTGCTATAAGGCAGGAGGAGAGTGAAGGGGAGAACATGGATTGAAAATATTAGAAAATAATTATTAAAATTGTATGTACATATAATCTGGAAAAATATAAAAACAAATAAAATACTCTTGAGTAGGACCATAAAATCATTCTAAGTCTATCAGAACTGTTATTTCTATGTTACTATTTTTTTAAGTTATTCTCAAAATTTTTGGTCTCAGAATCCCTTTACACTTTTAAAAATGATCAAGAACTCCTCTAAATAAATTTGTTTATGTGGGTTATACTAATACTTACTATATTATAAAAATAATTTTTATCTCAAGATCCCCTTTTCAGGTGAGAGGAATCCTTGGACCATACTTTGAGAACAGCTGCTCTTTAATCCATATCTCTTTGTCTATTCTACAAGACTATTATGAAATACTTTATTAAAAATTTGGCTAAAATCTAGGCAAACTGTATCCACAGCATCTTCCTCATTTATGAGTTTAGTAATCCTCTTAAAAACAAACCAGAAACCCAAAACAAAAATGAAATTACCCTAGCATGACCTGTCCTTAATTTTTTAAAATTTATTTTTAACATTAATCTTAAACATTTTTTGAGTTCCAAATTCTTGCCCTCCAAGCTTTCTACACCCACTGAGAAAGCAAGCTATATATCAATTACATATATAAAATTATGTAAAACACAATTCCACATTAACTATGTTGCAAAAAAAAAAAGAAAATTAAGAAAGTGAAAAAAATTGCACTTCAATTTGTAGTCAGAGTTCATTAGTTCTCTTTCTAGATGTAGCATTTTTTAAATTATGAAAATTATTACAATATTGTTATTTTTGTGTACAATATTCCTTTCCCCCAGATTTTTCCCAGGCTTCAGTGTTAGTTTTCTGTTCTACTTCTGTCTATGGCAGTCATTAAATAATAATACCTAATATTTATATAATGCTTTCAAGTGTGCAAAGAATTATACAACTATGATCTCAATTTATTCAGTTGGTCATTGTTACAATATTTTTGTTTCTCTGTACATTTGTTCTGGTTCTGTTCACTTCATTTTGCATCAGTTCATATATGTTTTCTCAGATTTTACTAAAACTATCCTCATAATTTCTTATATTACAATAGTATTCCATTATAATTATATACCACAATTTATTCAGCCAGTCTTCAATTGATGACCAATCTCCTCAATTTACAATTCTTTGTGGCAGAGCTGTTATAAATATTTTTATACATGTAGTTCTTTTTTTTTTAAACTCTTATTATGTATTGGTTCTAAGGCAGAAGAGCAGTAAGGGCTAGGCAATGGGGGTTAAATGACTTGATCAGGGTCACGCAGGAAGTGTCTGAGGCCACATTTGAACCTAGGACTTCCCATCTCTAGGCCTGGCTCTCAATCCACTGAGCTACCCAGCTGCCCCCAATGCCACTTCTTTCAATATCTTATTATTTCATTTATAAGATCCAGGTTCCTTGATTGATTGAGAGCAGCTAAGCGCTCTTTCACTATCTTCTTACTTACTGTAATATCAGCTCCCTATTAGTATTTTTCTATTCTGTCCTTTCCAGTCTAAAGATTGTTCTCTCATCCTAATCTAATTGATCTCTCATAGGTTACATTTTTTGTCTAATTTATTATTTTCTACTTATTAATATTCACGCCTCATTTCCTTCTCCCCATTAAATTTTGCATCACTAGTCCCTAGTTCAAGGCTTTAAAAATGTTTAAATATGTCAGTGGATTTAAGATCGAATCAATGTGAATACTCTCAATACTAGTGCAGGGTGTAACTCATGAATACTTTTTAATCCTGTGTAATTCTTTATTTTTTACATACAGCCTCCACAGCTGATCTACTTGGTTCTATGGAAGTATCACTCAGATTATTTTGTGGGTACAAATGCAGCACTCTAACTATCCATCTGTTATTTTTACTCTTACTGTATAATCATCTTAGTCTGAAATCTTAAAATGTATGCATATTTTTTTAACCAAACTCATGATTAGGGAACTTTCTGCAAAGTAAATAGGTCAGCAGCAGTTTGTAGCTTTGTCTTATGAAGTTGCCTTTAGGTACTGAGAAACATGCTGAGACCCTCACAGGTAGGACTTGAACCTATGTCTTCACTATATTCCAGCTACTTCTCCTGAAGCTTTTTCTAATCTTATATGTTTTTGATATCTTTGATCTTAATTTTGCACATAAATCATGACTTGTTATTATGGTGTAACTTATTTATAGCCATCATTGTTCTTAGAGGAGATGATGTGTTAATAAATTGTTGATGACAAATTGTTGACAAATTGATGATAAAACGTTATCTTCGGAAACAGTCAAGACAACTCCAATGTGAATTGTAACAAAAGTAAAATAAGATGTGATTACTTGTAATGTATCTAAAGTAAGGAGAGTAAAAGAGTGGGGATGCCTGCTACTTTCAACATTTGTGCTCCAAAAAAATGATTTTTTGTGGTGGGGGCTAGGGTTGGGAATTCATGTGATCCAGAGGAAATGCAAACTTTTCCTCACTTATCATTTTAAATTTCAAAATTTGTCCTCTCTTCCATTTTGCCAGACTTCAGTGTTAATTTTCTGTTCCACACTTGTCTATGGCAGTCCTTAAATAATATCTAGCATTTATATAGTACTTTAAGGTTTGCCAAGAATTATACAAATAAATATCTCAGTTTATCCTCAAAACAATCCTGGGAGATAGGTGCTATTATTGTTTCCATTTTAAGATGAGGAAACTGAGACAAATTGAATTTTTGTTTTTGTTATTATTTTTTTTTTGTGGCTTGTCCATGATCACACAGCTAGTAGTAATCTTCAGTTGGATTATTCTTGTGGGTCCTGACCCCATGACCAGTGCTTTATCCATTGGGCCACCTAGTTGTGAATAAAATCTATTCTGAATTGCTTTTCTTCAGTCAAAGCCCTATTGAATTTAATCTTAGGAAAGTAGTTTGGAAATAAAAGGTAAATTTACTTTTATTGTATGTAATCTTTTTCCAGTTTCGTTTTATCTGCCAAATATTTATTGCTCACTGAATATCTCCTCCAGCAACAAAAATGAAAAAGTATTTGTTTACCTCTGTAGTGTTTATATTGTAGTTGCGAAAATTAGTAGGCACTTGAAATAGGCTTGTTGAATTGAACCTAATCAAATTACACATGGTAAAGTTCAGTCTAAATGCACCAGATCCTTTCATCCACCTAATGATCTCTTTTCTCATCCTCTAGTCTTGCTGGGGCAGGCAGGCAACTCTAAAGCTACACACTGCGCCCCCTGGAAGTTTGGAAAGTTGCTATTAGTTACCATCCGTGGTCTTGCATTAAAACCCCTAAGATGAAAACCAAATCCACACTTGAAGAGTGCCAGTATCCAACTGGACGTGAGGGAGAAATGGATTAGCAGATAGGCGTTCTCGGCGGCGTCTAGGTCTCTAGGTCACTCCTGAACGCACTGGAAAGTGGCAGAATGGAATCTACTAACGGCGGGGAAGCAGGGGGAGTAGGGAGGATCCAAGCCCGATGGCGATGGCTTGGATGGCTTCGTAGACCGCAGGGAAGGGGCACGAGTCCAGGACCCGGCGCGCTCGGAGTTACTATGCAGATGATCGGGCCGGGTTAGCAACCACACCTCTAGGCTTGAGCTTGGAAGAGTGGAGCCTAAAGGACCGGATAAGAGAAGGGGCGGGGAGTTGGGGGGGCGGGGCGCGGTCACAGCCCCGCCTCTTTTGGTTTGACTCCTGGTTCCTGTAAACCCTGGGCCTGGGCCGAGTCTACTGGAAGCTCCTCTCCTGTGTGGCTACCTTTTCCACCCCTGAAAAGTCCTGGACCCCGAGAGGTGAGTGTGGTGTCTTGGCAGGAGGGAGCTCCATATCTTTCTTGTGGGAGGGAGAGGAGAAAGAGGAAGAAAGTGGGTGAGAGGGCAAGACGAGAGAAACCCAGGGCTCTCTCAGCTCTCTAGCTCGCTTTCTGGGAAGGGATGGAATCTGGCTGGGCCCGCAGTGCCAGTCTTCCTCGCCAGGGATGGGACCTTTCCCAAAGGCCTCGTCTCCCAGCCCTGAGAACTCCTCTTGACTGGGCAGGATGGCAGCTCCCCGCCCCTCGTCCCCGGGAGGGCTTGGGCGCCGTCAGGCTGTGCCTATGGGAGTGGCAGCAGCCAACTTGGGGTCAGATTGGCTCCCTTGTGGTGGCTTCTTTGCTCCAGCAAGGTGGAGCTGGAGAGCGCGCCTGAGGCAGCCTTTGAAGTCCTCCGGACGCCTCACCTGGAGGAGAAATCTCTCTATGACCGTTTTACCTTCCCGGAGCCAGGGAGGGGGAGGGCGAAGAGTCGAAGCTGCCTCCGACCGGGATGGGCTTCGTTGGGTCTGGGAGATTAAGATGGCCATTTAACACCCGACTCTTGTGAAAAGGAAAACTTGAGCGATCTTAAAGCCGTGTGAATGTTTTGTCATTTTTTGAGTTTTAATGAATTCAGTGAATGTAAATGAAAAAGTGCCATTTTTTGAAGGAAGTTGATTTCAGAGATTTTGCTAGCGGAGGGTTCAGGATTGTACTCAGACTTTTTTTTTTTTTTTTTACAGAAACAGAAAAGTTTCACCCGGTTTATTCGCTTCTACATTTCTCTCCAAGTTTCATCCAGATCTTACCGTTTTGTCTGTTCTGGAGAGGAATGAGAGCTGAGTCAATTTTGCATTTGTAGGCATTCTAGAGGAGATAGAGATTGTTGATTAAACCTGAGTCCCAGACATGGATTTAGGAAGTTCTGAGTTCCAATCCAACCTGCTTACTAGATGTGTAATCCTGGGCAAATCGCTTCAAAGCTGTCTGACCCAGATCTTTCAAATGTAAAATGTGAGGATAAAAGGAGATTTGCAAAGTGCTTTGGAAATATGGAAACTATTGATATTATTTTTTGGAAGTTCTACAGATACTACCAATAATCAAGAGAGATCTTAATTCTGTTACAACCTATTCTGGTAATATTAGATTAGACATCTGTTCCATTTGATCTTAGGCCTGAAGTCTGCAAATCACTTTAGCTATCTGTACAGGCTGCAGACCTAAGCAGTATGCTGGTTGTGCAGGCAGGCCAGAAGCTAAGGTACACGAAGAAAGGGAGAGGAACAAGGTCAGAAAAATTCCCCTGTAATTTGAAAGAGGCCAAAGAGAAAACACGGAAGCTGGATATGTTGTGGAATTATAGAATGACACCTCTTTTGGCATCAGAACCCCAGATTATGTAGTTTGTAAACTATAAATGGATAGATAAAGTGAGTGAAGGAACTGAGGAGAAGATGATAATCTTTTCTTTAAGCTTATCTCTTGGAGGAACACTGACAGAGAAACCTTTTCTAATTTTCTAGACTGATAGGGTGAGAAATTTAATATAAATTTAATATAAAATGATTGTTTACACTTTGCATACAAATTGAGGAGAATCATAAATGTTCAAACTGAATTTTATCTTAAAATTCTTAGCAATCTGTCACTATATTCTTGGAATGTATTCTTTGTGACATATGTGCCTATAAACTACTCTCAGTTCCTTTTTATTTTCATTTGTGGTAGATATTGGGAAGTGCCATTTTCATTTCTTTTGTCTTTTTTCACTTAGAATATTGCTTTACTGCCCTCCCCATCCCCCAAGCCAGTTAGAAATATTCTGTTTAACCATAATTGAATTGTCAGCATGGAATCTAGAATTCCCCCAAATTTGCAGCCTAGTATGATTCGATAACCCCAGTTTAGTTAGCTTAAAGGTGAAAAGCCCCTAGTTTGACCTTGTCACTTGAGAGTTTCTCCAGGAGGGCAAAATCCTGCTTCACTAGTCTCAGACTACAATAGTCAAAGTAGTTTTAGTGGGGATGGTTAATCCTATCTTGTGGGATGGTTTCTTCCCCTAGGCCAAAGTCCTTTACATACATGGCCCAGCCCTTGGATGGATCTTTCCCTTTTGTGTCCATTGTAAAGTCAATCAACTATCCCTCTCTTCCTCAGTTCCCATGTTCCCCTAGAATGGTATTTAAGCTTTCCAACTTTGATGGTTCTTGGTAGTTGTCATCTAGCAAGGTGCACTCCCGGGAGTTTGGTGACCAGAGCTGCCAGAGTCTGGGACTCTGCTTGGGTTTATAATGTACAGCTCTTCCAGGAGGCCTAATTTAGCACTGAACCCCTTTTCTTAATTAAAGAGTGGTTTTTCTGACTATTTAATAGTTCTGTGTTTTTTTTCCCCAGTTAACAGAATTCATATAAGGTTTTATTTTGGACCTATGATTTCATCAATGCAGGAAATTCTTATTGTGGAATTCCATCAATGCAGATATTAGGTGGTGACTGTCTTATTGACTCACTCTGTGGTTAGTCTTAATAACAACAACTAAAATCTATGTAGTGCATTTAATAAAACCCTGAATAGGGGGCACCTAGGTGGCTCAGTGGATTGAGAGCCTGGCCCAGAGATGGGAGGTCCTGGGTTCAAATATGACCTCAGACACTTCCTAGCTGTGTGACCCTGGGCAAGTCACTTGACCTCCATTGCCTTGCCCTTACCACTCTTCTGTCTTGGAACCAATACATAGTATTGATAACCAGACTGAAGGTAAGGGTTTAAAAAAAAAAGAACCCCTTGAATAATGCAGCTATTATTATTTCAATTTTACAGATGATGAAATTCTACCTGAGAGGTTAAGTGATTTACTGAGGGATAAATAAGATGTAACTAAGGTAGTAACTGAACTCAGATATCCTGACTCCAAGTCCAGAATTTGATTTTTCCACTATAATTATTAGTCTTAGTTGGAAAATTGATGAAATATTTCATTATTGTATCTACATAAAGAGCCATCACTACTGAAGAAAAATATTCATTTTCAGATGAATAACTGAAACAAAGATCAGTAAAGGTGATGACAATTCTACAGATGTTGGGTATTAACCACTTTGGGAAATTTCAAACTTTGGCATCTCATTTAATTGCTCTCCAATAATGTGGGTTTATTTTTCGTTCTTGTAGTTTATTTTTGGTCATTCTCCCCACTTCTATAACCGATTTCTCTGCCTATTCAGCTTGTCCTTTCTTTGGTTACTAAAAAGAATCATTTGGTCAATGTTCAAATTCATCAATTTTGCTACTTTAATAGACTTTGTTTTCTTGAATATTTAAAAAAAATTCAGACTTTGATTTTGGGAGTGAAATTTAAACAACTGGCTAAAATGTAATATTTTATAGATTTTGTTTATTCAGATATTATTTATATTCATTGAACCAATGCTCAATATACAAAGTTTGGAAATATGCTAGTGGTATTAACCCACACTTTTTAATAGGTTATTATATTTCCCTAAAAGTTTGAAGAAAATTATAAAAATCCTACATAGGTAATATTTAGGAAAAAAAACAACAAACCTGAGATGATTACAGTTTTGTTCAATTCTACCACTGCCAATTAAAGATGTTGCCAATATTAATTCAGCTTCCCTTGTTAAAAAATAGAGGAAAATACTTATAGTCATGGTCCTATATGCATTTTGTAATGTCCTGTTGCCCAAAGAGAGAGAGAAAAGTAATGTCTAAGTTCCTGTTCAGTGAATGAAAATAAAATTGCAACAGGTAACTATGTTTGCCTAATATTCATCCTAATAAATTGCTTACTGCTTTAATTTCCATTACTTTTGGTTGAAATACTACTGTAGTTTACTTATTTTTAAAAGGTCAAAGAGTAGTAAAAGCATAAGAAAAATGCCTATGAATATAAGCCCATAAATATTGTATAGGCTAAATTTCGTTTAGTGAGAATAATGTTTAGAAAGAATTAAAAATTGGAATAAAGCTGTCATTTTAATATATTAATCATATTCTTATTCATAATTACATTTATAGGGTGTTTTAAAGTTAGTTATCAATCACTTTACAAACTTTAAAAATCCTCAAACCAGGGGGAAGCTGGGTGGCTCAGTGGATTGAGAGCCAGGCCTACAGACGGGAAGTCCTAGGTTCAAATATGACCTCAGACACTTCCTAGCTGTGTGACCCTGGGCAAGTCACTTAACCATTGCCTAGCCCTTACCACTCTTCTGCCTTGGAACCAATACACAGTATTGATTCCAAGATGGAAGGTAAGGGTTTAAAAAAAAAATCCTCAAACCAGCCCTGTGTAGTTGATGTTAGAAATTTTATTTTTCCCGATTTCTTCTGTAGTTCTCCCTTTGGGAGTTTCTATCTCCACTCATACTCACCTTGGAGCCCTGGACTACTACTTTGTTGTTGTTGTTTCTTTTTTTAAATCCTTATCTTCTGTCTTAGAATCAATACTGTGTATTGGTTCCAAGGCCGAAGAATAAGAGTCACATAGCTAGGAAGTATCCTAGGCCAGATTTGAACCTAAGATCTCCCATCTCTAGGCCTGGCTCTCCATCCACTGAGTCACCCAGCTGCCCCCTTGACTCCTACTATGGTTTGTTATCCAGTGCAGACTTAGCTCTGGAGCCTCTATGGATGAACTTAATTTGAATGGCAAATTAGGCACTACCACTAGCTCAAAAGCAGCAACATTTTCTAAGATGGCCTAGAAAGAATTATAAAAGTATTCCTGTCCCAAACTTGGGTTTCAGCCTCCCACAAATATAGAAATTCTCCATGGGAAGAGAGGAGCCAATTGAGTGTGCTGAGCCCGTGTTCATTGCCCAGGGAAGGAACCCCTGATGTCCTTTCCCAGCCAGGGCATCCTCAAGCTTCACGGCTCTCCTCTTCTTTGCCATCTGTGTCTGGCAGCCAGGCTCCGTGGTTCCCTTTTCCTCCTGATATCAGCACCTGTCTTCTGGGGCTCTTTCTCTCTGCTGCTAACGGTCCCATTCCTTAAAGCTTCTCTACTTTGAGAGACTTGGAATGTGGATGTCTGTTTTCCCTTCTGGATGCCTCTGAAATGTGACTCTAAACTCTCCAAACGGGAGGGTGAGCTCTGCTACAGAGTGCCATCTCTAGGGGCAAGTGGAGAAAGAAATCTCTTCTCCTGCTCCATGTCAGGGTCTGGGCTCTTCTTTCTTTTCTCTCTTTCTTTTTTTTTTTTAAATTTGAAAAATTGTATTTAATTAACTAATTTAGAATATTTTTCCATGGTTCCATGATTCATGAAACCTCCCCTCCTCCTTCCTCCCTCCTGTAGCCAATGAGCAATTCCACTGGGTTTTACATGTGTCATTGATCAAGACCTATTTCCATATTATTGATATTTGCATTAGGTTGATCGCTTAGAGTCTATATTCCAATCATATTGGGGAGCTTTTAGACGATCCCAGGAGCATGACCCATCTTCTCCAGGCTGGAGGCTGACCTTTCTCTTTCATCACCCTTTTATCTACTCCTCATTTTTTGTGTGTGTTTATTTCATTTAGTTTGTAGGGAGGACACCCCATTTCCCCTATTACAATGAGGTCAGATTCAAAAGACTTTTTGAGAGTCAAATCAAATAAGAATAAAAAAAGAGGTTCAAAAAAGTGACTGATTCAAACAAAATCAAAGCCCTTTCATGGTGCTAGAGGACCTGGCATAAAGAGTGCTGACAAAAGATGACCCTAAATAGCTCCAAAGACTCTGGTGCTTTCCAACTCTTTCTGTGAAAGGGCTAGAAGGAATGACGGCTAAAATTAAATGGTAAAGCATTGGCAGAACACCTTAAAATGTAAAGTTTGTGTGTAGAAAGATCCTCCGGCGTACTATCCTTATGCTCGGCATTCCTTGCTCTCACTACCATCCCTGGTGATGTCAGAAGCTCCCCCGGGGGGGGGGGGGGGGAGGACAGCTTCCCTGTAACTTGATGTTAGAGTGGGCTAAAGCATAGAGGAGTTGGGGCTCATTCTCCTTCAGCAGTGCGGAGCCAGGATGTGTTCCTGGTGAGATTGGAACCCAGAGCTTCCTGTCTTTAAGGCCAGTTCTCTATTCATTCCTCCTCTCTGCCACTCACTATATCTATTTTAATTTAAAGTACTGGTAATATAAAGAATTAATCTATTTTAGGTAACTTTTAGTAGCTGGGTTGCACAGTGGGAAAAAGCATTAGGCTTGGCATCAAGACTTCATTCAAATCTTGCATAGATGTGAGTTATAGGACTCTGGGCAGGTCACTTTACTTCTCTTTGCCTCAGTTTCCTTATTTGTAAAATGAGAGTGTTGGTCCCTTCCAGCTCTAAATCTATGACCCTATAATCCTAAACTTTAGAAGTAAGACATTTTATTTTCATGGATGGAATAGATAGGATAATAGCTTTAGAGCTGAAAGGGATTGTTTTGTGCATCTATTCTTAGTATCCTGTACTCTTTTTTTTTTAAAAACCTTTATCTTCCATCTTAGAATCAATACTGTGTATTGGTTCTAAGGCTGAAGGGTGGTAAAGGCTAGGCAATGGGGGTTCACACAGCTGGGAAGTGTCTGAGATCAAATTTGAACCCAGGACCTCCTGTCTCTGAGCTTGGCTCCATCTGCTGAGCCACACAGCTGCCCCTAGCATCATGTACTTTTAAAATATTGCCTAGCCCTTACTGCTCTTGCATAATATTGATTCCAAGATGGAAGGTAAGGGTTTAAAAGAAATATTGCTTCTAAATTCTGTTGTGAATCAACCAAATGAAATACTTCAATTGCCCAGATAAAAGGAGGGGCTATTTGACAGACATTCAATTTAACAAACCTTCGTCAAGTGCTTGTAAGTCAGTCAACAAACATTTATTAAGAGCTTCCTGTGTGGGATACAAGTAAGGAAAAAAAAAAAAAAAGAGTTCCTGCCCTTAAGAAGCTTACAATCTGATGGGGGAAGACAACCATGCACAAGAGGGAGCTGGAAAGAGGAGGCACACAGTAAGCAGTACCCTTGATCTGTGGAGTTGAATCCAAGCAGAGCTGCAAATGGAAAGTGGAATGAGCTGGAAAGTACAAATTCTACCTTCTATTACAAATATATAAATTTGCCTTGTTTGTTTCAGACTCGGAAGAGGCAGCTCTTCTCTCAAAGGACAATTCCTCTAATTGGGTCTTTGATTTCCTCTAGGAGCTTGCCTCTGTGATCAACCCCCTATTCCCAGGATTTCTCCCTATCTTTTCCCTTCAAAAACATGCCTAGATCTTCTCCATCTTTAAAAAAACCTTTATTTGGTTCTACTGTTCCATCATACTTTCCATCTTATGCCTCCCCTCCCTTTCTTAACCAGACTCCTAGAAAAAAACAGATTCTCTTCGCATCTTCTTTTTCCTTATCATACTTCTCAACACATTGCTTCAAAAAAGCTAAAATCTTGGCAACTCATCCTATCACTTTCTGGCAAATAGAAGAAATGGAAGTAGTGTCAGATTTTATATTCTTGGACTCAAAGATCACCACATCACTTCTTAGAAGGAAAGCAATGGCAAATCTAGGCAGCACTAAAAAGCAGAGACATCATCTTGCTGACAAAGGTCCATATAGTCAAAGCTATGTTTTTTTTCTAGTAGCTATGGAAGGCTGTGAGACTTGGATTATAAGTAAAGCTGATCACCACCAACTGATGCTTTTGAATTGTGGTGTCAGACACCAAGACTTGAGAATCTCTTGGACAGCAAGATCAAATCAGTCAGTTCTTAAAGGAATTAATTCAGATTATTCACTGGAGGGCCAGATACAGAAGCTGAAGCTAAAACACATTGGTTACATAATGAGAAGACAGGATTCATTGGAAAAGACCCTGATTTTGGGAAAGACTGAAGGCAAAAGGAGAAGGGGATGGTAGAGGTTGAGATGGATAGATAGTGTCATGGAAACAATGAACATGTATAGACTTTGAGAGATAATGGAGGTTGGAAGGGCCTGGTGGGCTTTGGTCCATGAGGTCACAATGAACTGGATATGACTCAATAGCTATCATCTATCTGTCTTTTGATCTGTTCATCCATCCATCCATCCATCCATCCATCCGTCTGTCTGCCCGTCTGTCTGCCTGTCTATTTGTCCATCTATCCATCTATCCATCTTTCTTCCCCTCTCTCACTCCTTTCTTTCTCTCTTCCTTTCTCTTCTTCCTTCTTTTGTTCCTTCCTTCCTTCTTCCCTTCTTCCCTTCCTCTCCCCTTCCCTTCCTTCCTTCCTTCTCCCTTTCCTCCTTCCTTCCTTCCTT
>NC_058130.1:622635831-622682134 GCF_016433145.1 Gracilinanus agilis
CCTTCCTTCCTTCCTTCCTTCCTTCCTTCCTTCCTTCCTTCCTTCCTTCCTTCCTTCCTTCCTACCTTCTTTCCTTCCTTCCTTCCTCCAACCTCTTGAGCTCCAGTTCCACATCTCCAATCACTTATTGGACTTTTCTAAATGAATGTCTCCTCACTAGCACCTTAAAATATGCAAAGTAGAATTCAGCATTTGAGCTCCATTAATCTGTGACCTCTCCTACCTTCCCTATTTTTGTTGTTAGTACTAGTATCATCCTCTTAGTCCTCTAGGCCTTGCAACCTTGGAGTTATCTTTTCTTTCCCTCCATTCCCAACAACAGTTGCCAAATACTATTGTTTCTACTTCCACACTCTTTCTACCTGGAATCTTGCTCCCTTACCAGTTTAAGTTTAACTAGAGTTCCCCTGTCCCTGGTTAACCCCTGGTTAAGAGTTCTAGGTCTCCCTCCATGTGGAATAAGCCAGGTGGTACAGAGAAACCTACTTGACCCAGATCTGGAAGAAAGAGCATTGAATTTGAAAAAAGAAGTAGTGTAATACAGAGGAAAGAGCTCTGATTATGTTGTCAGAGAACCTAGGTTCAAATTTTGCCTTTGATGCATGATCTGTCAGACTAAGTGACTTGACTTTGCTGGGTATCAGTGAAAAATGTAATGTGCAGGTACTGGTCTAAGTGTCTACTGAGGCCCTTTGCAACTCTTAGTCTATGAAATTAAATCTGTGTTCAAATCCATCACTTGCTAATTAATGTGTACCTAGGTAAGTTGCTAATATCTCAGAGTTCAACTTTCCTCAGCTGTTAATTGAGAATAATACTTGTGATATCTATTTCACAAGGTGGTTGGAAGGAAAGCATTTATAAATCTTAAAGCTCTATATAAATGTGGATAGTTATTTTTTCCAGAGACCCTTAGGCTATACCTGGTTCTGTCCAGTTTCCTGGGAAGAAACATTTTGGGTCTTTCACTCTTTCAGAGTCATCTTTGGTACTACCTATCAGGATAACACAGTATGTTCTAAACAAACATAAGGCACACATAGACATACATAGAAGCTTGTAATTCCTGCCAGCAGATCATCAGAAAGGTCATTTATTTGCATACCTTAAATGACTGATTCTATCATTTCAGCTCTCTGTAGAATGGCTTCTATTAATTAATTAATTAAATCAATTAATTAACTAAAATTTTAAACCCTTAACTTCTGTGTATTGGCTCCTAGGTGGAAGAGTGGTAAGGGTGGGCAATGGGGGTCAAGCGATTTGCCCAGGGTCACATGGCTGCTTTAGAATGGCTTTTAAATGATTAATATATGTGGTATAGAGATATATCCTTATACTCTGGTAGGACTTGGTATTGCAGAGTCTTGGAGAAACAATTGGCTACATATAGCCAATTTCTTGTCTTTCTTGTGCTGTTGTTGATGGAGAGTAGAAGTTCAAACTTTTAGATGGGATTTCCAGAGTGCAACCTAAACTAGATTAAAATGTAATTGGGAAATATTTCTCAAAATAAATAAAAATACAAAAAAATTGATAATATTAATTTATTGTTCCCTAAGTCAACATGATGCCATACTACTGTGGTAGAGAATAGTATCAGGAAAGTGATTGTGAAAAGGAAATACTCCCAGATTTGTGTCATTTTCCTAAGAACAAGAGAATCCTCAAGTACCTCTAATAAAGGCAGCTAAATAGTACTGTGGCAAGAGGGCTGGATTTGGAATCAGGAAGGCCTGAGTTCTCATGCTGCCCTGGATAATTACTATGTGACCTGGACAAATTACTATATCCTTCTTAGCCTTGGTGTCTATATCTGCAAAAAAAGAGAAAATAATAGCATCTACCTCTCAGAACTGTTTGAAGACCAAGTCAGATCACATATATAAAGCTCTTTAAAAACTTTAACATATTGTATAAGTGGTAGTGATTATTGTTATTATAAAGGATAAAAGGAAGAGGGATAGAAAGAGTCACTATAAGAACAGGAGTTCAGGTTTTCATCTAGGACCTGCTTTTCTTTTCACCATCAAGGATTCATCTCATCCTCTTCACCCTTGTTTTCTCTCTCTAATTATTCCTCTTCTTCCCCCCCCCCCCCCTCACCCCCCGGAGGGCTAAGGTTGGAGAACCAAATGAGGAGAAACTATTTACTGTTCTGGAGTTGGCAGATTGAGTGTATTTGAGGTAGTCTGAGGTGTGCAGCCTTCTAAACTAGTCCTGACATCCCAATTCAGACACTGCCAACCTCAGGCAAGGGTAATCTAAAGACGCGAAAATTTCAGGTTCCCTAGAGCAGAGCTCTCATGTTGGCTTTTTGATGATTTGATTAAAGCAGTTGACAGTAAGGTGAGAATTTCTTATAAGGGGAACTTTTCCTGAGGCCTGAGCCAAACTAAAAAAAAATTCTTAAGTCCTATGAATTCCAAGTTGATGGAATAGATAGATGGTGAAGAAAAGGAAGGGTATTTTTTTTAGGGGAAGAAATCTATTGTTGGCTTTCAGGGCAAGTCTCTTCCTCTGTTAATTGGAATCGTTGCTCAATGTAATTATCATCCACCCCCATCCTCCTAAATTTTTTAAGTGGCATTACAGATTTTAGACTCCATTAAAAATTGGGGTCCCATCTGGAGAAGGAGTGAGGCTGGCACAGTCCATGGTGAATAAGAGGATAGGAAATTCCTTCTCTGGAATGTCATACTCTTCAGCTGTTCTTGGTTGTCCCTTCTGTGACTCCAGTGACCTGAGGAACTTCCTTGGGAATTACTGACACCCTCTGTCCATCCGTCATAGGCTATCATTGCAGGAAGGTCTGGAAATGATTACCATGGCTGCTGTTGCTCTTATTAGCACTCTCATTATTTATGAATTCATCCTGATAATAATTATATAATCCATAATAATAATAACTGACAATTTGTAGAGCACTTTAGTATTTACAGAATGTTCTCTGTGTGTGAACTCATTTGATCTTCATGACAACCCCAGTGAATGCTACTATTAGCTCTATTTTACAGATGTGGAAACTGAGGCTGAGGGAGGATAGATCACTTGTTTTTGGTCAAACAGATAGTCAGTATCTGACCCTGGATTTGAACCAAGATCTTCCTGATTCCAAGTCTCAGGCTCTTGCCAGTGTGTCACCTTGCTGCTATTTGATCTAGAATAACCATTTGCAGAGTGCTTTCTTTGCAACTCCCCAGGAGGCAAGCATTATTGCAGAGAGTATGAACTACATTTTACAGATGAAAAGGTCTTTGACTCCCAGGCTGGAGATGTTTCCACTTTTGAGCTGGATTGGGAAGGTTAGAGAAATTCTACCCAGCCGGAGTTCTCCAGAGGAGGCAGTCTCAGGGTCGAGGTGTTCAGTAATGAGTCATTAAGCACTTAGTATGTGCTAATGAGACAGAAACAGCCCCTGCTCTCAAAGAGCTCCAATTATCTGGAGAAGGCATGTTAATAGCTGCATACATACAAGACAGATACAGTGAAGAGAGACTCATTCAGTTGCCATTGAATTCAATCTATAATATCCTTAGTGCTGATTAAAAAGTATCTCTTCTGGGGGGCAGTTAGATGACTCAGTGGAGATGGGAGATCTTGGGTTCAAATTTGATCTCAGATACTTCCTAGCTGTGTGACCTGGGCAAGTCATTTAATTCCAGTTGTCTAGCCTTTATCGCTCTTCTGTCTAGGATAGGATAATTTCCTCTGTAACCTATGGACTCCAATGAGAGCAAGCCTGCTACTTCCATTAGCGGTTCATTCCACTCCTAGCTGTTTTCTTGAATATCCAGGCTACATTTTCCTCTTTGCAACTTCTGTTCATTTTTCCTAATTCTGTTTTCTGTAGCCAAGTAGAACAAGTTTAATCCCTGAGCTTTTGGGGGAGAATCCTTCAAGTATTAGAAGATAGTTCTTTTATCTCCAGTAAATCTTTTGTTCTTAGGACAAGGATCTTTAGTTCCCTTAATGTTATTGCCTTCCTGTGAACATTGTTCAGTTTATTAGTGGCCTTCCTAAAATTGAGTTGTTTTCCTTATGCTTCCTGCTCTTATTAACTGAAGATATTGTAAAAATTGTGTACTTCCTAATTATGCAAAATGGAAAATATTAAATGGGATCCAGGAGTTAGGGCTTGCACAATTTTTTTTACAACTGACATTTAAATGCAGTAGGCTTTTAGACATGCTGGAGTTGAAGCTCTTTGGACAAAAACAAAATAAGGATGTTAATGGAGGAGATTAGTTTACTGGTAGTGATTCTGGTAGTGATTCATTATCATGACTGTCACTAATTTTCCAAATAATTAAGTGTATCTGCTTGTATGAACTTTCTGTTCTTGGTATAATTAGAATGGGGAGGAATGTATTCCAGGTGAAGAAAATAGTCTAAGCAAAGACATCCATTGGAGAACAATAGTTTGGGTTGAGGTTGAATTGTACGAAAACTCTTCTGATGCAATTAATTCCTTTGGAAATGATAGTACGTAATTCCTATGTTGATATCCTGCTATGATATCCTATGGAAATAACTCTCAGATATCAGAGGGGATGCCTATGGAGTCCAAAGTCTTGATACCTTCTAGTAAATAGTAAAAGCTTTGAGTATGGATCTGGTAAGGAATTTACAAGATCTTCTGCGAAGTATACAAACTAAATTAGAAAAACTTGTGATGAAGTGGATTGTAGAGTGATGATAATTTTGGTGACAACACTTTTGAGATATCAACTCCTGTTTTTGTCAGTTTGTTATTTCCCAGCAGTTTTATTGCTTTTGGATGTCTGAACTTTTCTATCATGCCTTTCTTCTCCAGGAAACTCATAGTTGGCAAATCCTATAATCCTGTAAGATTGAATCGACCTGGTACAGATCATCTTTAGTGCCTTCTGCTCCTCAGATTATTAGACCCTCTGGCTGGAGGGCAGAACCACAGACTCCAGGATTTTTATTTAAGAAAGGACTGCAGAACAGTCTTCTATTTTTCACCAGTTCCATGTTTTTTAGACTTCCTGTAGAGGAATCAGTTAACAGTTGCTCTAGCTGTCTTACTGGAAGTCTTTGTTTGATTAATTAGTTTTTTTTTTTACTGTAGTAGTTTTTCTTGGTATTGGTACTTGTTTTTTACTGTTCTTTCCTTTGTGCCTCAGTATAGTTGAACCTGTTTCATTACAGGATTGAATGATCCTCGAAATACTTGAGTTCTCTGTACCAATATCTAGGGTGATATCTGTAACAGTCACCGAAGGGTACTCTTTAAGAACTATAACTTTGTTCACAGTTCTTTGGTTTAATTACAACATTAAAAGCATGACAAAGGGACACCCAGGTAGTACAGTGAATAGAGTACCAGCTCTGAAGTTGGGAGGATGTGGGTTCAAATCTAGAGTTGTGTGACCCTGGGTAAAGCAGTTAATCCAATTGCCTAGCCCTTGCTACTCTTCTGTCTTAGAATTGATATTAAAAGAGAAGGTAAGTGTTTTTTAAAAAAAAATCATAACAGAAAAGAGCAATAAAACTCATGTACATGCCAGGAAATTTAGCACTGATCTGACAGAAAACTGACTAAAGGGCAAGAAACCAGCTTAGTATGGTTTCATTTGGTCAAAATTAAGCATTTTGATTCAGTAAAATAGCAAACATGCTTGACTATTGCAGTAACAAAATGGAACCATGAGTGTTTGTTTGTCCTAAGTAATTTTTCTGTACTTTCCTTTTTCTCCCTAGGGTTGCCCATAAAACACTTTAAAATAATTTTATACTGTAATGTTTTGAATTTTTATTACTCTCCTTTACTTATGTAAATTTAGTCCATTCCTTAAATCCCAGATTGTCTCAAATGTTCCATAGAGTGGCTCCAATCACATGTCTAGACCAGACTCCTTTCTTCTTTAGATTTATTGCATTTGTTGTGAATACTTTAAAGTTTTGCATTCAGTTGTTCTTTCACTACTTGCATTCATCTTTGGCTTCTCATCTAAATTGTACATAGGGAGAACATAGCTTAACCTTATTTTGTAGCTTCCCCCAGACACCTTGCACAGTTAAAATTGCTCAATAAATATTTAATGTTTAGTTGATCTTGGAGAATTTATTTATCTGATTTTAATTCACAAAGGTTAGAATAATGACTATTAAACATAAACCTAACTTACACTTATGCTAAAAAATATCAACTCTGCAAGGACCACATGAGGGAAAAGCTGCTGGATCACCACTCATGAGAAACAAATCCTAGAAGTTTTAATGACTTTCTAAGCTTATAGCTCAATGTGATATGATGCGGTAGTCAAATATTCTAATGTGATTTTAGTCTATATTAATGGAAGCATAGCTTCCTAAATTAAGGGGTAATGGGCACTTTATATTCTGTTCTGATCAGATCACATCAAGATAGACCTAACTTAGAAATTTTCTAGCCATAGGTGGATGCTTCCTCATCAATTATGCTACAATAAAGATTCCTATTCAGAAATGGCTTAGACTACCCAGCCTTTGAGGACCCTTTTAACTCTGAAATTCTGTGAATATTGAGCCCACTTTTGGGCACCACATTTATAAATTGGTGCATGCTTAGAGGAAAGTGAACAGAACCATATAATGACTAGCTACACTGCCATAGACAAATTTTGCTTGGAAAAACGGAGACATTTAGTTTGAGAAAGAATACTTGGTGGAGATGTGGTTGTTGGGTTCAAATATTAGAAGGACCACCATTTGGAAGAGATTAGGCCTAGTCCCAAATGGGCAGAACTATGGCTAATGGGCATGAATTATAGAGGGAACATTTCAGCTCATGATTAGTAAAACTTTATTGGATAATTAGAGTTTCTCCAAAATAATGGAATGGGCTGATTCTGGTGGTAATAAATCACTGGAGTTCTCCAAGTAGGGGTTGGATGACCACTTGTCAGACTGTGGTAGATGGGATTCTTACTTTAGCTATATATGGGAGTAAATTAAGACATCTTCCAGTTTTGGGATACCTTTTTTTTTTTTTTGGTGAACATTCATTTCAGTTCAACATTCATTTATTAAGTGCCTGCTATATGCAAAGCACTGTGCTAGGAGCTAGGGATATAAACACACAAATGAAGAGGGGAGAACATGCTTTATTGGGGGAAGTAGAAAGTGAATCAAAGTTTCATTCCTTTTTTTTGATCATTGAAGAATAATTCTCACAACAGGTGAAGGTATCTTTGGGCGTTGGAATCAGTAAAGCTAAACAGTTATTGCTCTTTTTTTTTTTTTTTTTAAACCCTTACCTTCTATGTTAGAATCAATACTGTGTTTTGGTTCCAAGGCAGAAGAGTGATAAGGGGTAGGCAGTGAGGGTTAAAACCTGACATCAGGGTCATACAGCTAGGAAGTGTGAGAGCAGATTTAAAACTCAGGGCTTCCTGGCTCTCAGTGCACTGAGCCACCCAGCTGCCCCTTTATCCAATCCAATTATTTCTAATGGCCTTTAGAAGCTTTTGATTTCCAGCATACATTAATTTTAATTTAGCTGAGAATGGTGACTTGTTTTAAAGTATTTAAAAAAGACAAAAAAATTTCATTATAGATTATGATTTGTGCTTGATTTTAACATAATTAAATTAATAGGAATTTGTATTTGGTCTGGCCACATTAAATCATTTTGTCATACAAAATTCCACCTTAAGTGGAATAATAACATTAAGGCAGATTAAATAGTGGACATTTTTTGTTTTTATAAACTTATTTCATCTTTTAAGTGAGTAATTAAGATCTCATTTTGACTTCTCCACCTTAAGCAATTTATGATAAGGTAATTAGATTGGTATTTCTTCTATGCTGTACTAAAAAAGTAGTTTTTTTACAGTAATATGGGAAAATATTGTAGAAAGGCTCAATGAAATAATGTATTTGGAATGGGTTAATAACTCATTGAACTTCCAGATGGCATTTATGGTATTTGAATGCAGTCTGGTAGCTTCATGAGATTGTCTTGTTCTTATGATTTGTTGAAGAGCAATGAATTTTAATAATAGTCCAACCATTTCTCTTTAGAAGTAACTTTTTTTTTTCAGTGTTTTGTTTCATCGTTGTTTGTTTTTTCTCCTTCCTTCAGTGTGACAGATGGCGGCACAATGTGTGACAAAAGTGGAACTGAGTGTCTCCTGTAACGATCTTTTGGATAAAGATATAGGCTCAAAGTCAGACCCTTTGTGTGTATTGTTATTGAATACCAATGGACAACAGTGGTATGAGGTAAAATGTTAAAAAATTCCATTTGGAGGGAAGGGTGATCCAATTGTATTTTTGATAATGAGAAGAGGTTTTTAATGGTAATGACCAACCAATCCAAAATGAATCTTGTTTATATTAAGGCAAGCATCTTTAATTTGTTCTTTAAGTCATTCATTAAGTAAAATTTCTAGATACAGATATTTTCATTAGCCATTGGGAATATTAGTCAATTTTGTTCAATAAAATTGAAAGTTGAAACTTTTGAGCCCCAAAATGCATGCCTATGATTTAGTGACTCTACTAATATCTTACTCTCTCCATAGGTTGAACGCACAGAAAGGATTAAGAATTGTTTGAATCCCACATTCACCAAAAAATTTCACATTGATTATTATTTCGAAGTGGTTCAGAGGCTGAAGTTTGGGATTTATGACATTGATAATAAAACCATTGATTTGAATGATGATGATTTCTTGGGAGAATTTGAAGGGACTCTGGGACAAGTAAGTATGACTAGCTGCTGAGTTCTTTAATAGTTTCATTGCTTTTATGGTAATTCCCATATGCGCTTCTAAAATCATAAAGACGTTTATTAACTTTTTTTACTTTTAGAATTACTTGGTTGTTATTTCATTGTGTCTAACTTTTCATGATCACTTTTGGGGTTCTTGGCAAAGACACAGGAGTGGTTTGCCATTTCCTTCTCCAGTTTATTTTACAGATGAGAAAATTGAGGCAAATAAAGTAGTGTCTTGCCCACGGTCACACTGTTAGTAAATGTCTAAGACTGGATTCGAACTGAAATCTTCCTGACACCAAGTCTGACACTCCATCCACTGACCTGCTCCATTTTTAGTGTTATTTTGTTTTTATATCACCTTCATTTCCAAATATGTTCTACTCTTTGGGAAACCATTCCCTATGAAAAATATTTTTAAAAAAAGATGGAAAAAGAACAACTTAGCAGAACCAATTAAAATCAATTAATTAACCTTTCCTAATCTATATATATAATATTTCACATCAATAGTCTTCCACCTCTGTAAAGAAAAGGAGGTGACATTTTTCTACTTTTCTCCAAGTGTAGCCTTGGTCATTATAATTAATCAGCATTAAGGGTTATTTTTGCTCTTTTTTTTTTATCTTCTTGTAGTTATGTATATTGTTTTCCTGATGTGTACTTGCTTCACCCTGCATCTGTTCCTATAAGTTTATACATTTCTCTGAATTCTTTATATTTGTTGTTTCACATGGAGCAATAATATTCAGTTATATTTATGTACAAAAAATTTTTTTAGCCATTTCACAATTTATGGGAATCACTTTTGTTTCCATTTCTTGACTTAGGGCAGCTAGGTGGTGCAGTGGGCAGAATACTGGGTTGCTAAATTAGGAAGACTCATCTTTCTGAGTTCAAATCCAACTTTAGACCTTTATTACCTATGTGTCCCTGGGCAAGTCTTTTAACCTTGTTTGTCTCAGTTTCTACATGGTGAATCTATCTCTTCTTTGTTGGGCTATGGGTAGCGTGCTTCCTTTTTGGTCCTTAGAATGAATCATGGATTATTATTGCATTGATCAGAAGTTTTCCAAAGTTATTTTTTCTTATAATGCTATCTTTTTTTTAAAACCCTTACCTTCCGTCTTGGAGTCAATACTGTGTATTGGCTCTAAGGCAGAAGAGTGTTAAGGGTAGGCAATGGAGGTCAAGTCACTTGCCCAGGATCACACAGCTGGGAAGTGTCTGAGGCCATATTTGAACCTAGGACCTCCTGTCTCTAGGCCTGGCTCTCAATCTACTGAGCTACCCAGCTGCCCCCCTTATAATGCTATTTTTGCATGAGTTGCTCTAATTCTGTGTGTTTCACTCACATCTTCCCAGTTTTCCTTGAAATCATCCATTTTACTATTTCTAGTGGCACAGTAATATTCAATTTGCATTCATATGCCACGATTTGTTTAGCTATTCCTATGTAGATGAGAACTCCTAAGTGACAAATTTCCAAGCTATTATTAAAGAAGTACTGATCTTGGCGAAGAAGAGTTCCAGTTTGCACTAGTGGAGGAAATGTCTACATGAGAAAATCATTAATCATACCATCATAGATGGAGAACAGACAGAAGAGACCTTGGAGGTCTCCTATTCCTGCCTACTTATTCTGCAGATAAAGAAATGAATGTTCAGGGGAATTAAAGTGACTCATACAAGTTCACCCATATTGAGTGGCAGAGCCAGGCTTTGAGCTCAGCCTTCAAATCCAATGCTCTTTCCCCAGTGTGGTTTTCTTTGATTTTTTTTTTTTTTTGAAGGACTCAAATAGACCTAGAATCTCATGGATTAGGTAGTAGCTTCCTGGGGGGCAGCTCTCCAGCCATGCACGCCTGTCCATCTTGGGTGACTCGTATGCATGCCCTCTTGAGTCCACTTTCCTCATTTTCTCTTGATAGTATGAGTATCAGTGGAACCTAGACTGTTTTCTTGGCATTCCTTCTTTGGGCAAAATGACAAGCCCATCATCTCTTCCTACCATCCAATTCCTTATTTACCCCAATCTTTCTCAGATCTTTTCATTGGTCGTACATTGGAGCCCTCTCACGCCCTCCATGTACTTCTTCATCTCCCTCTTTGTGATACTCATTTTTAGTTCATTGGAGGCTGTTGGATTCCATGCTTTGATACCATAGGGTAACACTGGTAGAATGTTAATGTTGAAAAGATCCTTTGAAGTATTAATTCCTTGACTGCACTTATAACTTCACCCTTGAATTAAGAGCTTTGAAAAGTGGGTTAGTTTTCAATAATGTATTGATATTTATCTGAAAGCAGCTTATTTTATGTAAAAAATAACGAACAATAAATATCCTCCTAGGGAACAAGCAAGACTCTTTGTCATTAACTCATTCAGAACAAGTTTAATTATTTTAATGTTTAATGAATGACATTCTAAACTTGGTGCTTTAGTGAATTTTGGATTTGGAGTGTGTGACCTACATATAGCCAATGATAAAAGAATAATGGATTTACTTAGCATTGCTGTTCTCTATTTATTGAAATGAATTGAACAGGGATCTTAACTGATTGAGCAGCAATTTATATTCAGGGCAACAATAGATGATTTTGAATAATCAAAGTAAACCATACTTAAGGCCCTGCTTTAAAAAAAGTTATTTTGGGCATTTCTATATTAATTGAAGTAATGGTTTTTCTAATCCACTTCCTCACTTTGCTATGGAAATGGCCCTAGACTACTTTTGTTGCAGTTTTCTCAAAATGCATTTTATCTAAAACCATGATAGTTTATTTACATATTTTAAACCTGTTAGAATCTTTTCAGTATAGTAAGATAAGATATTTTACAAAGAGATGGAGATTATTTTATATATTTATTTTTAGTCAGTGAAAACTGTTTCCCCTCTAATTTGCCCTTATGAAACTTTTATTACTCAGGGGTGGATTATTCTTGGAACAGAGTTGTCAGTATTAATCTCCTATACTTTGGGGAATATTCTGTTTGATTCCTATAGCTCTGTAATATGAATCTTTTTTGAAGTAGCTCTGATAGTATCACAACTCAGAGTTAAATTGAACTAGGTTTTTGCTTTTTGAGAATAATATATTTCTTTGCAGCACTGAAACAATTCTGCTAAGGATTAGAATTGTAGGTCTAGATCTGTAGAAATAATAAACCATCGAAACATGCTGTATCTTAGTGTGTCCAAAAAGTATTTTCTAGAGATTAAATGTTGAAGTTGTTTAAAGTTTGGAAAGCCAAAGTTGCTTTAGATGCCATTATCAAATCTTTTCACCCAGAGGGAACTTGAATGTGATTTGCATCTGAGATGAAAATCTTTCCCACTTTTTCCATTACAAGAAGGAGTTGTAAAATCTTTGACTGTAAGGATATTAGCTAATGTGGGTTAGAAGATGGTATCTATTTGGGTATCCACTTTGGAAATTTCTAACAAATGTATGGATAGCTATATTTTTTAAGTGTTTTTTTTTAATAGTTTCCAAATTCATAAAGAAAACATTTAATGTTTCTATTTCTCATAATTGTAAATTTTCATTTCAAACTTTTTTTTAGTAAAGTGAAATAGATTTTGATTATAGCTTTTTTTTTTTTTTGATCCTAACAGATTGTTTCTAGTAAGAAGATAACTCGACCATTGGTCCTCAAAAATGGAAAACCTGCAGGGAAAGGGAGCATCACGGTAAGACATAAGGCTTTTGCTTTTGTTAAAGTAGTTGGAAGAAATGGATAAGATATGTAAGAGGTAGCATGATGTAGTGATTAGAGAGTTGACCTTAGCATCACCAGGATCTGGATTTGAATTCTACCTCTGGTACATACTTGCTGGATGATTTTGAATGAATCCTTTAATTGCTCAGTGCTTTTTTTTTTTTTTAAACCCTTACCCTTCCGTCTTGGAGTCAATACTGTGTATTGGCTCCAAGGCAGAAGAGTGGTAAGGGCTAGGCAATGGGGGTCAAGTGACTTTACCAGGGTCACACAGCTGGGAAGTGTCTGAGGTCATATTTGAATCTAGGATCTCCCGTCTCTAGGCCTGGCTCTCAACTGAGCTACCCAGCTGCCCCCTTGCTCAGTGCTTTTATCAACTCTTGACTCTTAAGTTGCAGAAAAGATGTCAATCTGTATTTATAAGAGGGCATTTCTTACCAGGAGCTGCTTAAAGCAATAAAATTACAAGTCTTAAAAAAAAAAAAAAACCTCAAACCAATGAACCAACCACAAGGTAGCCATTTTTCGGTAATACTTTATTTTTTGTTCCTAAAGCAAATGAACGCATTTTCCCTCCCAAATAGTAAGTTAAAATTGGGATTCAGAAGTTTGAAAAAAGTGAAAAAAAAAAAAAGGGCAATTCTTGCCATTTAGAGATTCTTTGATCTCTTAGAATTTTGCTCTGGAAATTTCTTCTTGTTTTAGTTACTGAAAATTTCTTCTAGATGCCTAAGAAACAGGAGCTCAGCTACAGTGGAAATTTGTGTTTGCTGTGAGAGACCTGTGCCAGCTCCACATGTTCTTTTTTTCCTGTTTCCCAGGGCTAGTGAAACTAGCATTTCCTGGATAGCCTCATTCCTGTACCATGACTAGCTGAGTGGGAAGTGATTCACAAAATAAGTGGCACATTTTGGCTCTCTTTAATTCTAGCATACTTCCTTAAAACCAATAGACAGACTATATAGTTATTTGAAAAGAACATTTCTATGAAATATTTCAGTTGATGTCTTCAGATGTAGCCATTCTATTTCCTTTACTATCTTCCCATCCCAGCTACCCAAGTATAACTGTGATCATACCCATTCCCAGGGTATCTATCTTTTACTGCTATTCTTAGGTATTAAGACATAATCCTCTTTTCAGTTTTATCTGTCACTTCTCTTTTGCTACCATGCATCTTGTCCAAGAAGGGAGATCTTATTCATCTGTATAATGTAGCAGACATTAATTAAACACCTTCTGTGTTTAAGGGATGGTGCGAGATCCTGAGATACAAAGAGAAAAAAACCTGTGGTTCCTGCCCTCAGGGATTGTACATTATAGCAAACAGATTTCTAATTTTTCACGTTTTTTTCAAATACCAAAATAGGGATCTTTTTGAATTATTCATGAGATTATTCGATCTGATGCAGCTTTTGGCAATTGCCTTGTGATTTCTGGAGACCCATCTATTAAGAACATGGTAAATTCCTCTGAGGAAAACCATGTTAGAGTTAGTTTTGTTGCTCTGAGAACCCGACCCACTAGAGTTCCAAGTTAATGATAGCATTAGTATTTTCAAATTTGTTAAGTGAAAAACTCCTATCTCATAGCCTTATTTTAAACAAGTTTTTCTAAGAACTAGCCCTATTATTAGAGAACCCTGTAGATAATAATATATCAAACCTCTATAGCTGGCTTCTCTTCTTCTGGCCACTAGTTTAGTACCTAGACCAATTGTCGGCAACCTTTTTGGCCGTGAGAGCCATAAACGCCTGCGGAAGGAGGAGGATAGAGGCGGAAGGCGCTGGAATATGGGCTGAAGGGCCCCCTGGGGCACATCCTGGGGCTCTGCCCAGACTGGCTGGTCGGGAGATGGAGCCAGATATGACTCCAGAGCCATACGTTGCTGACCCCTGACCTAGACAAACGTATTTTGGAGAGTATCATTATTTTTGATAGATGCCTTTTGTTGTTACATTATTAATTTCTGTATATATATCTTTCTTCTATTCCCTTGTAATAAAAATTAAAAAATAAATAGGGGGAGGGCAGGTAGGTGGCACAGCGGATAGAGCACCAGGTTTGGAATCTGGAAGACCTGGATTCAAATTTGATCTCAGATACAAGTCACTTAACTCCATTTGCTTAGCCTGTGCCCTTCTGTTTTACAGTTGTTACTAAGACAGAAGGTAAAGGTTAAAAAAAAAAATAGGGGTAAAAGCAGTTTTGTAAAGCCAACCAGGACATTCACAATTTCTTTTAGTGTGTTTAGTATACGGCCAAATTACTCCACTTCAGGAAAAAGAGACGGGAAGTATATTTTCTTAACTCTTCTCCAGGGTAAAACTTGATGATTTAAATTACACAAATTAAGTTTTGTTTTACTGTTCTTTTTGTTTATATTACTATAGTCATTATGTATATTATATTCCTGTTTTTGCCTACTTTACTGTGAATCATTTTATAATTCTTTTTGACATTTCTTTTTTTTTTTTAATATTAAAACCCTTACCTTCTGTCTTGGAGTCAATACCGTGTATTGGCTGCAAGGCAGAAGAGTGGTAAGGGCTAGGCAATGGGGGTTAATTGACTTGCCCAGGGTCACACAGCTAGGAAGTATCTGAGGTCAGATTTGAACCCAAGAACTCTCTAGGCCTGGCTCTTAATCCACTGAGCCACCCAGCTGCCCCCTGGCATTTCTTATATGCATAGTTTTTTCTGTTGCATTCGTATACCATAATTTGTTTAGCCATTTGTTAATTGGTGGGGATAGTCAATTTAGAAAAAGGATACTTGGATGTATTTAATTTTGTAGATCATTTAAAAAAATTAGGATTGGCACATTTAACGCCATTCTCTGATGTTTCAGACATTAAAAAAAATATGTTGTGGCATGCCTTTCATCTATATTTACCCATCTGTGTATTCAATGCTAGTAAAATTTTGTTATTAAATATTTTAAAATCCACCTTTAAATGAGTATAGAATAATGCACAATTATATAGCAGGATATATCAACACTAGAAAAATAGACTAGGGTTCTACATGTTTTCTATTTTTCTTAATTAAATTGTCTATTATTAGATTTCAGCAGAAGAAGTAAAGGATAACAGAGTGGTCTTATTTGAAATTGAAGCAAGAAAGCTGGATAACAAGGTTGGTAGAATGTAAAGGTTTCAGTAATGTAATAACTCTCAACTAAATCATGTTAGTTTCTTTTTGGAAGGCGATTTGGTTTTATACAAAGCCTAGTAATATGCCTTTTGTTAAAAGAACAGAAGGAGGAAGGAGTCTGGGAATATTATGATATGTATAAACTGATTTTAGTGTCTAAGTAGTTAATTACACACAGATTCTAATTTTATGTCTCATGCCAACTCTACATTTTTGATCTGAGCCCATAATCTCTGAGACATTGCCTGTTCCACTTATACAACTTAGAGTATTCACTTTTCTTACCCCCAAAAAAGAGGTATATGGAAGTAGTTTAAAAAATCTTTAATGGTAATTCAGTTCTTAACATTTGTTTAAATAGCTTATTTTTTTTTCCATTTGCTTTATATCTGAAGATGTCTATGATCTTGTTTGGGCAAGATAGCTTTGGTTTGGAATTAGGAAATTGTGATCCTTGTTTTAGCTTTAATATTGGCAGGATGCATGACATTTGGCAATAAACTATACCTCAGTATTTTTTCCCCACCAAATGAAATTTATAATTCTTTCTCTGTCTCACAAACTTGTTTTCAGTCATTGTAAAGAGTATGTTTAATTTTAGTTTAATAGTATACTTAATTTAATTTAATATGTAAGTGCTTGTTATGTGTTACATGTTGTGGATACAAAAAAAGTGAAAATGACCTGCCCTCGAGGTGCTTATAATTGTTAATGAAGGACATAATATGCACACAAATAAATAAATAAATATAAGATATACAGATTAGATACAAGGTAACATTAAAGGGGAAGGCACTGACAACTGGTGGTGGTGGTGGTAGTAAGGTTAAAAAGAAGAAATAACTCTTAGAGGATTTTGGAAAACCAAGAGCACTCTACAAATGCAAAGTATTAGTATTACAGAGAAACTAACTATGGAAAGTGTTTACTCTTGCTACCAACACTCCTCTGAGACATGTTGAAGAAGGAAATTACTTGTAAATGCAGGATCTTGGCTATAGGGTTACGAGACTTTTGCTAGTACCTAGATACATTTTAGCTATTAGTGAGTCAGATAACTTATTGGATCTCCATGGGGCACAGAACCTCTGTAGGAGATGCTGCGGGGAGTAACACAGGAAGCGGAATGTGCTGGTAATGGACCGCTAATGTCACCTGAGGAGTCTTTTGCTTCTAGAAAGTGAAAAGGGACATGCGTATAAAGATGTGTTTGGTTCTCATGCTCTGAGACCCAACACTCAGGCCATGGTTGTATCACAAACAAAAATAAGTTAGTTAACTGGTAGGAAGGGAGAGTTAGGGAATGGGAGATTAAATGGAATTCATTGAGGCAGGAATAGCATTCAGGAAAAGCAAAGTTAGGTGCCAGTATTAGGTATAATATAAAACATACAAGTAGAGTTAGTGTCTATTTTGTCCCATCAATTAAGTTTCTTCTGAGCTCCTGAATTATTTATGTTGTTAACCTTATTTATTTAAAATAAGCAACCAATTGAGTGATGAGGCAAGTTAACTTATTCTTTATCCATAGACTGAAGCACTGTCCTTGTTAGCTATCTAGCTATAAATATGGATCTGATACAAAGAGGATGGTGATCAATGCGAATCTAGCTCTACTACTAGGAAAAAAACTGTTCAAATTTCATGCATTTTTCATCCATGGTCAAAGTTGCTGTCTTTATATCAGAAAGACAACATTTCTTTTTCTTTTTTTAATCTTAATTTTTATTAATTAATTTGTTTGTTGGTTACATTGAAATTCCCAGGAATCTCTCTCCCTCCCTCTCCTCCTTGAACTAGAGAAAGCATCGCTTGACAAAAAAATTGGTTCACACTCTTCTATTTTAAATTAGATTCACTAGTTACTAAGCAATTTAGGTTTTTTAAGAGTATATGTATTTATTTAGTGATGTTCAGTGGTTTCAGTTGTGACTAACTATTCACGACCCCTTTTGGGATTTTTTTCTTTTTTTCATTATTTAGAATATTTTCCCATGGTTACATAATACATGATTTTCCATCCCCTTCTATCCTCCCCACTCCCATAGCTGACAAGCAGTTCCACTGGGTTATATGTGTATTATTGTTCAAAACCCATTTCCATGTTACTCATATTTGTAGTAGAATGATCGTTTAACATCAAACCCCTAATCATATCCATATTGAACTACACAACATTTCTTTTTTCAAAGTGTAATGACATCTTGTAAAGGCATTCTTTTTTTTTTTTTTTTTAACCCTTACCTTCTGTAAGGCAGAAAAGTGGTAAGGGTAGGCAATGGGTGTCAAGTGACTTGCCCAGGATCACACAGCTAGGAAGTGCCTGAGGCCAGATTTGAATCTAGAACCTCCTGTCTCTAGGCCTGGCTCTCAATCCACTGAGCTACCCAGCTGCCCTCCTAAAGGCAATCTTGCTCTTAGGGATCATATATTACTACTGCAAAGAGATTTCTAAATTTGTGTATTTTCTAGTCCCTTAGCCTCCAGACCTGGGCAGTGAGATAGTTGGCTTTTTTTTTTTTCTGATTTAATGAACACTGACATATATCTGAGCTGATCCTAATTTCATGTACACACTATAGAAGCAGATGGTTTCACTGCTTTATTTTTAGGATCTATTTGGAAAATCTGATCCCTACCTGGAATTTCACAAGCAGACATCAGATGGGCAGTGGCTAATGGTACACAGAACAGAGGTAAGTTGGAGTATCGGGATGAAAAGTATGCTTTAGAAGGAATTTACTTCCAGTTGAGTATCAGCATTCTGGATGTTTTTTTCCTTTTTTCTCTCAGTTGATACAGTTTGTTTAAACACCACTGAGTTGTTCCAAACAAACAAAACTTCTCCAATTGTATTCCCTGAAATGAGTTAAGCAAAATTACCCAAATGGACTGAGCAGAACCTTCTGCTTTACACTTTTGTAGCTTTTGTTACCAGAAAGGAAGTATGTGTGCTTTCACTTTAATATCTGATACCAACATTGTCTGTCGTTTTTAACTTGAGTTTCCTTGCCAGCTGGGATTGCTTTTACTTCTATTGCTGCTGCCATTCAGTATGTTGTTCTCCACACTCATGAGTGTTTTTTTGAGTTCAGACCCTATCTTAGAAAAATTGCCATGAGAGTTTAGGCTTGCACAGGCTGAGCTGCACAAATTATTCATTACATGTGCTCCTTAAAATGTGTATGTGAATATATATGTTATATATCATGTATATGTTTTATTATATTATACAGTATATGTGTGTGTATATGCATATACATATATATATATTTATATAATATATTTTTTAAAAAGTTAGATGGTAATACAATAGTGAGTATATCCTGGAAGTTTTAACTAGACTGGGAAGGGTACATTGTAGTCACTTTACAAAAACACCAACCTTTATTTGATTGGTTTGGATACATGTAGGCAACTATTAACTATAGACTATTTCTTTAAAATGCAAGTGCTCACAAATGAAAATCAAATACATAGTTATGTAATGGGGAGAAAAATAACACCGATTATAGGCTATACTTTGATTTGGGCAAAAAAGTATGGCCTGTGTTTGGACCAATATGAGATGAGGCTTCTTTCTTGTTTCCCAGAAGGCAAGGAACCAGAATGCAGGTATAATATAGTTGGGACTAGAGGAAGTGGTGGCTAGTGTTGTAAGTTTTTATTTCTTTTTTAACTCATTTTTTCCCCTGTATGTGTGTGGTAACATGTCACCTGACTTCAAACCTTGTTACTCTTAGAAGTTTTGCAATGGGTGAACATATTGCCCCAATAATAATTTTTTTCGTTATCTCATTACCAGGCAGTATATTTCAGTCATGATTTCTTACAGAGATTGAAGAACAGGTTTTACTTTGGAATTTCCTTAAGAAAAGTATGAAAAGTTCATCAAGTACGGAAGGGAGACTGACAAGTGCATGGAAATCAGTAGTCAATCAACTGATTTTTGTGAAATGTTTACCACATATTAGGCATTAGAGATATGAGAAAGGCAAAAAACAATCTTGTCCCTTGTCCTCCTTACTTCTCTTCCAGCAAGGAGCTCATATTCTAATAGAAGAAACAATATGTAAATACCACAAGATATAGAGAGAATAGATGGAAGACAATCTGAAAGGAAAAAGCACTAGTAAAATCAATTTGATTTAATTAAGGATTGTTTCTAGTCAATGTTTTTACATTCCTTTGCATTCCTTTTTGTAGGTCATTAAAAACAACTTGAATCCTGTTTGGAGGCCTTTTAAAATTTCTCTGAACTCTTTGTGCTATGGAGATATGGACAAAACCATTAAGGTAACATGAATATTGCCTGTGTGCATCTTTTTGAAATGTGAAGCAATATATGAAGAAATAACACATATGCAATAGCAGGTATCTGTGAAGTTGGATTCATGTTCCTTTCTACAGAAGTGAATCAGAGAGTCTGAAATAATGTAGTGTAACCTTTTTCCCTTATCTCTAGCAATTCAGTGTCATAGATACTATTTTTAATTTAATTTCATTATCTCTTATTAAAAAGTTCAGCCTTTTGGCTGGTCTTTACATTTAATTAGAGTTCTCTTGCTTTGGGTCTAGGAACCTTTTTTTAAAAATTTTTTTTCTTTTTTATTATTTTAGAAAAAATTTCCATGGTTACATGATGCATGTTTTTACCTCCCCCCACCCCATAGCTGACGTGCATTTCCACTGGTTTAAACATGTGTCATTGATCAAGATCTATTTCTATATTATTGATACTTGCATGGTTGTTTTGAGTCTACATCTAGGAACCTTTTCTCTATTGTAACCAAAGTGAAACCCACACCCCAGTACTCAAGAAATGCGGGAGGTTTTGATATTTCTGTTCATCATTTTTAGCAAAAAGTAGAAATATCTCATTTATTAAGAATTTTGAGAACTGTGTGAGTAGAAATGCAGAAGAAAAATATATGATTTGTCACTCGTTTATATGGGTATAGGATTTTGGGGTTTTGGCTTTAAAAGATTACCCTATTACAAAAATGAATAAGGTATTGAGGGATAGTACATGTATAACTCAGTGGAATTGCTTGTTAGCTCCAGGAGGGGAGAGAGAAGAATGGAGGGAGAGAACATGAATCATATAACCAAGATAAAATACTAAAAATAAAAAAAAAAATAAAGTGATAATCCTCAAATGAAAAAAAAAATCTGAAGACACACAGATGGAAAAAAAAAGAATTTTGAATCTAGAATGTTAGAACAGAAGGATGAAGTTATAGAACAACCCAAAAGGAAATAAGAGAATGATGTTTGTCTTCCTGGGATTAATACAGCATAAATTCTTATTAAATATGAAATGACATGAAAAAAGCAAATTCAGTGTAGAGCTCTTTTTATGTGGTTACATGGATAGTTTTTCCCCCTTCCTTAAAAAGGACTACAAAGTAACTCTATTGTAATTAATGTGGATAAAGCAGGAACATATAGATTTGGAAACTACCACGTAAAACTGCTTTTTCTTGGATTCATAAAATTTTATCTTACAGAGAATATATTTTATTTCTGAAGCAGTTTAGCCACCAGTAGCAGTAATAACCTAGAAACAAAAGGAACTATGTAAAAGCAGTATCATATTTATTGAGTTTTAATTTTTTCCTCAATTAGTAATAGTTTGGGACTCCATCCATAGGACTAGAACAGGCAGAGAATGTTGGAGCAGCCCGAATTATGACTCTTCTTTTTCATTTCTAATGGTGTCTTGAAGATTAAATAATGCTTTTAAACTTTTCTGCTCACAGTGGCATGCTTAATGGCCTATTTTATTATAGTAAGTAAACTGGTTTTCTGAGCTTTCTCTAGTGAATGCCTCTCCTCATTTCAAAACTTCTCAGTTTTGTACATTCATAAAAAAAATACACAAACTGCCTGCCTACATTGTCAGTTACATTTCTTCTAAATTGTGTGTATGTGTGTTTGCAGTGAGTCTTAGAAAGTTTTATAGATCTGTGAGTCTTTCTGCTTTAAGAACTCACAGAAATGAGTAGTGACGGATGGGAAGAGAGGCTGTAGTGAAAATCAGCAGTGATTTGTGCTTCTCTATTAAATTTGCCAGTCTTTGGCTTTTATTTATTTACTTGTTTGTTTGTTTTTTAAACCCTTACCTTCCGTCTTGGAGTCAATACTGTGTATTGGCCCCAAGGCAGAAGAGTGGTAAGGGCTAAGCGATGGGGGTTAAGTGACTTGCCCAGGGTCACACAGCTGGGAAGTGTCTGAGGCCAGATTTGAACCCAGGACCTCCCGTCTCTAGGCCTGGCTCTCAATCCAATGAGCTACCCAGCTGCCCCTAGTGTTTGGCTTTTAGCACGTACCATTTCCATAACATCGATTGGACAGGAAGACAAATAATCATGCATGCTTACCATCTTGTCAAGAATGTGAATGCATCAGTAAAATGTGGTGGGGCTGTGTAGTGTGTGGATTTTTTATATATTTATATATGTATGTCTTTGTGTATCTGTGTATGTGTGTATACTATGCATGTGTTTACATTTTAAACTTTAAAATTTACATGTACTACTTTTTATTAGTTAATTAATCCATTAGTGAGGGACACTGACTAATGATATGATCTTCGCATTTTAGAGGAGAAAAAAGGGTTCTTATCTTCATTATATCTGGCTACACGCCAGTCAGTGACTCAGGATCATGTCCCCCAACCCCTTACCTCCTTTTAAAAATAAACCTATGAAATAAGAATGAAAGCCCCTGAAGGCCCAGCTTTACCATTAATGAGCTGAGTGACTTTGGACAAATCACTTAATCTCTCTATAAATCACAGTTCTCCTAGATATGGAATGGAGACTCTCTTGTCTTCCTTATAGGTTGCATGAGGAAATGAGATTATGCAGATGAAAGGGCTAGGCAAACATAAAGCATGGAAAAGAGAAAGGAGAGTATTCTACTTGCATCAATTATAGCAATTAATCTATTAATTATTAAATTAAACTAATAGCAAATAATCACACACTGCAGTTACATTTTTTTGGGAGGAGGAAATTAAGCTCTAGGGGAAATGAAATATATATATATGTGCAGTTACTAAACCTTTATAACATTTTCCCTCTGGAAGTTCTTTTCTTTCCTGAAGCTTATGGGTGAAATAGGACATGCAGGTACCTGTACAAATTTTGTGGGCAAAGTACTCACTATTGGAAAGCAACCAAAAACTTATTAAGGTTGGTTTTTTAAAAATTAGGATTGTGTTCTTTTTTGTATTTCTTTTTTTATTTTTAGGAGAAGTGGGAAATTTGAATCAGAGTCATTCATTCTTTTTCCATTAGAGACTTATAAGAAAAAAGTAAAGAGTTGAGGCTTGGAAATAGAACAGCTAGGGCAGAGCAGGCAAAATGTTGGAAATAGTTGGTGTTCTAAATGTTAGAAGCATCTTTTTAACTTTAAATAGCAGTATGTGAAATCATCAGCTGTTACATATTACAAAGTCAAAGATTTAGAGCTATAAGGCATCATCAAAGGATGTAGTCCAACTCTCTCATTTTACAGATGAATAACTGAGGCCCAGAGCATTTTAATAACTTGCCCAAAGTTATTCAGGCTATTAAGTGGCAGAGATAGAATTTGTGAATAGAATAGAATTTGAACAGAATTTTAACTCCCAACTCCAAATCCAGTGGTTTTCCCTACAGTAATATGCTGCCTTTATATTTTCCATGGTTTCTTAGTCTCTTAGAAGGAGGTAAAATTTAGGAACAAAAGGCTTCTTGGTATGATAGATGACCCTAATTATAAGGAAAAAAATTACTTAATTTGGCCTTGAGAATTGAAAGCATTCTTGTAGAGCAGAAGCCACAAATGTTGGGGCAAAAGTGAAATGGTTTTTAACTATAGGATTTTAACGAGGACTATATATTCCAAGAGAATTTAGGGGATTTCTAGGCAGTATTTCATAGGTTACAGGGCATAGAACACAGAGCTACTGTAGAGAGTCCTTAGCGATCATCCGGGTCAGCCTTCTTATTGTTTTCTTTATTAATGCACAGGGTTGAAGAGCATTGCATCCCTGTTATGTTCTAAAGCTGTGTGGGTGGGACGTCTCTACTTTTATACAGCTGCTCTTTCTGTTTCCAGGATAGGCCCTCTCATCATTACTGCTCTGAATTTAGAAAGGTTAAGAAAGAAGAACTGTTAAAGGAAATCTATTAGCTTGGAGTTATATTTAATCTTTAATAGTCTTACTTCTATTCAGAAATGGAAAATGGAGAGCCTTGGCTATTGGAGTCCAGCAGAAAATGAAAGTCCAAGAAGCCGAGACATTTAGCATCTTCCCTATCAAAAGTTTTACTCCTCTGTGCTGCACAGATGAGAAGCAAAGACAACCAACTGAGACACTCCATTCAGTGATTTTAGGATTATTATTTTTTTTTTCACTTTTCCTCTTGACAGTTTGGATCATCATTCTAATACTTGTCAGGTCTTATCCAGTCTAAATGATAGTATCAGACAAGTCCCCTCGAGGGAATCTAGAGACACTTAATGGTTCATTGGCCAAGGTCTGGTGGATAGTCTGTGGAATACCCCCACAGTCTTGCTTTGCCCCTGTCTTCTTGGAGATGGTGGCTTTTTGACTGATGCCACAAGAGAATGTAGGAAAAATGGGGGAAAGAAGATAAAAATCATCTCATTTTTGCTACATGTTAAACTTTGAAAAGTTTTTTTTATGCAAGAGGAGCAGTGTTATTATGTTACAAAAAATGATCCAAGTATCATTTTTATCTATGTTCTTTTTGTTCTTGTCCCATGGATGGCTGAGATAGGTGAGTATTCAGATGCTTCTTCTGTAGAACCTAGATCTCACTAGTTTGAGGTGTTTGTGTGTGTGTGTGTGTTTGTGTGTGTGTGTGTGTGTGTGAAGAATTTTTGGCAAGGACTCTTATATTTAATCTCTTGACTCTAACAGTCTTTCTAATGCCTAAATATAAAGGTTTTGGCATCCTAAGAGGTAAAAGGTAGGTGTTGTCAAATCACATTTATTTCCATATGCCCTCGTTAATCAAGAGAGAGGTTGATTTTTGTTTATTTCTAATTATGCTTAATTTCAGGTAGAGTGCTATGATTATGATAATGATGGATCACATGATCTCATTGGAACTTTTCAAACTAGCATGACAAAACTAAAAGGAGCCTCCCGAAATTCTCCTGTGAGTCTTTTTTTGAATTTGTACATGTCTTTTTAATTTAATGTAATTAATTAATTTAAATGGTTTATTTATTTGTTTAATTTAGAATATTTTTTCATGGTTACTACTTTTTTCATTTTAGTTTTGCATTTGTAGTCAGGGTTTTCTTCTGGTGTGATAAACAACCTAGTATATACCTTCCTCACAATTACATAGAATACTTTAAATCTTTAAAAGTTGAGTAAAAGGTCAAGAGGCATTCTTACTTTCCCATTTTCAGTTGGCTACTAGTTGGGTGGCCTAGTGGCATATTTGTTGTTGTTTTAGCTCAAGCCAGGTAGATACTGCTTTCTATATAATGTACTAGAATCTGATTTTTTGAGATGGATTTTATATTTTCCATTTGGCTCTTCTCTCCATCTTTCTCTGGAGAAAGATGAAATCAGAGCTCATTGTAGGTTCCAATAGGAAGCATTTGTGCAGGGAGAAACCTTGTTAGGAAGGACATCTGGTTCAACTAATTCTATTAAAACCATTTGAGTGCCTATATACCATGCTGATGATTTCTACTGAGGCCATTTCACTCTGTGGTCACTCGGCATAATTTCCTATAAAGCTGTTCTTGAAACAAATGAGTATTTGAGCCAAATCCCAATACTTTCTAAATAAAGCAGGTTAGTGCTTCCATGGTACCACACCATGCAGCAGTGCTTCTCTCACTAACCTCTTGCTCAACTTTTATACCTACGTTTGAAATTTTAGGGCCTCCTTTTACACTTTTTTATTATTACCATATTCAGTTACAAAGTCTTTAAGTCTTTATCTCTAGACTGTCACGAGTTTTTGTTCTTTCCGTTTTCTCTGTCCCTGTCCTGGTTGGCATCTTTATTACCTCTCCAGTATGTGGCTTAGGGCAGCTAAGTGGCACACTGGATAGAGTTCTGGACTTGAAGTCCAAATCTGACTTCAGACACTTACTAGCTGTGTGATTCTGAGTAAGTCACTAATCTGTATAAAATGAAGTAGACAAGGAAATGGCGGACCATTCTAGGATCTTTGCTAAGAAAACACCCAAATGGAATCATGGAGAGTCAGACACGACTGAAATAACTGAGCACAAACAGCAACAAAAACTTCCCTTATATTATAATATTATGTTTTCACTGATTTTTCTTCCTCTATATTGTTACTTCAGTAGTTCATCCTGTATATATCTAAACCTAGGTTTAACTGTCATCTCTATCCAGATGACTTAAAAATTGTGAGCTCATTGTGAGAAGGGATTGTCTCATTCTTTATTCTAGTATTTCCAGTGTCCAGTTCCTTGCCTGGCACAGAGTACATGCTTAGAGATGTTTTTGGATGGATTATTGTTAAATCTATTAGTTCAGTCCCACAGTACAGCTCCATATTCTTTCATTTCCCTACTTAGAACTTTTACCTACTCCCTATTGCTTATATAATAACATTTAAACTCTTCAACCTGGGCATTTGGACTTGTTTAAATTTAGGATCCTTGACAACTTCTACTTATTTTTGTTTGAGCAAAGGGTACAGTTTTATTCCCTAGGTATGTTTGAAGAAGTAAAGGGAGTCCCCATGTAGAAAAGATGCTGGGGACATTTTTAAAAATCAGGAAAAAGAAAAGATTTGAGAGTTAAGAAATGGAAAGGTGATTTCTCTGATCTAAAAGTTGGAGAGAATTTTGGAAGAATATGGGTTGGATGAAATAGGAATCTATTGAGGAAGAGAACCCAAAATCGACCTTGAAGGAAATAAGGGAAGGAACACCAGCGGGGAAAGGTTTCTTTTTTTGTAGCCATGCCAAATACTCACTTTTCTAGTTTCATTTCCTATTATCGCTTCTTACGTACACATTTTTTATCCTCATCCCCAGAGGGCAGCTAGTTGGTACAGTAGGTAGAATGCTGGATTTGATTAAGCTCAAATCTGGCCTCAGACACTTACTAGCTATGTGACCCTGAGCAAGTCACTTATCCTGTTTGCCTCAGTTTCTTTATCTGTAAGATGACCTAGAGAAGGAAATGGCAAACTAGTCCAGTGTCTTTGCCAAGAAAACTCCAAGAAGAGTCAGATATAACTGAACAACAACAATAAATTGTATAATTTAAAGGAGGGGTCAGTAAACTTATGTGTGAAGGCCAAATCTACCCAGCTGCTTGTTTTCACAAGCTAGGGTGGTTTTTAAAATGTCTTTTTAAAAATGTATATTTAAAAATGTAAAAGCCATTTCTATTTGAGCAGTACAAAAATCAGACTGAGGCTGGATTTGGTCCTCAGATGATAGTTTCCAGATCCTTGATATGGATTTTAAGTAAGTGGTATGGGATTTCAGAAGATTGGATCATCCAGGCAAGACTTTATAGATGAGGTAAGTCTTGAAAGATAGAAAGGACTTTTGACAGATGGACAGATTATCTGTCAGAAGAGAAAAATTAAGTGAAAAGAGTACAAAAGGTAGAATGTAGGATTACAGAATCATCAGATTACAGATCACATGCAATATGCCCTTAGTTAATAGAAAGATATTTTTATCTCCTCATGAATGCATATGGTAGTTAAAAAAGAGTTCTTGAAGGCAATTGTGCTATTTGGTAGTTGTAGCTTTAATGTTCCTTGATTCTCTAATAGTTTTTTGTGTTTTTCCTAAGCAACTCATTTTGTTCTCTGCATGGAGAACTGCTTAAGGAATGTTTCATTTGATGTTTGTTAATTATAAAGAGCAAGAATAATCTTGTTCTAAGGCAAATCCAATATTAGGCCTGCTTCAATTACAGGAAAGTGAACTGGAATTGTTTAAAATATAGATATTTTGTATATTTGATGAATTATTGTTATTCAGTTGCTTTTGGTCATATCTGACTCTTCGTGACCCCATTTGGGGTTTTCTTGGCAAAGATACTAGAGTGGTTTGCTATTTCCTTCTTCAGCTCATTTTACAGAGGAATAAACTAAGACAAACAAGATTAAGTGACTTGCCCAGGGTCATACAGCCAGGAAGTGTCTGAGGCCAGATTTGAACTCAGAAACATGAATTATCCTGAATCCAGGCCTGACCCTATATTTACCCTGCCACTTTATGAATAAATAAATCTATTTAGGGCTCAGGAGATTTTGGTAGAGGAATGAAAAGGCATGATGTTGAAGGAGGGAAGTCAATCATTCTTTAAATTCATATCAGGTGGGGTAATGGTGTTTTTTTTTTTTTTTTGTATTTTACATTTATCTTCCAATTCCTATAGGTTGAATTTGAATGCATAAATGAAAAGAAGAGGCTGAAGAAAAAAAGCTACAAAAATTCTGGTATTGTCAGTGTGAAACATTGTGAGGTCAGTGCTTGTTTGAGCTAGTTCTTTTCATTTGAGATCCATTTGAAGAGTTGTCCCCATTTCCTGAGCCAACATGCTGTGTGTCTGGACCTCTGAATCTTTGACTTCTGGTCAGTGCAGAAATTAAACATTGTGTTTTGAGATATTCATAGAGCAGAGGGGAATAGAGATAGTAAGTTGTAGCAAAATCTTTTTAAATAGCATGTTTACTTCCAGAGTAAAAATATCTCAAAGTATTGAGGCATTTGGCTCAAGGCCTTTGGAGCACTCTACATGTTTGATACTTTTCCAGAAGGCAGACAAAAATGATGGCCTTCTATCCCTGCAAAACAGTGCCTGATGATCTGGCATTTTCTAGGCTTGTTGGAATGAAAGTAGCCTGACCCAGTTTTATCCATCCTGTTAATCTTTTCAAGATGAGAAGACTTAATAATGGTTATAACATGCAGAGAGGGAAAATCCCTTTCCCCCCACCCTGGCTGTGTGTTTCTGAGACTTCTTATTCTGTAAAAGAACCATTTTCTGATAAAGATGGATGTGAAAAATACAAACAAAGCCACTGTTAAGCTCCTAAAAATTAAACATTGCATTTTCCCCATTTTTGGTTGAGGTAATATTCTTATCCTGATGCTGGTGATGCACTTCTGTTGAAGTAAGGTCACTCCATCGAAAGTAAAATGTAATCCTAATATGTGATCTCCCCTAGAATATCCCTGGGATTTTGAGCCAATGTGCCACCATTAATGTTAGAAGGTCTTGCTGTGGAACAAGATGTCCAGAAGGATTGATAAGCAGAGGGCTGGCTTTGTGTACTAAATCCAGCCAGAATGGAGTGAGCAGGCTTGACTTTAAATTTTGTGTTTTACCAGGGAGTTGGCAAAGAAAAATAAGGTGAAATGGCTTAGCTTTGCAACTACTGTAACAAGAGTCTTTATTCCCAAGTATTTTGAAGGAGGTGTAAAATCAGGGATAGAGGAACTAGTGAAGCAGAGACATACTAGGCTAGAATTCAGCTCTAATTTGCATGTATTTACATTTTACCTTTATTCATTTTGGTTCAGCAAGATTAATTTATGTCCTCTTCAAAACCTAAGTGAATGAAACTCCTTGTTCTGTATTTTACAAAGCAACGGCTTTAACTTTAACTCTCTGTTTTTAGATTACAGTGGAATGCACTTTCCTTGACTACATCATGGGAGGATGTCAGCTGAATTTTACCGTACGTGAAATAAATTTCCCTGTCTATTGAGCCAGGCTTTATAGGGTGGACTGTGATAGGAAGGCTTTCCTGACTGTCTTACAACTCTTTTTGTTTGTTTGGAACTGAATATGTGACCAGACTTTCTATAAATTCATTAAATGTGCTCTACTCGGATCCAATTTCTGAACCTTGTCACAAGCTTTCTGTTTTATGAACAAGAAAATCTGTCTTTCCTGAGAGCAAGCAGACATGTATAGAAATCTGTGCTCATTTGGTAATAAATAGAGTAATTCAGAGAACCATTAACTGAAAATAGCAACAGTGGTAACAAACCCACAAAGTGAAGGCCTGAGTGCAATAGAAATTCATGATTTAAGGGTTCTGGAATAACTGAACAGCAGGTAAGTATTTCATGCAAACAACTGAGAGACATGATCTGGCCAAGAAACACTCTTTAAATACTCGTTGGTTTAATTTAATAGGGAAGAATGGGTTTGGTACAGGAAATGTCTGTGCCTTCCAGTCTTGCTAAGTATTAACATGTTGTTGATTACAGGTGGGAGTAGATTTTACTGGTTCAAATGGGGATCCTCGATCTCCGGACTCTCTTCATTACATCAGCCCCAATGGAGTTAATGAATATTTGACTGCTATCTGGTCTGTTGGGATGGTCATTCAAGATTATGATGCGTAAGTCCCGGATAAGAATCTCATCTTTTATAGGAGCCTTTCCCAGCCCTCCTTAATTCTGATATCTTCTCTCTGTTAATTATTTCCCATTAGTCCTGTATACAGCTTGTTTGTATATATTTATTGGCATATTATCTTCCCCATTAAATTGTGAGCTCCTTGAAGGCAGGGACTTCTTGGCTCTCTTGTGTCTTTAGTTTTTTAGTACAGTGTATGATACATAGTTGGTGCTTCATAAAAATAAAAAAAAATGATTTATTTTAGGAAAATCCTGGCAAATTTGTTTTATAAATGTTTATTGGTTTTTAGAAAAATGACAACTGATTTTTATAACTACCCAGAAAAAAATCACTTGCTTTTTTTCAGTTCATTCATGTAATAAATATGTATAGTATTTCCTAATAATGATACAAAATGAAAAACCAGAAGCAGTGGAGTAGAGTGGATTAGACTTGGAATCAGGAAGATCTGAATTTAAGTTCTTCTTTTGTATGACCCTGGATGGGGGTGGGTCAGTGGTGTAAGAGGGGAAAATGGGAATTATTATGGTTTGACTAGATATTTAAGGTTTGGTTGCCAGAAATTGATTAACTCCATTTTGAAATAAAAGAGACCCAAGTCAGGATGACTTTTATGGTGGTTTATTTACATGCAGGAAGATTGAAGGTAGGGAAAATGAGAGAAACTCTGGCCTGGATCAAAGGCCCCAGCAGAGGGACACAGAGGTTAATTAAACAAGGCTTCTAGCCACAAGGCCTCATCTAAGAAGAGAGGCCTCCTTGAGGCTAGAGCCTCCAGAAACATCAAGGGAAGAGAAAGAGAGTCAGCCTAACTTACCCACATGACAATTCAAAGGGAAGCAGTCTGAGGTCTCACCCGAGCTCCTTCAACACCTAGTTCAAAGCGCCAAAAACCCCACACAGGAAGTTGCCATCATATTTAAAAGATAGCAGCTTTAGTTACTTCCTGTGTCCCCCTCCAGTTTCATGTGGACAAATGGCAGCCTCAACCCTGTTTTGGACTGCCCAGGGGGCAGTCACTTGTTTTTGATTTGTCATTTACTATCATGTGTGGGTCACAGACCTCCCCCTCCCCACTTAATTCTAAGTTGGGTGGGATGACATTATTTCTGGTGGCTAAAGTCTAAAGAATGAATGAGGATGAGCTAATTCCATTTACATGGGGGGATAGGGGGGTGAGGGGAATCTTGTCTGGGTAAAGTGAGAATTTTAGATTCAGTTCCCATTCCACTCTAAATATGATTCTGCAAAGTAGTTTTTGCCTCCAAGGGGTTTGTATTTCACTTTCTTCAGGACTGAGAACATTTAATTTTTGTCTTTGTACTAATGGGGCCTAGCAAAGGTGCCTGGCATTTGGTAGGCCTCTCACTAAATGTTTGTTAATCACCCTCCCCCCCCCCCCCCCAGTAATTTCTCTTTATAGATAGGTGAGCATTAGAAAGAGTTACAAGTTACTAATTTCTTTCTAGGTCTATTTGCTCTAAAGTAAATAAATCCTTAATTTTTTTTCTATTGACTTGTATTGTATGTTCAAAGCTGATGCTTCTTGATGGAGATAGTCATTAATCTGCCTGATATTTAAGGAGAGCAAAACATTTCATATTGTTAAACTTTATTTTTAGTGATAAGATGTTTCCAGCCTTTGGATTTGGGGCCCAGATACCGCCTCAGTGGCAGGTAAGAATTCCTTTTATCCCCCAGAGCTTAGTGAAGCTTCACTTAGTGAAATATGCAGAAAATTTTATTTTCTCATTTGTGCGTTGACAGGTATCACATGAGTTTCCCCTAAACTTCAACTCAGAAAGCCCCTTCTGTAATGGTAAGTTTTCAAAATTAACATGAAGATCTTAACCTGAAAGTTTCAGTGGCACCAATTTTATTCTTCACTTGAGACCCCTCTGTTTCTCTGAACATTTTATATTTGGTTGTAGCAATGACAACAAAAAAAGCCGAAGAGTGATAATGTCTGAGAAATTTTGAACACTAAATTGTGTAAGATAAAATTAGAAAAAATTGCATTAATCATTTGTGTTATGATTGTAGACCAAATAATGAAAAAATTTACAATGCTGAAAACTTCATCCAAATCTTGGCAGGAAGTATTATTATGGATCATATTATTGTGGTTAATATCATATATTTGTTTTGCATTTTTGACTTTTTAAAGCACTTATGTATGTGCTATTTTGATTAGATATGACAAAATGTTTGATGAAGAGGGACTAACCCTTTGATATTACTGGTTTAGGGAACTCCAGGATAAGGAAATTTCCTCTACCAGTGGGGGTTGGCACCTTTTTTTGCAATTATAGCTTTAGGGAGTTGCTTAGAGCCCTTTGGGGTTAAATTCTTCACCCAGGATCACATAGACAGTATACATTAGAGGTATGTAGGCCTTCCTAGTGTCAGGAACAATGAACTAGACACTATGTCATGGTGCTTCTCTATCAAATAATTCAATTCAATAAACATTTTCCAAAGTTAGTTTCATTATTATGTATAGAAACTTTCTGTAAAGAAACAATATTTGTGTATTGTATATCTTTACTTCTGAATAATCCTTTGGGGTTCCAAAGGTGTAGAGATCCCCATGTCCTTGGTTGTAGACAAGGAAATTTCTTCCCTTATTATAATTTCTTAATAAATCTGAGTTTCATAGAACCCGATTTCATTGGCTATTTCATCCCCCAAAAGGAAGATTGTGATTTGATGAAATGTAAGCTGACACATGAAAGGCAGTTGCTTCTTTGTGTCAAATGGCAATATTTCTTTCATGCTTCAATGGAACAGGTCTTTATAGGGGTCTGCATTGAAATGCTAGCAAATAACTGATGTACTTGTTAATGATGAATCCTGCTTTTGTTCTCTAGGAATCCAAGGCATCATAGATGCGTATCGGAACTGCCTTCCTCAGATTAGACTTTATGGGCCAACTAACTTTTCTCCAATAATAAATCACGTGGCCAGGTTTGCTGCTGCAGCCACACAGCAACAGACAGCATCAGTAAGTGGGGTATTGTAGATCACAGGGTATATTTACCCACTTGGTTGTGGCATGTGGAAACAGTGGAAGGAAATGCTGGATTTGAGATCAGAACACCTATGCTTAAATCATAATTCTGCCATATACTATCTGTGTGACTTTGGGGGAGCCATCTAACTTTTCTAAGCCTCAGATTCCTCAACTTAATAAAAAGGAGTTGAATTAGATGGCCTCTAAGGTGCTGTCTAGTTTTAAAGTTATAATAGAATTTGTTGGTTTAACTGTGAGCATTTGGTGTAAGGATTTTGTTTTGCTTTTTTGTCAGTGTGAGAGGAAATGGGGAAGAAGAGGGGAGCTAGGGATAGAGTTGCCAAAAAAAAGGAAGGAAGAAAGGAAGGAAAAAAAGAAAGAATGAATGAAGGAAGAAATTAAGGAAAGACGGAAGGAAGAAGGAAAGAAATAAAGGAGGGAAGGAGAGAGGAAGACAAGGAAGGAGAGGGAGGGAAGGAGAGAAGGAAGAAAGAAAGGAAGGAAAAAAGAAAGGCAGAAAAGAAGAAAGGAAGAAAAGAAGCAAAGAAGTGTAAGAGTTAAATTAATGTTCAATACTTGAAGTATTATATTTTAAAGTTTATTATCTGACAAAATAGAACCACGTGACTAAGTTTTCTACTTGCTCAAAATGCCTGATCCACCAAAGCCGCCGACAGGAAGGAAGAGATGGAATTCCACCCAATTTATATCTTGTCTACATCAAAACGTAATGACAGGAAGTGAATAGGGTGCTGGGAACAGTAGTTTTGCTGGGGATCATAGTTTTTAGGGTAACAGATTCAAATTACACAGAAGGAAGGAAGAAGGGAAGGAAGGAAGAAAGGCAGAAAAGAAGGAAGGAAGAAGAAAGGCAGAAAAGAAAGGAAGGAAGAAAGAAAGGAAAAGCAAGGAAGAAAGGGAAGGAGAGAAGATTGGAAGGAGGAAGAGAGGGAAGGAGGGAAAGAAGAAAGGAAGAAAAGGAAGGAAAGAAGAAAGGCAGAAAAGAAATGAAGAAAGAAAGGAAGAAAAGAAGCAAGGAAGGAAGAAGGGAAGAAAGAAAGGAAGAAAAGAAGGAAGGAAGAAAGGAAGGAAGGAGGAAAGGAGGGAGGGAGGGAGGGACAGAGGGACCCTGAGTTTTTAGCAAACTCTGCAGTAGGATAAAGATCTGTCTTAATGATAATAATCTCTGGCCTGTGACTATTTTGGTAAAACTCCTCTTAATGAAGGAAGGACAGAACTCACTGTTGGGAGAAAGGGAGAGCCTAGTGGAGGGATATTCCAGTGTCAGAAGGCCAGAGTTACAGCTGAGGAGGCCCCAGGCACTGTGGGATGTTTCAGAATGAGCTAGCAACAGAGGCAGGGTTTTGAAGGCCAGAAAGTCAGAAACAGAGCCAGGAGGGAAATATGTGATTCTCTCTGGGCCGTTATGATTTTGGGGAAACTCTTTATGAGAAGTCACCTCCTAAGAGCTATTCTCTTATGGATAAATGACCAAAGAACATGAACAAGTAGTTACAAGTAGTTCTACAAAAGGATAGTGTTAATGGCTATTGTCTGTTGTTCTTGAGTTGTTTTCAGTTGTGTCTGACTCTTTGTGACCTAATTTTGGGGCAAATATACTGGCATAGTTTGCCATTTCCTTCTCTAGCTCATTTTACAGATGAGAAACTGAAGCAAACAAGGTTAAATCCAGGATCACATTTAGTAAGTATCTGAGACTAAACTTGAAGTCGTGATGATAAACCTTTTTTTAAAAAATCCTTATATTCTGCCTTAGAATCAATACTATGTATTAGTTCCAAGGCAGAAGAGTGGTAAGGACTAGGCAATGGGGATTAAGTGATTTGCCAGGGTCACATACCTAGGAAGTATCTGAGGACAGATTTGAACCCAAGACCTCCCATCTTTAGGCCTGGCTCTCAGTCTACTGAGCTACCCAGCTGCCCCCATGACGCTAAATCTTTATTCTAAGCCCAGTGCTTTAGCCATGGTGCCATCTAGAAATAACAAAACAAATAAATAAACACATAAATGCAAATAAATAAATAAAGAATAAATCCATGACACCATCTAGAAATAGAAAAAATAAAAACAATTCTGAAGTTCTGACTAAAATTCATATGCAGCAAAATGGTAAAGATGACAAAAGGCAGAGGTAGCCCCTGCTGGAAGGGCTGCAGAAAGGCAGGCATATGAATAAATTGTTGGTGGACTTGTGATTAGTTCTGCTATTTTGGAAAACAGTTTTGCAGTATGCCCCCCAAATGACTAAATTGTTTCATGCCTTTGACCCAGAGATCCCATTGCTAGCTAGGTAGGATGTCAAAGACAGAAAGACCATCTACGAAAATATTCATAGCAGAATCTTTTTTTTTCAGTAGTAAAGAACTGTAAATAAAATGGATATCTATTATTGGTATGTAAATATAATGACATATTCAGGTTAACCACTCTGAGAAATAGAGGGAAAAAATGGAAAAAATGTATGAACTGACAGAGAGTCAAGTACTGTTTGGTGCAGCAGAAAAGTAGGTGTAGCCAAGAAGCATTTAAATCATGCCTCAGATACTTACTGGGAAAATTAGTTCACCTTGTGCGTCAGTGTCCTCATCTTTAAAATTGGGATAATAATAGTCCCCACCTCCCAGGATAGTTGTGAGGATCAAATGAGGGAAAAAAAGTGCTTTTCAAACATCAAAGCTTTTTATTATTAAGCAGAATAAGGAAAATATGACTATAGTTACAGAAATGAAAAGAATAATAAAATGAAGCCAAAATTTGTAGTCTTGGCCCCAGACAGGTTCTTGAGGAAATTTCACGATTTTCTTTTTTGGGAAGAAATGGGGGACTATGTATGTGAAATGTTGGATGTAGTGTCAGATGTGACCATTTTGGTGAGAGAAGATAATTTGGTAATAAACTATGATGTAAAAACCAAAGGCATCTATAAAAGTTTTAAAAAAAAAAAAGGAAAAGAAATGAAAAAGGTATTGAAGCATGTTTTTGAAATACATAGAAGAGAACAGAAGGAAGACTTGAACGAATTACAAGCAAAGATAGCTTTGAAAGTTAACATGCTGCATTTGTGATATACTTAAAAAGAAAAGCAAGCTGTACAGAGAGATTTCAAGTTTCATGTGCATATGGAAATGCTAGTTTCATTTGATGTTATATTCAGAGTAAAAAGGGGAGGGAGAAGAATGCTGTGTTGTCTTTTTGTAGGAAAAAGGTTTTGATAATTATTTCTTCTCTTAGGAAATAGTGATGTAGTTATATGTTATTTTAAAGGTTTTTTTTTCCTGATATCACTGAATTTCTTGTTCTTGGCACTATTATTTTTTGTTTACATTTTAGAAAACTTCAACAGCAGTAATAAAACTTCACATTTATACAATGCTTTAAGGTTTGTGATTTTGTGAGATGTGTGGAGGAATAAGAATTGGATTTGAGGTTTATAGGCCTGAATTCGTTTTCTTTTTCTGTATCTTATTACTTATGGGGCCTTAGGAAAGTCATTTTATTTTTCTGGGTTTTAGTTTCTTGATCAGTAAAAATAAGGGGCTTGTTCTTAATGACGTCTTATGATCTCTAATCCTATGACTTTTTAAAAAAAAAATTTTTTTTTTTTAAATTTTAAACCCTTAACTTCTGTGTATTGACTTATAGTTGGAAGAGTGGTAAGGGTAGGCAATGGAGGTCAAGTGACTTGCCCAGGGTCACACAGCTGGGAAGTGTCTGAGGCCGGATTTGAACCTAGGACCTCCCGTCTCTAGGCCTGGCCCTCAATCCACTGAGCTACCCAGCTGCCCCCTCCTATGACTTTTAATAAAGAAAACTACTTTTCTTTGTTAGCAACTATTGCTGGATCTATCATCTATCCCGTTGACATAGAATAAAGGAACTAGGGATTGAAGAGATTTATCAGGTCATGCCCTAGAAGTATTATTTATTTTAATTAATAATTTAATTTAATTAACAGATTATGTAATTTTTTTTAGTCTAGACTTAAATGGCTGAAAATACGATGATTTTTTTTGCATCATTTTCATACTCTCAAATAATATTATTTCATTTGGTAATATTATTAAACCCATTGTAATCGTTTTCTTTCTCTCTTCCTCCTCTATTTATTTCTTCTCTGCCTCTGTCTTTCCTTCCCTCTCTTTCCTTTGCTTCTCTCTTCCTCTCTTCTTCCATCTATAAAAATATGAGAAAGGGGAGATTTAGAAGTCTGGGATTTGAAAATAATATATGTAGTTAATATACATACATATATATGTAGTTAACATACATACATATATACATATATATACATATATATATACACATATATGTATTCCTGTTTTCTAGCTTTTCTCTACTATGGTGATTATTTTAAGTGTTTTTCCTTTCAGTTTATAATTTTGAATATAGGCAGTTCATAACTTCCCCACAAGTCATTATAATGCACTGTTAGTATATTTAGTTCTTAAAATTAAGATGGCGATTTTTTTTCCTTTTTCTTTGTAGAAATATTGGTTTGTTTTGCCATTTCTGGCAGTGAGGTTGCAAAGTAGAATACTGTTAGTGCTTATGATGTGGTCTGATGCTATCCTCAGGCCAACTCTATTTCATGGACTGTTATTATAGCACCTCCCCTCCTTTTTAAAGACAAGTGGGGTTAAGTGACTTGGTCAGTGTCACGTGGCTGTATCTGAACTCAGGAAGATAGTTTTCCTGACTTTAGGCCTGACACTCTATCTACTGCACCACTTAGCTACCCCTTATTATGGCTCTTTGAAAAACCATGCTACTTTAGCTCAAATAATCATTCTCTTTCTGTGTCAAGCCAATCTATTGTTTGAAGGTCTTAACAGATTTTATTCAAGAGTCGTGGCAACAGTAAGGAAACACTGGGAAAGAGAGTGAGTGACTTTAGTGGCATGATAAAGCAGCAGGAGAATTCTTAATAAATTAATATTAACTTTTTATTTTGTTTGTGTTGGATTCCGTCTGCTAAGTGGATACTACCTCTTTTCTAAACCAAACTTTTCCCTTTTTTTGTCATCATTGTATTATCATTTTAACATAATTTATTCCCAAGTATCTCAACCCTACCTTCCCTTCTGTGCACTGCAGAAGGCATCACACAACAACAACACTACATATATATAAAATGCTTTACTTATTTCTTTTTCTTAGTTCTAGGGAAGTGGATATTCACAAGACATTCTTCAAATATTAATTCTGTAGCTATATATACTGTTCTCTTGGTTCTACTTGTTTCATTCTTCATTATTTCACATAGTTCTTTCCAAGTTAGAAAAAAATTAACCTGCTCGTTGTTTCTGGAATGTAGTAGTATTCCATCACAACCACATACCACAATTTGTTTAGCCATTCCCCAAATGATGGACATCCTCTCAATTTCCAGTTTTTCGCCAGCACAAAGACAGCTGCTATAACTATTTTGAAACATGTGTTCTTTTCCTTTTTCCCTGGTCTCTTTAGGAAACAGACCCAGCAATGGTATTGCTAGGTTGAAGGGAATGCACAGTTTTGTAATTTTCTGGGCATCCTTTTCTATTTAAAAATTATTATTTTTATTATTATTTTATTAGTAATAGTTTATTAGTAATCATTGTTATGAATTAATCATTACTTTTAATTAATACTTATTATTTTAAAAATTATCATTATTATATGCTGGCATTTATTTAGTGCTTTAAGGTTTGGAAAGTGCTTTACACATATCTTATTTTATCCTCACTACAATCCTGGGAGGAAAGTGGCATTATTATTCCTATTTCAGGTAGGGAAACAGGCAGACAGGTAAAGTAACTTGCATAGGGACACACAGGCCAGCACTCTGTTCACTGCACCATCTAGCTGCCTAGCTTGTGCTTGCTGTCACACCATTTGATCAGGAAGGTAACAAAGCTTGTCTTATTTAACAGCAATATTTTGTGCTTCTGATCATCACTGATGGTGTGATCACAGACCTCGATCAAACCAGGCAGGCCATAGTGAATGCTTCCAAACTGCCCATGTCTATAATCATCGTTGGTGTTGGAGGGGCCGACTTCAGTGCAATGGAGTTTCTTGATGGTGATGGTGGAACACTCAGGTCCCCGACTGGAGAGGCTGCTATCAGAGACATCGTTCAGTTTGTTCCCTTCAGACAATTCCAGAACGTGAGTATTGCAATTCTCCCCATCCCCAGCCATGGAGCTGAGTGTCCTGAGTGAAGGGCATCTGTTTTGGTCCATAGCTCATGCTCAGGAAGGGGACAAGTCTTCTTGTGATTGTTGTGCTTATATGCATCTACTTGCTTTTGTGCAGTAAGACTCATTCATTCTCTATGTTTTTGAAGTCTCTATCAAAGTTTTGCTAGCCAGAGACTCTTTTGGATACATAACTACAACTCTATGATGAAGTCATGGTCATCTTATCTTAACTAGGAAATGTAAACAAATGCCTTAAAAAGAAAAAACTAGAAAAAAATTGCCAAAGCTTCTAAAGTAGGGATTCTTACCCAAAGGCAAGGTCTTAACCTTAAGACTAAGATGGAGGTGGTCTAGAAAGTTCTCTAAATTTTTTTGCCATAGCAGACTTACAATATGAAGTCCATTTTTCTAATCCCTAGAACGGAGATAGTAATTTTTTTTCCCCATCATGTACCTTTTTGGCAATCTGGCGTAGTCTTCTTTCATAAAATAGTGCTTTTAAATACAGAAAATAAAATACATTTGATTTAAAAGGAAACTAAAGATGAGTGAAAATAAAGATGTAATTGTCTTCCCTATCATGCTTTGGACTCTATGGACCCTAGGTTTCAATACATTCTCAAAGGGTCCTAGGACCCTTGGGTAGGAATCTCTGCTCTAAAAGGTTTGGCAATTTTTTTCCAAGTTTTTTTTCAATGGCATTTTTTTACATTTCCTAGTGTAAAGATTAGGTGATGAAGACTTCATTCGCTCTGGGTGAATATTTTAGATGTATTATTTTTTTTTCTTTGCCTTCCATATTATGGTAGTTCTAATATTCTAGTTGAAAATCCCCTTTTCTTATTGGGATTAGGTTTAGTTGGAGTAACTGAAGAAAATTCTTTATTTGCTCTCTTACAGTGATCAGGTTTATGTTTTTGTTTTTGCACTCTGTGTGTAATAGTCTCCAGTTACCCATTAACTTTCAGTTCTGAGGAAAACACAGTATTGAGTGTGGTTTTTCCAGTCTGTCAGAAAGGATGGCATAAGAACAGAATGCATAATGTTTTTTTTTTTAAATAAGTCAACAAAAGACCTTATCTTGATGATGCCAAGATAAGAAATTGGCCTCAAGGCACAAAAGGAGAAGATGGAATTTTTTTGTTTGGTAATCCTGTCTAAATTAAGGTGCCTAATATGTTGTTTATCCTATGGTTGCTAACCAAGACACTTGTTTAATTTTCTTTTTCTTTCTTTTTTTTTTAAACAAGTCTCCAAAGGAAGCCCTTGCTCAGTGTGTCTTGGCAGAAGTTCCCCAGCAAGTGGTGGGTTACTTCAATACATATAAACTCCTCCCTCCGAAGAATCCTGCTACGAAGTAATGGAAACAGCCCAGGCCATCTCAGAAGAATTCTTCTGTGCCAAGTGGAGCTGTGGGTGCATTATCTCTCCCCAAAATGCATTCACCAGTATTGTTTCTTGTGGCCCTTTCTGGCCTCCCTTCGTGTGATGTGATTCTTTTTCGACATGGAGCCATATCTATTTTAATGCATTTCTTTTGGAATATAATTTTTGTACATGCTTGTGAATTTCTTTTTTTTAAAACATGTAAAGTGGATCTCTGTGAAGTGACTTCATTGACTGGTAATTGGCAGGAATTGAACTGAGGCATATTTTAGGTGAGGAAGTGGTGGTAGGATGACTTTTCCTTTGAATTAATTGTCTATGAATGTGATAAAGGCATTTGTGAATGATGATAAGAAGTCACTTTGCTGGAACAAATGCTAACAATGAACTGCTAAGCTTGATTGTTGTCCCAGTCAGTGTGTATGTCACAAGCAAACTCCCACCCTTGACCAAGATAAAGCCATTTTAGCTGACATGATTTTGGGGGCATTTTAACCCGTCCTTCTTATATTCCATCATTGCCCATAGCATGTCAACTTCCTTCACTTGCCACTAATTGTGCTACGGTCTATAAGTGATATTGTTTTGTAAATTAATGCTTTTGCCTTGAGGTGAAAGCACAGACTTAAATTCTTATTAAACATAGACAAACAATTCTCTGTTGCCTTTTTGGCTCTTTACCAATGATTGTTTCATGGAAGATGATTCTGAAGATGATCAGGCTGAATGTGGGTCTTGTTCTTAAACCGCTTCAGGCAAAATAGAAGATTCTTTAGAAATTAAAGACTTAGTTTTTATGGTGCTTGCAGATCTTTCCAGCTGGTTAGGTGTTCAGCTCTGTTCCCCTGGGTTGTGAGCCTCAGAGTTTTAGTTTGCTGAGAATGCTGCAGAGTGGCTCCTGAGTGGACCCCAGTGCATTGAGGAACAGCTCTGTGCCCCCACGGTCCGGGAAGCCTTTGCTTTTTCCTGAAGCCCACTTCTTTCTATTTCTTGCAAACCACTTGTTAATCAGTGCCAAGGGATTACTTTTACCTCATTATGCAACCTTTTTTTAAGAGATTTTTTTTCCCTTGAGGGGTAATAGTGATTTCCTGCCAATTAATCTATCATATTGTTCTTTAAAGGTATATTATTTCTTAGTCACAGGATATGTTTTACATTCAAGCATAAAATCTTTTGAAATAAAAAAATTTTTTTTAGTCACCAACTCCATTTGTTTTTGTTTTTGTTTAATGTTTTTTAATTTTTTTTATTTTTAAGTCTTTGGAGGCTTCGGTGGACAGAAAACCAATCTCAGAGCCAAAGATACCTGGGTTCAAGTCTCACTTCTGAAATATCTCAGCTGTGTGACAAATTGCTTCCACTCTCAGTGTGCTAGGTAATTCTCTAAGACTATATGCTTTAGAGAAGGAGTTAACATCCGGCCGGCCGAGGGACTTTCCTCCAAAAAACAAATCATAGATCCAGTTTTACTCAAAATAAGAATCCTCTTCCTCCTCAAGTCCATTTATCTTATTCTCCAGAACACACTGTGTTAAAGAATATTTTCTCCTCATAAATTGCCTTGAAAAAATATCCAACATCTAAACTAATCTCATCAATTTATGTATATATAAAACAACATTAAATTAACATATATATAAGCCCATTAATATATATTTGTATATATTAAAAATGCAACACTGAAAACCAATACATATTTTACATAAAAATAAAGTATATATATATATATTTATATTTATGTGTATGTGCTAATGGTTTTTAGTGTGGGCCTCCTTGTGGCCTTATATCTTATATCTTGGCAATGTTTCCTTTAGACTTCCATCTGCGTGGTGGATAACTGGTTATTCTAACCAAATTATATAGAAAATAGCCCCCAATCTTCCCAGTTCATTTAATCAATAAGCAGTCAATCATTTAATATTTATTAAGTACCTACTCTGTGCCAGGTACATGCTAAGTATCTGAGATAGAAAAAAAGGTGAATACAAAAAGAAATGAAGCACATTCCATTTAAATCACCCAGACCACAAGGCCAGTAACATCCCAGATAAGCAGATTTATTTAGTATTCCTGTTAATACCATTCCTTTACTTGGATTATTCCTCTTTTAAACAGTATGAGTTTGTGGTTAGATGCAGCTGAGGCAGAATAAACTACTCAGATAAATGCTTATCTAGTCTATGTGTTGAATCAAAAAGATTTATTATATTTTCTAAGTATTTTCATTACTTTTATGAAAAAACATGTAGTTTCAATAATTCAACCCTCATCTCTTTTGCCACATTTGGATTGAGTTTTGAATTTTAAATAATTTCTCCCTTTTCACATTCAAGTTTCTAAAGAGGAGATTGTAGGATTGGCTACTGGATGAATTGAGACTAAATAGATCATGTCTTAGCAATTGTGCAAGTGTCCAGATGAGAAACTTGTGTCCATAGAACTGTTTCCTAACCAAGGTTTTTTGCTTTGAAAAAATTGTACACAAACTAACGTAGCTAGTTTGTGCCACCTTCTGGTGAGACATCAGAAATGAAATCTTATTGTCATAGGAAATCTAAAATCTAAACTTCAGGCCAGTGAGTCTTAGACTTTTAGTTTCTTCATCCCCCAGCTCAGTTTTAAAGTAAACTTGATAACCCTTTGATGTACTTTTCATATCTCTTCCTTTATTTGGAAATGCATTTTCCTAAAATAATTAAAAAACAATAAACCAAAATATCGTTCCTATCCTTTTTTTGCAAAAATTTTAAATATTTCTTTTAATATTCATGATGTGCCAGAGTAATTATATGGCAAGATAACCTCATACATTGATCGAGAATCAAATTTGGACTATTCATGTGCTTTTTTTTTTTTTAAAACCCTTAACTTCTGTGTATTGGCTCCTAGGTGGAAGAGTGGTAAGGGTGGGTGATGGGGGTCAAATGACTTGCCCAGGGTCACACAGCTGGGAAGTGTCTGAGGCCAGATTTGAACCCAGGACCTCCCATCTCTAGGCCTGACTCTCAATCCACTGAGCTACCCATCTGCCCCCTCTTGTGCTTTTATAAAGTTGTATTTGCTAATATATGGATATGTATAATAATCTAATATATGGTCAGGAGTTTTGAATGTATCTTGCCTTTGATTTATGATAAAGTTGATTCTGGATGTAAGCAGCATGATGTCTTGATTTCATTACGGTCTTAATTGAATCTCTTGTTCCTCTCTGCGTGATGCTCAGACAACCAAATGGAAAGAAAGACATTTAATGAAAAATGATTTTTGCCGAATTAAACTCTTTGGGTTTGGGGTTTATCATTTCATTGAATTCAGACAAACTGATTTTTTTTCATTCATCCAACAAATATTTAATAAATAACTATCACTGCCAAAGATGCTGTACAAAGTAATAGGGGAGATAAGATATGTTTGTGCCCTTAAGAAGCTCGTAGTGTGGTGATAGGGAAAAGATCATAAGGGCCACCTAAGCGATAGCGCTTCTGTTTCTTGAATTGTTGTGTGTGTAGACCTAGCGTGGTACGACAACCCAATTAAAGGTCATTTTCCTATAGACGGGAATGGCCTGCGCAATGGGACTCCCTATCCGTGGTTTTAGGGGAAGATAACGTATTCCGTCCCGACCACTGCCGCTCTTGCACGGATAGGATGCTCTTTCCAACATTGTGCCTCTGTATAAATGTTGCATCTGCCCGTCCTGACCCCGGGACCTCCGACATGGATCCTCCTACAAGGCAGACAAAATGAAGCTCCACTTTTTTGTTTTGTGCTTCAAACATATGACTCCATTTTTTGGTAGGTAGAGATAGAAGCCTTAATGTCCGTCGTAGGCATGAAAAATAACTCGGAGAGACACAACTTCTTTGGGGGATCCAGCCTTATATGTTAATTCTCTGCATCTCTTAAATGATGGTCATTCTTTTATGGGACGCCTGTTGTAGGCAGCCTTTTCTAGGAGTTTAGCTACAGAGGCCGGAAGAGATAGAGGATGAGAGTTGGCAGGGATAGAACGACCAGGGGAGGATTTTTTTGGGATATGGGAGATGTGAGCATGTTGGTAAGCAGCTTAGAATGACTCCAAGGAGGAACAAGCCTCCTTTTTAGTTTTCCAGAGGTTACTTAAAGGGTTTATTGAGTTGAATTCTCTATAAACTCAAAGGAGCAGAGTTATTGACTCAGTCCTTTCTCACTTGCTTTTCTCTTCAAAGATGTATGTGGAGATCTTCCTGTCCTCTATAGATGTTCTCAGACAGGTGAGGCATAAAGGTACCCAAGGGGCACCCCATGACTCTATTTCAAATACTAAGAAAATCCAAAAAAATAAATATTCCTTAAATCAAATATCTGCCAGCACAGCTATTCTATTGGGGATAAACTCCCTCCTACTTATCTCTCTACTTCTCTGTCTCCTTTTCAGGATCCTTTTCCAAATCATGTTCTTTAGCTATAGATTGTCCCTCAGAGTCCTGTCCTGGACCCTCATTTCCCTCTGGGTGGTCTTATCAGCTCCCGTGCATTTTGTTACCATCACTATGCTCTCAGATTCTCTAGCCCCAAACTCTGCTGACCTCCAGTCACCTCTCCAACTTCTTTTCAGGCACCTCAAACTGGATGCCCATTAAGACATCTTAAATTCCATATGTACAAAATGGAGCTCAATATTTTTTTTCTCCACCTCACCCCTGCTCTCACTTCAGACTCCCAATCAAGGAGACATCCTGGAGTCCTCACTATCACCTTGTATCTAAACTGTTGTCCAAGCCTGTTGACTTCACCTTTGCCACATCTTTCAAATATGTTCCCTTCTCTCTTCTGACACCACTCTAGTTCACCACCCTTAGCACCTCATGCCTGAATAATCTGCTAGTAAAGTAATAATCCTAAAATGCATCTGATTATGTCACTCAATAAACCCCACTGGCTTCTTTTTCTTGCCTGCAGGATCAAATGCAAAATGCTATTTGGCATTCAAAACCCTTTATAAACTAGCCCCTGCTTACCTTTCCAGGCTTCTTACATTATACTCCTGGACATGTGCCCTTCCATCCAGTGACTAGCTTCCTGGTTCTTCCATGAACAAGACACTCAATTCTGGGCTTTTTGGGGCTGTCCCCCATGCCTGCAATGCTCTCTCTCCTCAGTTTAGACTTCTGGCTTCCTTAAAGTTCATCTATAATCCCACTTTCTACAGGAAATCTTTCTCTTAATTCCCTTTCCTTAATTCTTTCCCTCTCAATTCTTTCCAATTCATCCTAAATATAGCTTATTCCTTTAGGAAACTAGCATTTGAACTGGGTCTTGAAGAATAGCTTCCAATGGACTAGAATTAAGGTTCAGAAGTACTAACATTACAGGGGAGAATATTCTAACAGAGGAAATAGTTTGACCAATGCGAGGAAGTAAAGGATAGGGTATATTCATAGAATAGTTAATAACTTTTTTTGTTTGGGGCAGAGAATAGAGTAGTAGCAGATTATATAGAAAAGTGAAATTGTTTCATCTGGTTGTACAATGTCCAAGTATGTATTCCTTCCCTTCTTTCCTTCCTTGTTTTCTTCCTCCTTTTTTGCTCCCTTCTTCCTTCCTTCCTTCCTTCCTTCCTTCCTTCCTTCCTTCCTTCTTTCCTTCCTTCCTTCCTTCCTTCCTCCCTTCCTCCCTTCCTCCCTTC
>NC_058130.1:622686561-622705269 GCF_016433145.1 Gracilinanus agilis
AAAAAAAAAAAAAAAAAAAAAGCAGTTTTCCAGAATTTCCTTCTTGATCCCTGTTCCTGGAACCCTGGAAGAAGGATTAAGGGAAAGAGTCGTGTGGCAAGAATATGCCAAGATCAACTCTGCAAACAGTTGGACAAAATGGGGGAAGGTGGGGAGGGGGTTGAGCAGTTTCACTAGTGGGCCCTGTGTGACAATGTTAGTCAGTGTGTTCCATTGCCCCCTTCGGGTCTTGTCTCCCATCTGAGTTCCCCCATCCCCCTCCCAACTCTGCAGACTGGGTTGTCCCACCATGTTCCTTACAGGTCAAGCAATAGGGGCAGCCCTTGTCCCGCTGGGCTGGCTGCAATCACCTGGCCCCAAAAAGGACTCACAGCTTCATGAAAGCTATTGTTTGGGAAAATATGGGGCAGAAGTCTCTAAAAACTCAAAGCAAAAAGGACATTTGTATTTCTTTGTGGTGTACATAGACTCCTACACTTTTTCTTCTCCCTTAGAAGAGCCTGATACCACAGAAATGGAAACATTTCACTGGTTGGTGTAACCTAAACCTAGTAAAATCCCTTTAAATTTAACTTTTTTTTTTATTTGGCTCTGTAAACAAGGAGGGGCCCAAGTTCAGCCCATCAGTGGGCATGGACAACTGTATTGACCTTCCCATGACTCCCTTATCTTCCACATTCTGAAAAGACTAAAAAAAAATTTTTTTTTGAAATCTCACATCAGAGTGCTTTCTAGGATTTAAAACACTGATGAAATGATAATGTGGCCCACTCAGCTACTCAAGAACTGTGAAATGGAACTTCTCACCTGGAAATTCCCTTTTCAAGCTGGTAACAATTTCAGAAGGCAAGTTAGGGGGATCAAGTTGCAGAGACTCATCTTTCCTTTACTAATTCTTTTAAGGACAAAGCCACTGCAAATTCCTACCCAGGGATATTTTCATGTCCTTTATATTATTTCTTGGTTCTCCATCTTCCTGAAATCTGGACATTGTTTTGTTTTTCTCCAACACCTCTTGCTTTCCTAAGGAAAGCTATTTTTTTTACACTCAATGTTAGGAGGATAACTTATTATCTTACCACTAGATTATAGGATATCGGACAAGTTCAATAGCTTTTCTTCTGACCCCCTGATATCACTTCATGAGGATAACTTAGTTAAAAAAAAAAACCCAAAGACCCTTCTCTAATTTGCTTATAGCTACATTTTCTTTATTTATTATGTGACTAATTCAGCATTGTTACTCCTATATGCTGAAGGCATAGACATCCCTATCTCATTTAGAATATTTTGGAAATACAGTATTTGGTCTTAAGTTCTTAGAGAATTTTGGAACTAGAAGAGAGTTTAGAAATTATCTAAAGCAGCTTCTTTATTTCATAGATGTGGACGCTAGCCTAAGGCGTTGTATGAAATGAACCCTTAACAGGCCTAGAGATGGGAGGTCCTGGGTTCAAATCTGGCCTCAGACACTTCCCAGCTGTGTGACCCTGGGCAAGTTACTTAACCCCCATTGCCTAGCCCTTACCTCTCTTCTGCCTTGGAACCAATACACAGTATTGACTCCAAGACGGAAGGTAAGGGTTAAAAAAAAATGAACCCTTAAGATGATAAAGCTCATGTCTATCAATTCTGGTCCACGATTCTTACCATTATTACAAAGCCATCTTCGAATATAAGTTATTATTATTATTATTATTTTTTAAATCCTTGTACTTCGGTGTATTGTCTCATAGGTGGAAGATTGGTAAGGGTGGGCAATGGGGGTCAAGTGACTTGCCCAGGGTCACACAGCTGGGAAGTGGCTGAGGCCGGGTTTGAACCTAGGACCTCCTGTCTCTAGGCCTGGCTCTCAATCCACTGAGCTACCCAGCTGCCCCTAAGTTATTATTTTTAAAAAAAATATTTAATTAATTAGAATATTTTCCCATGGTTACATGATTTTGTTCTTTCCCTCCCTTCTTCCATCTCCTCTTTGGGAGCCAATGAGCAATTCCACTGGGTTATACATGTATCATTGTTCAAAACCTATTTCCATATTATTACTATTTACAGTAAAGTGACCGTTTAAAGTCAACATCCCCAATCACATCCCCATTGAACCACAGAATCAATCATATGTTTTTCTTCTGCATTTCTACTCCCACAGTTGAATATAAGTTATAATGTCATACAAATTGAGATGTAGGTTGTGAGGTTTTGACATTTTTCTTTCATGTCTCAGTTTATACCCTTCTAGTTTATTTCATAAACTTAAAGCATAAAACATAAATTTAATATGTATTTATTAAAAATACACATATATACATATATATGTATATATTGTTATACTTATATTATATATATATATACATATATATATATATATATTACATTGAGTTGACTGAAGGGAAGGTTTACGAAGATGGTAGATAACCTTTCATATATTTTATTTTTTTTCCCAAAGATGTAACAGCTGTTATGGCACACACCTCCTTGACCTTATTATTATCATCATCCCTATTCATACAGGTCACTGCAGTTAAATATATTTGCTCATAAACCCACCCACAAATGGCTTGAATGCTTTATAGGGCTGCCATACTTGGAATATCAATTCTAAGTGCCTTTAGTGATAGGTACAGATAATTAAATCTAGTTCAAAACAATAACATCTCCCAAAGTTTTCTGAAACTCTTATGGACAAGTAGATGACTTAGAGAACTGGCCCAAATTTTATACCAACTGCCATATAGAGTCTGAAAACAGACTCGGCTTTGGTTAGATGTCTACGTATTTATTTTACAACTGATGCCTGCAAATGAAATAAAGCAGATGCTCAGAGGCAAGCTGAGTCTCTGTTACTATTATTTATTACTATACTTTTATTAAATGCTCAGGGCTAAATACATGTGCATTTTTGTATTCCTTTTGGGGCAATGCAAAAAAAAGTTTTCCTTGGAGGTTACTTTACTTACAGTATGTAGCCTGTTTTAATACCAAAAATTTGGTATAGTTATACACTTTACAAATAATTCCTGGCTTAAGGGGGTTTTTTCTTAATAGAGGAAATAAGTTTTTTTCTTTAAATACTTTCTGACATTGATATAAAGCAGGGTGGGCAATCTGACTAGAAGTTCACTTTATGACTCGTGCTGAGTTTTGAGGGCCACACACAAATATAACATATAGAGGCAATTATGTAACAAGCACAGTGCTAATAACTCTTGGGGATGCCCTCAGTGGGCCAGAGGGAATCATTCATTGGCTCAGATGGGGCCCACACACCAGGTTTTATTTACCACCTTAAAGAGCCTGTGCTTTGGATTCCCACGTATTTTAGGGTCTGATTAATGATACTGGATTATGAGATCACAGATCTAGAGCTGGCAGGAAACTTAGAGAACATCTAGTCCAACCCCAAATTTTATTTTAATAAGGAGGAAACTGAGGCCCAGGAAAGTTATAATGTTCTTGTTTGATGTCTGAGTGGTTACCTTTAAAAAAACAAAATCTGGGACACTCTTCAAGATTTATCTCTAGGTTCATTTGGAGTCATCTTTTCTTTTTTTTAATTTGAAAATTTTTATTTAATTAATTGATTTAGAATATTTTTCCATGGTTACATGATTCATGTTTTTTCCATCCCCTCCTCCCACCCCACTCCCGTAGCTAACGAGCAGTTCCACTGGGTTTTACATGTGTCATCGATCAAGAGCTATTTCCATATTATTAATATTTGCATTAGGATGATCACTTAGAGTCTGCATCCACAATCATATCCCCATCGAACCATGAGATCAAGCAGTTGTCTTTCTTCTGTGTTTCTATTCCCACAGTTCTTTCTCTGGATGTGGATAGCATCTTTCTCATAAGTCCCTCAGAACTGTCCTGGATCCTTGCATTGCCGCTATTAGAGAAATCCATTATGTTTGATTGTACCACAGTGTATCAGTCTCTGTGTATATGGTTCTCCTGGTTCTGCTCTTTTTGCTCTGCATCATTTCCTGGAGGTCATTCCAGTTCACATGGAATTCCTCCAGTTCATTATTCCTTTTAGCACAATAATATTCCATCACCGACAGATAATACAATTTGTTCAGCCATTCTCTAATCAAAGAACATCCCCTCATTTTCCAAATTTTTGCCACCACAAAGAGCAGGGCTATAAATATTTTGGCACAAGTCTTTTTCCTTATTATCTCTTTGGGGTATAAACCCAGCAGTGGTATAGCTGGATCAAAGGGCAGGCAGTCTTTTAAAGACCTTTGGACATAGTTCACTTGGAGTCATCTTGAGCTCTCCAAAGGAGGAAGATATCAATTAATCAACCAACAGGAATTTATTAACCACTTAGTAAGTGACTGTAGGAGGGAAATTATCTTTTATTGGGGGAGACAATATGTTTCTATATAAGGAAAAAAACAAAAAAATACAAGATAGCTTAGGGAGGGAAGGTAACAGAGAGTTTGCTGGCAATGTTTAACAGCAGGCTGTCTAGGGGGGAAAGTATGCTGGCTACATCTTTAAATTTAATCTGTATCATTATTTATTTAATTTGTATTTAATTTTAAAATTAATCTGTATCATTCCATCAGTTTCTTAAATCTAGGCTACTAAGAAAACAATAAACCAAGGCCTGATTTTTAGCCCATGCCAATTTATGAGATGTAAATACTTGAGCTGAAAATTTAACAATTAGGTCAGAGGAGCTGGTAGGAGATTGGTGAAGGATGGCATAGTTGGTGTTAAGGGCAGGGTTTCTAAGCATTTGGAGCTATAGTAACCTTCTGAAAAGTAGGAAGGTAGCAAGCTATTATGGAAGGAACCTGGGTTCAAGAGTCAGTGTCACTGAGTTTAAATTCTGACTCTGCTGTTAATTATTGATATAAGCTTGGGCAAGACTTGTTCCTTTATCTGGATCTTAGTTTTCTCATCTGCAAAATGAGGGGGTAGGACTAGATTATCTCCAAAGTGCTGCTTGTCAGTTCTAAATGCATACAAAGGAAATAATTATAAAGATCTAAAGAGTATTTGGGGGCCAAAGAGAGAGAAAAAAACAACCTTCCTTATTGTAGTAACTAAGGGTGGCCACAGAAAAAAATAGCATCACCCAGAAGATCAGTTGAGAAAGCAGATTCCGGAGGGTTCTGACCAGTCTGGGAAGTGGTACTAATTCAAGTCTAGTTTTCTTTGGAATTTTGAGTATTTTTATTTAATAGTCAGACCAGTTAAAACATTTGTACCCAGAAAAAAGTCAACCGTATCTACCTCCATCTTGCTCATGATATTAAAAAAAATGCAATTTGTAGGATTGTAGGTTTAGATGTAGAAGGACTTTAGAGTTGTTGAGTCTAATGCCCTCATTTTAAATCTGGGGAAATCAAAGGTTCAAAGAGATGAAGTGATTTACCCAAGTTCCCACAAGTAATAGTAAAGTGCAGAGCTACTAGATGAACTCAGGTATTTTAACAACATTCAATGCTCTTTCCACCATACTATTTGAAAGCTCAAATGAGATAATGTAAATGTTTTCCCAATCTTAAATTGTTTCACAAATATGAGCTATAACTGAGATTAAACAATGTTTTAAAAATAATGTTATTATTAAGAACATTGTTGTTTAGTCATTTCAGTCATGTCCAACATTTCATGACCCCATTTGGGGTTTTCTTGGCAAAGATGTTGGAGTGGTTTTCTATTTCTTTCTCCAGCTCATTTTATAGATAAGGAAACTGAGGCAAACAGGGTTAAGTGATTTGTCCAGGTAATAAGTGTTTGGGGCCAGAATTGGACTCAAGTCTTCTTGACTTCAGGCTCAGAGCATTCTATCCATTCCACCTTTCCAGCTGCCCTTGGGACAATTTTTATTGTTTTGTTTTGTTTGCTCTAGTTTCTTAGTAAAATCATCTCCCCCTTAAACTACATGTGTGTTCTTAAACTTGGATCCTAATCTGTCCCAGAGATGAATTTTCCTGCTCAATCACTTTCACAGAGAGACAGGATATCATCTCTGGAGCCAAGAAGTTCATGGGAGATTAGACTGAGAACACAGAGGGAACCCAGGGCTAGGGCCATCTGTGGATAATTTCTACCTGGGCCTTCTAGGTCTCAAACTCATTTTTTGAGAGAGGAGAGTGACTAATTTTGATGACTAATATTCACGATGGCTCAGACTATCTAATTTCACTTAACATATTTTGAAAGATCTATATAACTAAATAGGAATCAAGCCAAATTTACAAAAAAAAGATCAATAATGCAAAGAAATATATTTCTACTATTCTAATAATATACCTTATATATTCTAATGTATATGACATGTTAAAGTATAACATATATAACACACTAGAATATTTTTATTTAGAATATTTATAAATAGGCAATATAGTCTAATTCTATACCACTGAAATACTAATTATGAAATAAAATAATATTCTATCGTTACTCTGTTGCCAGTGTTGTAGCTACCTGATATCATCAGTATTATGAATGCCAGTATAGGATGACTCATTTAGTTAATCCTTGGTCACTGATGATAAATTGGTTGAATGATTACAATGTGGATTAACTTTTTAGTGGCACGCATGCATGGTGATATTACCACTTACCTGACTCTCTCAAAGAGATGCTATTAAAAATGGCTTATGTGATGCCTCTTTTTTTAACAATGATTTCCAGAACTAAATCTCTTTTTTTAATTGAGATAACTTTCAAAGCAAACAAATATATAAATATATGTAAATAGAAATATATACTAAAATATCTATAGATATGTATATATGTATGCATATATATTTATAAATAAATGAATAAATGAATATATATATATATATATACACACACACACTTCTCTGTCCAGACATGTTTGGGGCATGTCCAGTTTGGTTAACATGGAACCTGCTGCTTTCTAGGGGACATCTCCTTTTGATTGACTGCCTGGATCTTTAAAAGTGGTGAGATTGAGCTGTTTGCTTTCTTTTTCACCATCTTTTATCTCTGCTTTTTTCAGGGACTCGTATATATATTGGGCCTAGTATGGGCACCATAAACTGAACTAGTGGAAGGGGAAGAACTTATCTTTCCTTGCTTGCTTTCTTTTTAACCTCGTTTGGAGAAATGGGTCTGGTGAAGATTGCTTCTGCTCTATTGTTGTTCGTCCTCTATTTCGTGTAACAGAAGTGATCCTCATGGGCTCTAGCATTTGAGCCATGGTAACCTTATAGTTAGTAATGGAGGTAGGATGGTTCAGCCAAACCAGGCCAGAACAGAAGCCCTGAGAAGGCAGAGTACCTGGGAGTTGAGCCCCAGGGTGGGTTTTTATTTGAAAATTTTTGGGTAAATAATTCTTTGTAATCTTGTAAAAAGCCAGTGTAACACAATTAAGCAAAATCAATTGACAGTGATGATGTTGGATAGAATATGTGACATTATGTGTCCTCTATAATACACCTTTTTAAAAAAATTATTTTTTTTCAAAATTCATTTTAAAAAATTAAGTACAATTAATTAATTAATTAAGAATATTTTTCCCATGGTTACATAATTCATGTTCTTTCCCTCCCCTCCTCCCACCTCCCTCTCACAGCCAATGAGCAATTCCACTGGGTTTTACATGTGTCATTGATCAAGATCTATTTCCAAATTATTACTATTTGTACTAGGGTTATACCTTTTTAATAGAAGAAAAAAAGTTCCCACTTGATAGGAACAAAATTATGATTGTGAGGATTTTGGCTCCATTTTAGTGTTCTTTATAGTTACATTATTGCAATGATCAGGTATATTGTTCTCCTTGTTTTGTTTACTTAACTACATCATTTTATTTAAGACTTTTAAATGGATATCATTTTTTGAGCAAAGAGAGAGAACACTGATAATCGCTCTGAACAGGCTCTTGCTGGTAAATGTTTAACAAATGACTCCCTGAAAAAAATGTACATACAACACATTTTAAAATTTAATCTGCATTTTAAACATTTTCTCCATTACTTTTTAAAATCTGAACAATCAATGGTACAATAAATCAAGTCCTGGTTTGTGTTAATGCTCATGCTGAAAACTTAGCAATTGGCTCTTGGGAGTTGGTTCAAGTTGGCTACCACATGCTCCTACCTCTGTGCAACCTCATCACCACCAATGGAAAGCATTCAATTCAATTCATTAAACATTTATTAAGTACCTACTATGTGCCAAGCCCTGAGGATACAAGAAGGGGCAAAAGACAGTTCCTGACCTCAAGGAGGTTGCAATAATGGAAAAGGCAACATGCAAACAATTACATATAAAGAAAACTATCTGCAGGATAAGTAGGAAATAATTAAGAGGGAAGACTGGAATTAAGAAGGGAAGGCTTCTTATAGGAAGTAGGATTTTATTTGGATCTTAAAGGAAACTGGGGTGCCTGTAGCAGGCGTGGAGGAGTCAAAGAGAATACCCACAGCTATGGTGGAAAGTGCATTGGATTTTGAGTCAGGGGCTTTGTACTTCAATTCAGATCCTTGTTAGTTGTGTGACCTTTGGGAGACAACTCTAACCCTTTGGGCCACTGTTTTTTCCCTTTGTATAAGAAAGAAACACTAGATAACCTTTAAGGTTCATTTTAATTCCAAATGACATGATATTAATATTAGAGTTTAGAACTGGAGAATCTTAGAGATCACCTCATCCAACCCCTTCAGTTTTCAGAGGGGGAAAACTGAGACTCAGAGAGATGAAGCAATTTGCTGAGATCACACAATTAATAATGAAGCCAGGACAGGATCCAAAATCCAGTTGTGCTACCCATTAGCTCAGATTTTTAGCCCAGCCCTCATCCAGTGCACCATCTTGCTTCCTAGTCATTCAGCAATTACTGATTGAATATCTCTTCTATGTTAGTGTGGAACCCTATTAATTGGCAGCTAGGTAGAGCAGTCGATACTCTGCTGGGCTTGGAGTCAAAAGGACTTATCTTTGTGAGTTCAAATCTGGCTTCAAACACTTATTAGAGTTTTGACCTTGGGCAAGCCATTTAACCCAGATGACTTGAGTTTCCTCATCTGTAAAATGACCTAGAGAAGGAATGGTAAACCACTCTAGTATCTTTGCCAAGAAAACCCAAATGGGATCAGGAAGAGTCAGAAATGACTGAATATGAAAATACTATTAATTATCTATATCCCACCTTCTATAGGAAGCCTTTTCTGATTTCCCTTAATTTTAATGCTTTCTCTCAATTGGATCATCATCCAATTTATACTGTATGTAGTTTGTTTGTACATGGTTGTTTATGCTATCTCCCTCAATTAGAGTGAGGAAACCTTGAAAGCAGAGACTTTCTTTTACTTTTATTAGTGTTCTCCATCACTTAGCACAGTGTCAGGCATTTAGCTTAATAAATGTTTTTTGACTAACTAGAAAAAAGGGTTTTTCCCCCTTAAAAATAAGAAAAAAAGCCTGCCCTTTGATCCAGCCATACCATTGCTGGGTTTGTACCCCAAAGAGATCATAAATAAACAGACTTGTACGAAAATATTTATAGCTGTGCTTTTTGTGGTGGCAACAAACTGGAAAAGGAGGGGATGTCCTTCAATTGGGGAATGGCTGAACAAACTGTGGTATATGCGGGTGATGGAATACTATTGTGCTAAAAGGAATAACAAACTGGAGAAGTTCCAGGCGAACTGGAGAGACCTCCGGGAACTGATGCAGAGTGAAAGGAGCAGAGCCAGAAGAACATTGTACACAGAGACTGATATACTGTGGTAAAATAGAATGTAATGGACTTCTGTACCAGCAACAATGCAATGACCCAGGACAGCTCTGAGGGATTTATGGTAAAGAAAACTACCCACATTCAGAGGAAGGACTGCAGGAGAGGAAACACATAAGAAAAGCAACTGCTTGAACGTATGGGTCGGGGTGGACATGATTAGGGATGTGGACTCGAAACTACCACACCAATGCAACCACCAACAATTTGGAAATAGGTCTAGATCAAGGACACATGACAAAACCAGTGGAAATGTGTGTCGGCCATGGGTGGGGGGAGTGCGCGGGGTAAAGGGGAAAGTAGGAGCATGAATCATGTAACCATGTTAAAAATGATTATTAATAAATGTTTAAAAAAAATAAGAAAAAAGGTCAGGATAGAAAATTCAGAGAAAATTTTTATGTTTCAGTTTTCCAGGTTTCCTTCCCACTTACCCTTGCCTTACCCCTAATCCTACCAATCCATTCCCTAAGACCCTTTCATTTTCCCTTCAGAACTCACTTTGGTTTTTGTATTTCTTGTCATCTGGCAAGAGAGGCAGTATCCTTTATGGTTAGAGAGGGCTGGTCTTGGAGTCAGGAAAACCTAGGTTTAAGCTCTATCTCTGATAGGTACTATGTGACTTTGGGTAAGATTCTAGTTGTTTCTCTCCCTTTGCTCTCCCCTCCTGGACCTGATAAGCAACTTTATCTGAGTTATATGTGTATTATATTAGTCATATTCTTTTTTTAAAGTTTTATTTTTATTTTATTTAAATAACAAATTTCCACATGTTTTCCAAAGTTATATGATTCATGTTGTCCCCCTTCATGATTCTCTCCACTCTTCCCTCCCTCCTCCTGGAGCTGATGAACAACTTTATTTGGATTATATATGTATTCTATTGATGATATAATTACTTTTTAATTTTATCTTTACTTTAATAACAAATTTCCACATTTCCCCCCAAATTATATGATTCATGTTGTCCCCCTTCCTTCTTCTCTCCCCCCTCCTAGAGTCGATAAGCAACTTTATCTGGGTTATACATGTATTATATTGATAATGTATATTTTTAGTTTTATCTTTATTATATTTTAATAACAAATTTCCAAATAAATTTCTCAAAATTATATGATTCATGCTGTCACCCTTCCTTCTTCACTCCCCTCCTCCTAGTGTTGATGAGCAACTTTATCTGGGCTATACATTTATTATATTGATAATATTCTTTTTTTAGTTTTATCTTTATTATATTTTAATAACAAATTTCCATGTTTCCCCAAATTATATTATTCACATTGTTTCCCTTCCTTCTTCCCTCTCTTCTCCTGGAGCTAATGAGCAACTTGATCTGGTTTATACATGTATTATATTGATAATATTCTTTTTTTTTAGTTTTATCTTTACTTTATTTTAATAACAAATTTCCACATAAGTTTTCCAAAGTTATATGATCCATATTGTTCATCTCCCTTCTTCCCTCTCCCTTTCTAAAGCTGATAAGCAACTCTATCCAAGTTATACACGTATTATATTGATGGTATTATTATGTTAGTTTAATCTTTATTTTAATAACAAATTTCCGCAAAAGTTCCCCAAAATTATATGATTCATGTTGTCTCCCTTCCTTCTTCCCTCTCCCCTCCTGGAGCTGATAAACCATTCAATCTGGGTTATCCATGTATTAGACTGGTGGTATTCTTTACAAAATAGCTCATGTACATGGTAAGATTTGTGACTAGGCTCCCCACACTGATGAGGTGGAGGAGAGGAATACATGTACAGCAGAGCTTTAGGCTTTCTCAGTTGATTGGGGTCAAGGAACAAGGCCCTCATCAATGGATGGATTGGGAAATCTCTTGTGCAAGTGCTGCTGTTGGGCCTAGGAGTGGGAAGGGTCTGGGAATCTAGCCTGAAGCCTTTGGCTGCTATCAGTCCTGTTGGGCAGGCTCATCCACCAGCACATGCTTCCCCCAGCTCTCCAGCACTTGACAAATGCAGTTTTCAAACCTTCTTCCAGACCGTATATCAAGTGACCTCCTCTATCGATTTTTGTGTTAGGAAATCTTTGTCAATAGAAAGGTGATGACTTTAACGGCTGTTTCTTGGCCTACTTCACCCTTTTCTTTTCTTTTAGATTTTTATAGGAAGAAGCCTGTTTTTAAAAAAAGCTGGATGGGCTATCAGAATGGTTTCAGAGAGTGATGGTTCCCTCATTTCTGAACAGCTAGGAAGGGGCTTATTAACCATTTCCCCATCCTGTGGGTGAAGGGGATGGAAAGAGGTGACTACCAGAACAGCAGAGGCAGAGATGCCTTGCTAACTGGGGAGCAGTGAAAATGGTCAAGGGATAGCAGGTGGGAAACCAGACCTGGTGAAGAGGAGTACACAGGAGGCGCATATTGAGGCTTTGGAAGGTTGAAGGTGTGAGTTGTCTTTCTGTTGTGCACTTGTCACTCACCTTCCTTGTATGTGCCTTTCCAATGTTACATTCTGAAATTTTTAATGTAAAAAATTTTTTATTGTTGCTTTTTATTTTTAAATTTTTGCTATCATTCACTCATTCCAATCATGTCCAATTCTTTGTGAATCTTGTTGGGATCTTCTTGGCAAAGATAGTGGAATATTTTGCCATATCTTTCTCCAATCCATTTTATAGCTGAGGAAATTGAGGCAAACAGGGTTAAGCCATTTGCCCAGTATCATATCTAGGGAGTGTTTGAGGCTATTCATGTTCCAGACCTGGTGTTCTAGCCACTTTTACATTTTTAGTCATTTCTTTATGTACTTTCTACTCCTTCCTAACCAGTGACCTTCCACATATAATAAAGAAAAACAGACAAGTAAAACCAACATAGATACTTTATCTTTATTTTTTCAATGATCAAGCATTTATTTTCTTTCTTCTTCCTCTGCCTCCCATGGAAAAAAAGAAAAACTTGTAACAAATATGCATAGTCAAGAATATCCCTAAGTTTGTCATATTCAAAAATATATGCCTTAATGATTCTGAAGGACTTATGAGAAAGAACGCTGTCCATATCCAGAAAAAGAACCATGGGAGTAGAAACACAGAAGAAAAACAACTGCTTGATCACATGGGACAATGGGGATATGATTGGGGATGTAGACTCTAAACGATCACTCTAGTGTAAATATCAATAATATGGAAATAGGTCTTGATCAATGACACATGTAAAACCCAGTGGAACTGCTCATTAGAGTGGGGTGGGAGGAGGGGATGAAAAGAACATGAATTATGTAACAATGGAAAAATATTCTAAATTATTAAACTTAATATATGCCTTATTTTGCATCGTGAGTCTACAACTTCTTTATCAGAGTGTGAGTGGCATGCTTCATCATCAGTCCACTGGAATCAGGGTTGGTCATTGCACTGACCAAAGTTTTCAAGTCTTTTAATGTTGTTTGTTTTTAGTGTTAGTATATAAAATGTTCCGGTTCTGCTCACTTCATGCTGTATCAGTTCATACAAGTCTTCCCAAGTGTCTCTGAAGCTATTCCTTTTGCCATTTCTTATAGCACGATAGTATTCCATTGCATTCATATATGTTCAGCCATTGATGAGCATCCCCTTAGTTTCCATTTTTTTTGCCATTGTAAAAAGAAAGCACTCTACATATTTTTCATGTGTTGTTCTTTTCCCCTTCTCTTTGATCTCTGAGGAGTATAAAACTAATAGTATTATTACTGGGTCAAATGATGTGCACAGTTTAGTGGCTAGGGGTAAAGTTCCAAATTGCTTTCCAGAATAGCTAGACCAATTCACACACAGCCCTGTTAAAAGTATGTGTCTGTTCCTATAGCTCCTCCAATGTTTATCCATTTACTTTTTTGGTCATTTTTGTCATGAGAGGTAAAAGTTCAGAGTTTTGGGGCAGCTGGGTAGCTCAGTGGATTGAGAGTCAGGCCTAGAGACGGGAGGTCCTAGGTTCAAATCTGACCTCAGACACTTCTCAGCTGTGTGACCCTGGGCAAGTCACTTGACCCCCATTGCCCACCCTTACCACTCTTCCACCTATGAGCCAATACACAGAAGTTAAGGGTTTAAAAAAAAGTTCAGAGTTTTAATTTGCATCTATTAGTGATTTGGAGCATATTTTCACATGACTGTTTGGAATTTTTTTCATTAGAAAACTTCCTGCTTAAATCTTTTGATCATTTACCAGTTGGAGAATGGCCTGGAACCTTGTGAAAATGTTATCTCGAATCTGCTTTCTACAAAAAGGAAGTGTATTTCCTTCTCCTTTTCCCCACCAGAAGTGGCTATTACAATCACACAGAATTTAGCTTTGTTTTAGTACTCTTTGTTACATTATTGTAGTCATTGTTTTTCGGTTCTTCTTACTTCACTGTATCATTTCATAAAGTTTTCCAAGTCTTCTCATTTCTGTTTTCCAAAATGGTCAAGTAGATTCACTGTTCCCACTACTGTATATTGTTGTTTGTCCTTCTACTGATACTCTGTTATTTGGTTTCTTTAAAACTTTGGTCAATGTGAGATGAAAACTGAGTTTTAATTTTCAATTCCCTTGTTATTTGTGATTTGAAACTTTCATATAATTGTTTGAAGTTTTCAAATCTTCTTTGGAATATTTATTCATATTCTTTGACCAGTTATCTATTAGAGAATGGTTCTTGGCTTTAGATAATTTTAAAATTTCTCTATGTATGACATATATCAGACTTTTATCAGCAGTGTTTGATGCCAATATCCCCCCCACCCCAATCTACAGTTTCCCTTTTTACTTTAACTATTTACTTTATTTAGGAAAAAAATGTCTACATTTTACAAACTCAAAACTACTATTTTTCTATTATTTTCTCCATTCTTTAGTTAAGAGAAGTTATTTATTAAAATGGAATCCTACATGTACTCTAACTTCTAATAGGTCTCTTCCAGCTCTTAAGGTTCTAATGATTTTTCTGTGAAGAATTTGTCACTATCTGCTTCCTAGCGACATCAGATTTTGTTAGTTTAATTGATGCTAATTAAGTCATCAAGACAGCATTCTAAAGTTTTTAATTAACTTAGAGATTTTTTTCAGCATGTTTTTAAGTACGTATCAATTGGAGACACGAATGTCTTCTGTCTGCCTACTCCCAAAACCTTTCTTAAGGTTTGAACTGAACAGTATCTTAGGTTTGTTGGTCTTTCAGGTAAGACCCTTAAAGAAATGACTGATGAAGGTACCTGCCTGGGAGATTTGATACTTTTTAATAATTAAACAAATAAAATGGAGCCAAATGAACAATAATAAAAACTCCTGTAGTAGGTTTCATAAAATTACAAAATTTCACAGTTGTCAGAGGCCTCTCTTGCCACAAAGTCTAATACTCTTTACAACATACTCATCTGGGTATTGAAATTTTGCTTGAGGTCCTTTAGTAATCCAGTACCTTTCACATCATCCCACTGCATTTTAGAAAGGTTATTTTGAGTCCCAAATTTCCTATTTGCTTGCTCTTCCATTTTATGTAGTTTAGATAAAATTATCTGGATTATTGTTTTGTGAATTATTTAGGAAGACTAGGATGTATATGAAAGTAGAATGTAGTGTTAAAGTTGTGTTTTCAATTTTTCCAGCATATTAGTCTATTACTAATGAAAATTTAGGTATATCCAGTTGCCAAAGTCCCTCAGTATGTACATTGTTTTGACTTCTGGTGGGGAAATTTTCCATCTGAAATGCATATATTAGCTCCACGGCACTCCTGTTTGCCTCCATTTGAGTAACCTGTGCTTATTTGGTCTTGTGAACACCATTAATGTGTATATTAATGTGAGGGACCATTAATCTTTGAACAGAAGTTGTTAGACCTTTGGTGGTAATTAAGTCCACAATAATTATCATGGTAAAATATATAGAGGGGAAAGGGGAAAAAAAGGAAAAATAGGGACAAAATATCTAAATAGCTTGCTAATGGGGTGTTCAGAAAAAAAATTAGAGGAATGAACCAAAAGCCACTGAAGAATCAGTATAAAATTAAGAGGATAGGAAGAAGCAATGACCAAATAGGAATAAGAGAAGAAAAAAGTGGAACTAGGAAAAAGAAATGAGAAATGTGTAAAAGTATAAAATTAATAGCAAATATGAATCTGAATTATTAATAACCTGATTTGTTACATAAAATAGAACATTCAAGTTAAGTTCAAGAGACAATAGGCCAGTGATTTTCCTGTGAAGACTCTCAGGAGCAGAAGAAATAAAACTTGTATTTTTTATTCATTTAAGCTACACTTACATTTCTGGACTCTCTGCCTTTAGGAAAATGCCTAGACTTGTATAAAATCAAGCATTTTATTAATTTGCCTTCTCTTTCATTTCGACTGTAAGAATTTCTTCTTCTGAATTAGAGGAAGGGGTCATAGTGATGATAAGTGATGCTTTAGGGTTTTCTCTAGGTAGGATTGCCTTTGTTATTGGCTTGGATGCTTCTTCTTCTGTAACATTACATTTGGGCATATTCAGTGGTTTTTCTGGTGGTTCCTTTTCTTGGTTCTCTATTCCTTCGATTTTTTGTTCTTTTACCTCGATTTTTTTCTCCTTTTCCTGGGGAAAAAGTATTAGGCAGAATTAGCTCTGAAATCACAACCAAGGGTTCTCAACTTGAGTTGATCATTTGTTATCAAGGTTATCAAGGTCAAAGTCATCAAGGTTATAGCTTAGAAAAGGAATTTCCAAATTATTAGTCTTCTCCAGGGAAGAAAGTCTCTGCATGCAGAGAACTTTAACAAAGAACTTCTGATTTAAAATGAAGGATAGGATTGGGCCAGTGTATTTTTACATTTGCCAAAGGATTCTCCACTTCACTGCCGTTTAGATAGCAGAATTAATTAGGTTCAAAGCACTTATGACATGAGTTTCTTTTTCTATATGTACAAGCTGCTAAGAGAATGAAATAGAAATGGGAATCTCTCTCCGAGAGGACATTCCCTTTTCTTTGTCCCAGATGTGCTTGGCCAGATGCCACTGGATGCCCTAGAACTTGTTCAAGGGTTTTTAACCTGGGGTGCTAAATTTATTTAAAACATTTTTTGATAATTGATCATTTGGACACAATTGTTTTTATTTTGTAATCCTATGCAGCTAGGGTGGTACAGTGCCCTAATGCAGCCTAAAAACTTAATAGATAACCCTAGGCTTGCATTTAGCTGCTGTCTGACTCAGTTTCCTTATCTGTAAAATGGGGATAATAATAATACCTACCTCTTAGAGTTTTCATCAAATGACAATATTTATAAGTAATAAAGAATCCTCATAAAGCAGTTTGCAAACCTTAAAGTACTATGTAAGTGCTAGTCATAATATAAATGCTAAGTGGCAAAGTAGAATGCTAGGCTTGGAGTTCAGGAATTTATCTTCCTGAGTTCAAATCCTACTTAGACATAGTAGCTGTGTGACCCTGGGCAAGTCACTTAACTCTGTCTCAATTTCCTCATCTGTAAAATGAGTAGAAGAAGGAAATGACAAGTTACTCTAGTATCTTTGTCAAGAAAACTAGTTATGGGGGCAGCTGGATAGCTCAGTGGATTGAGAGCCAGGCCTAGAGACAGGAGGGTCCTAGGTTCAAATCTGGTCTCAGGCACGTCCCAGCTGTGTGACCCTGGGCAAGTCACTCGACCCCCATTGCCTACCCTTACCACTCTTCTGCCTTGGAGCCAATACACAGTATTGACTCCAAGATGGAAGGTAAGGGTTTAAAAAAAGAAAAAAAAAGAAAAGAAAACTAGTCAGATACAAAAGAATGATAATAACAAAAAGGTCATTATTTTGAGTTATTTAAATCAAAATTATTAAAATAATAAAAACATTCTGAGAAGAGGTCCATAGGCTTCACCAGACAGCCAAAGGAATCTACGACATAAAGATTAAGAATTCTCATTCTAGTTTCATTGCTACTAGTTACCTGTGTTTTTTTTTTTGTTTGTTTGTTTTGTTTTTTTTCAGGGATAGGCAGATTATTTTGTCCCTAACTTCTATGGTCTCCTCAATATCAGTCTCTATATGACGAATGGGTTGGACTTACTGATCTCCAAGATTCTTTTTTGTTATAGATCTATCTTTATTTCACCATCTTTCTGATGGCTCATTTAGAAAAATTTGGACTAGGTATAAATTCTTAGAGGTAGAAAGTGCAAATGAATGAAAGGACAAATCTGATTTCATTGGTGCAGAAAACTTGTAAATAAATGGAAAACAAGCTCTTATTAAGTGCCATGTGTTATTTCTCAGCTGTGCCTGACTCTTCAGGGACCCTCTATGGGGTTTTCTTGGCAAAGAAACTAGAGTGGTTTTCCATTTCCTTCTGCCATGGCTGAAGGCAATCAGACTAGGGGAATTGCCCATAGTCATGCAGCTAGTGAGTGACCTGAGGCTGGATTTGGACTCAGGTCTTCCTAATTCAGGTGCAGGGCTCTATCATGGAGCCACTTTGCTGCCTCCTTCTATGCCATGTACTGTGCTAACTAAACTCTGAGAATGTGGATTCCAAAGCTAGGCAGTCCTTTCCCTCTAGGATCCTCCATTTTAATAGGGAGAAACAACACAAGGGATTGGGGATTAAGTATTTGCCTTGGAGTCAAGGAGATATGAATTCTAGTCCTGCCTGATCCACATTAGCTGTGGAATCTTGACCAAGTCACTTCTTAGTATCTAGAACAACTCTCCAAGACTATAGGTTGAAGAATAGATTCTGATCTGCATTGGTAGACAATAAAAAAATCAACAACTGGGAGTTCTCTGCACCAATGAAATCATAGATTTGTCCTTTTTGCTCCCTCCAAATATACACAGACATATTTTTTTTGGAAGGGAAGAGGGTCTTTATGGAACACTTAAGCCTAGAATATTGCTCTAATGTTGAATTAATAATCTTTCGTTTTAGAGTTGCCTGGAGGCACAGAGAGATCTCCTCTCCTCTCCTCTCCTCTCCTCTCCTCTCCTCTCCTCTCCTCTCCTCTCCTCTCC
>NC_058130.1:622720058-622812913 GCF_016433145.1 Gracilinanus agilis
AAACTTTACTCCATAAACTTAAAGTAGCAAATAAACTTGAAGTACCACATAAACTTAAAGTAGCATATATAAACTTAAAGTATTAAATAAACTTAAACTTAAAGTAGTATATAAACTTAAAGTACTACATAAACTTAAAGTAGCATATAAACATAAAGTTGCAAGTAATCTTAAAGTAGTACATAATCTTAAAGTGGTATATACACTTAAACAAAGTACTATATGAACTTAAACATAATGTAGTATAATATATATACTTAAAGTACCACATTAACTTAAAGTAGTATATAAGCTTAAAGTATTATATAAACTTAAAGTAACATATAAACTTGAAGTACCACATAAACTTAAAGTAGCATACAAACTTAAAGTACTACATAAACTTAAAGTCTTATATAAACTTGAAGCACCACATGAACTTAAAGTAGCATATAAATATGAAGTTGCATGTAATCTTAAGGTAGTACATAATCTTAAAGTTGTATATACACTTAGACAAAGTACTATATAAACTTAAACTTAATGTAGTATATATACTTAAAGTACCACATGAACTTAAAATAGTATATAAACTTAAAGTTCTACATAAACTTAATGGAGCAAATAAACTTGAAGTACCACATAAACTTAAAGTAGGATATAAACTTAAAATACCACATAAAGCTAAAGTAGTATATAAACTTAAAGTAGCACATAAACTTAAAGTACCATATAAACTTAAAGTAGCATGTAATCTTAAAGTACTACATGGACTTAAAGTAGTATAAACACTTCAACAAAGTACTATATAAAGTGAAACTTAAGTAGTATATATATTTAAAATACCACATGAACTTAAATTATTATATTAAACTTAGAATAGTATACAAACATAAAGTAGTATATAAACTTAAAGTACTACGTAAACTTAATGTAGTATATAAACTTAAAGGACCACATAAACTTAATGTATTATATAAACTTAAAGTGTCACATAAACTTGAAGTTGCATAAAAACGTAAAGTAGTATATAAACTTAAAGCACTACTCAAAGTTACAGTAATTTATAAAATTAATCTTAATGTAGTATATCAACTTAAAGTATCACATAAACTTAAAGTAGCATATAAACTTAGAGTAGTATACAAACTTAAAGTAGCATATAAACTTAAAGTACCACATAAACTTAAAGTAGTATATAGAAACTTAAAGTAATATATAAACATAAATTTCAAGTAGCATATAAACTTAAAGTACCACATAAACTTAAAGTAGTATATAAACTTAAATTACCACATGAAATTAATTAAAGTAGCATATAAATTTAAAGTAGCATGTAATCTTGAAGTTCTACATGAACTTAAAATAGGGTAAACAACTTAAACAAAGTACTATGGGAGGCAGCTGGGTAGCTCAGTGGAGTGAGAGTCGGGCCTAGAGACAGGAGGTCCTAGGTTCAAACCAGGCCTCAGCCACTTCCCAGCTGTGTGACCCTGGGCATGTCACTTGACCCCCATTGCCCACCCTTACCAATCTTCCACCTATGAGACAATACACCGAAGTACAAGGGTTTAAAAACAAAAAGTACTATGTAAACTTAAACTTAATGTATTACATATACTTAAAGTACCACATAAACTTAAAGTATTATATAAACTTAGACTAATATACAAAATTATAGTATATAAACTAAAAGTACTACATAAACTTAAAGTAGCAAATAAACTTGAAGTACCACATGAACTTATAGTAGCATATGAACTTAAAGTACTACATAAACTTAAAGTAGTAAATACAATTAAAATACCACATCAACTAAAAGTAGCACATATAAACTTACTTTACCTTAAAGTAGCATATGAACTTAAAGTACCTCAAAAACTTAAAGTAGTATATAAACTTCATGTAGTATATAAACTTAAAATAGCATGTAAATTTAAAGAAGGAAGTAATCTTAAAGTATTACATAAACTTAAAGTAGTATATACACTTAAACAAAGTACTATATAAACTTAAACTTAATGTAGTATACATACTTAAAGTACCACATAAACTTAAAATAGCATATAAACTTAAAGTAATATATAAACTTAAAGTAGCAAATAAATTTAAAGTACCACATAAACTTAAAGAAACATAAAAACTTAAAGTACTACATAAACTTAAAGTAGTATATAAATTTAAAGTACCCAATGAACTTAAAGTAGCATATATAAGCTTAGAGTAGTATAAGACCTTAAAGTAGCACGTGAACTTAAAGTAGCATATAATCTTAAAGTAGCATATAAACTTAAAGTACCACATAAACTTAATGTAGCATATAAACTGAAAGTAGTATGTCATCTTAAAGAACTACATTAATTTAAAGTAGTATATACACTTAGACAAAGTACTATATAAACTTAATGTAGTATATAAACTTAAAGTACCACATGAACTTAAAATAGCACATAAACAAAGTAATATGTAAACTTAAACTTAAAGTAGCATATAAACTTAAGTAGTGTACAAACTTAAAGTATTATATAAACTTAAAATACCATTTAAACTTAAATTAGGATGTAATTTTAAAGTAGTATGTACTTTTAAACGAAGCACTATATAAACTTAAGCTTAATGTAGTGTATATACTTAAAGTACCACATAAACTTAAAGTACTATATAAACTTAGAGTAGTATACAAAATTAAAGTAGTAGTATATAAACTTAAAGTACTAAATGAACTTTAAGGAGCATATAAATTTAAACAATGTAGTACGTAAACTTAAAGTAGTATATAAATTTAAACTTAAAGTAGCATATAAACTAAAAATAGTATATAAACTTAAACTTAAAATAGAATATAAACCTAAAGTACTACATGAACTTAAAGTAGCAAATAAATGTGTGAAGTACCACATAACTTAAAGTACTACATAAACTTAAAGTAGCTTACAAACTGAAACTTAAAGTAGTATATAATTTAAAGTACCACATAAACTTAAAGTAGCATATAAACTTAGAGTAGTATACAAACTTAAAGTAGCATATCAACTTAAAGTATCACATAAACTTAAAATAGTATACAAACTTTAATTTAAAGTAGTATATAAATTTAAAGTAGCATATATAAAGTTAAAGTAGTATATATAAAGTAATATATAAACTTAAAGTAGCATGTAAACTTAAAGAAGCATGTAATCTTAAAGTACTACATAAACTTAAAGTAGTATATACTCTTAAACAAAGTACTATATAAACAAACTTAATGTATGTAGTATATATACTTAAAGTATCACATAAACTTAAAGTATTATATAAACTTAGAGTAGTATATAAACTTAAGTAGTATATAAACTTAAAGTACTACATAAACTTAAAGTAGCAAATAAACTTGAAGTACCACATTAAAGTAAAGTAGCATATAAACTTAAAGTACTACATAAACTTAAAGTAGTATATATACTTAAAGTACCACATAAACTTGAAGTACCACATAAATTTAAAGTAGCATATAAACCTAAAGTACTACATAAACTTAACGTAGTATATAAACTTAAAGTACTACATAAATTGTGTCAGTATTATTGTTTTCACTTTACAGGTGAGAAAACTGAGGCTTGAAGAAATTAAATGATTGGCTACCTAGCTGTTATGAAGGTGTGATATGATGACAGATTGCCTAAGTGTTCACTTTTTTTTCCTACTGTACACTTTTGGGGACATATAGGGAACAACAGGCAAATAATTGGGACAAAAAGTTGATATTTGTGGTCAAAGGAAACCTGCTAAACTTCATAAATTAGAAAGAATTCTATGCTGACAGCGTTCACTGTCACTTGAGATTATTTTTTTGTAGGAGAAACAAAGCAAAGTCTAGTGCTCTCTATCTAGAGGTCATCACATCAAACACTGAGTGAGATGAAAACTTTAAGCATTTTTAGCATTAAATACATATTTCCAACTGGGGTCACACTTTTGGGGGGAGGAAGGTCATATCTTTGATGTCTAGCTAGCCTCTTTAGGGAAAAATTTGCATCTAGGTCAAAGTTATTGAAAAAAAAATCTGCTGCTAGGGATTTTCAACAATTTTCTAATAATAAATCTGAATAAAACTCTGCGTGCATGTCTCTTTCTGTATTATTCTTGACTCCTCACACATCAAATCTATCCAAATTCTTGTCATTTCTACCTTAGCAACATTTCTCCCAGATGTCTTTTTCTCTCCACTCACAGCCAAATCCTAGGTCAAATTTTCACCAGGCCTATGACAGTTTCTTCAAGTCATTTCCCATTCTACTTCATCCTCTGCTCATCTGCTAAGGCAATTTTTCTAAAACATAGTTCTGACCATGTTGCCCCAGCCTTTGCTTAATGTCTTCCATTGATTCTCTATTATTACCTATAGGATCAAATATAAATTTGTCTGTTTGGCACTTAAAGCTCTTTTTAAAAAAAACAAACCGTTTCCCCTTCCTATTTTTCCATTCTTCATATATATATTTTATTCTACTCTGCTGGTCTATTTTCAGGTTCTTGAACCAAAAGAGACAAGGAAGATGGCAGTATCCCCTACACTAATAGAGAGGTTCAGGATAGAGGAGGATTATTTTCTTTTGTTTTTGAAGAAAATGAGTTCTGTTGGTATATTGAATTCTATATGGATAAATTGAGTTTGAGATGCCTATGGGACATTCATTTTGAGACACCCAAAAATCAATTTCAAGGAATATGACCCCTGGCAGTAGAGAAGAGAGCCAAGTATGAATTAAAAGGAGAATTATTGGGAGCTGAGCTGCAGAAAGGAGTAGATCCAAGGAACTCTATTGAGTGATTCATCTAGCCAAGATGCTATAACCCGAGGAGTAGTATGAATATAGCTCTAGAAAAGAAAGGATAGGGGGCAGCTGGGTAGCTCAGTGGATTGAGAGCCAGGCCTAGAGACAGGGAGGTCCTAGGTTCAAATCTGGCCTCAGCCACTTCCCAGCGGTGTGACTCTGGGCAAGTCACTTGCCCCCATTGCCTACCCTTACTACCTTCTGCCTTGGAGCCAATACATAGCATTAACTCCAAGATGGAAGGTAAGGGTTAAAAAAGAAAGAAAAGAAAGGATATTGGAGGACTCCTGAAAGTTTAAGTGACTTTGATCACATGTATTTCCTATATATGTGTGCTGTGGAAAATTAACATTGAATTATGATATGTGAAATAATTTTCCCTAACCTTCTCCTCTCCCCCACAAAACAAACTGGAACTTAGTGCAAAACTCTAGACTTTAAATTTTCCCCTAGGATATGAAAATTGATTGAAATATTTTATCTTTGTTAAGGAGAAAAGGATTAGGGGTAGAGTTTGATTAAGAGAAACTAGCAAGCTCTAGCAGCCATGCTGGCATCTTCCCAGTTGCATCAAGACACTCTCCTCTTGTGATAAAGTCGTGAGGGAGGAGTTGAGGTCTCTGAATCCACTTTCTCGGTGGCTTTTTGCCAATTAGGGATGTCTTGGGATTTTGAGGGAAGGAACTGTGTGGTGAGCTCATGAATGGTATAAGCCTGGACAGGAGAGAAAGAAAGTTTTTTTTTCTGCTCTTGATTGTGGGGAGAGTCAATTGACCAGATCAGGATGTCTTGACCAGTCAATAATTTTAAAATTAAAAAAAAATTGTTTCTTAAGAATTTCAATCATTATAGCACATCAGTACCAGTGTATGTGATTGGGGGAGGAAAGGAAGGAGATGAGTGTGTGTGTGTGTGTGTGTGTGTGTGTGTGTGTGTGTGTGTGTGTGAGAGAGAGAGAGAGAGAGAGAGACAGAGAGACAGAGAGACAGAGAGAGAGACAGAGAGAAAGACAGAGAGAGAGAGAGACAGAGAGAGAGAGACAGAGAGACAGAGAGACAGAGAGACACAGAGAGAGAGAAAACATCCAGGTTCTCAGGTTTATGGGGAAATTGTTTGTAGTTAATCTTTTTACTGTGCCAACTTAGTAAATGCCTTTGCTTTGAACTAATTGTTTCTACTGACTTGTCATTAAAAGGTGAGCATACAGGTAGGGGCTTTTGAGTTATAGTCATTGTAATATAAATGAATAGAGTATCTTTGGACCTTGATACTTGGAATAGTAGATGTCCATTGGGGGTACCTATCCCATGAGTTTAAGCACAGGAGCAAAATGGAGGATAGGTCCAGAGAAAGTGTTCTACATACATGTTTTCTCTCCCAGTTAGATTGTAAGCTTGTCAAGGTCAGGGGTTGTTTCAGTTTTGTTTTTGAATCTCTAATGCCTGGGACAGCACCTGGCACATGATAGTTGCTTGTTAATTTATTGATTGACATTAGCACAGCAAAGTAGTATTCTGGCAGAATATTCTCTTTCTCTCTCTGTCTCTGTCTGTCTGTCTGTCTGTCTGTCTCTCTCTCTCTCTGGGATGGTAAATTTCAACAGAGGGAAAGGTAGACATTTTAGTGTGAGAAGGGATTAATTTCATGTAAAATTGCTGGGAAGGGCAGATTCATAATTAAAGGAAATTCTGGTCAGTGAGGGAGTAGGAGTGAAAGAATGTTTGGTGCTTGGTGATAGGACAATAGGAATGAGAAAGGAAGAATAGTGGGGAGGATGTGAAACAGGGACAAGGGAGCAACGGAAGAAAAATGATCTATTTCATATTTTTCCTTGCATGGTTCAGGCAACCGCAGAGAGTATGCCCATCATCCATAGCCCTATTACTTAATAACTCACACTTATACAATGTTTATCAAAACTTTATCAATATTTATAGGGACTCTCAAAACTCTATGAGGCAAGTAGTAAAAATATTATTCTAATTTTGTGGAAACCACAGTTGAAACATCAAGTGGCTTACCTAAGTTTGCACAAATAAAAAAGAGCAGAGTTTGTACTTAAAATCCAGTATTCTGACGTCAAGTACAATTTTTCTCTACCAGAGGGGCTGGCAAACTATAGTCCATGGGACAAATAAAAAATTTAAAATGTAAAAACCATCTTTAGCTTGTGGGCCCTACAAAAACAGATGGCAGACTTGATGTGGCCCATGGACCAGAGTTTGCCAACTTCTGCTCTATGCCACTCTTTTTTTTCTCCTTCAGTTTTAAAGATAGAAACTGATTTATTATGAATGATAGCAATAAATAATGAAGAAACAGGCCTTCAGATGCATATAAGTTTGCTATTGATTCACTTAAAGGGGAAAGGTAATTCCAATAACTGAACAAGAAATTTGTGTAAAAAAATTATTAAATAAAATACTTGGACTGTGTCTTTACTGCTTAATGCAACATTCAGGGAGGAAGGAAAAACTGGCTAACATTCCCAAAATATTTATAGGTAGACTTTGGACCTTTGTCTAAGATCAGGTGACAAGTGTTTCAAAGTGTTTTTCAAAGATTATAATTAAAATGTGGACATGTTATACAATTTCTTTGTGGGTCATTATGAATCCTCACTTTATTTTGATCTTGTTTTCCTTCTGCACATTAATATGTGCAATCTCTCTTCCAAAAATGACTAATATGGAAAAAACATTTTACATGATCGCAATGTAAAATCTATATTAGGTTGGTTATCTCAGGGAGGGGAGAGTGGTGGGAGGAATTGAGTGAGTAAGGGTGGGTAGGTAAGAGAGAGAATTTGGAATTAAAAATGTAAAAAAGTGAACATTAAAAATTGTTTTTATACATAATTAGGGAAAATAAAATATACTAAAAAGCGTTGTTTCTGAAATTTTCAATTTCTCCCTCCCCCACTTTTTTTTTTTGGAAAAAAGAGAGGATTCCTCTTTCCAAACCCATATGATTTTGGTTAATTTAGCTCTTTTTAACAGAGATCATGGAATTTTTGAAAAGTAAATGCCAGAGCTCAATTTTTCCAGCAATTGCATGTTTGGCAGACATTTGCATGGTACCTCTGGAATTAAAAGCTCTGGCCTCCATGATCAAGTGACCATCAAGTAGCTGGGGGAAAAAGACAGAGTGGCACCTCCCTTTCTCTATAGCCAAAGCATGAAGTAGGGATGGAGCAATTACAGGGTCCATTCAGGCAAAAAATGGCCGTTTGCTTGAATCATTCAGATAATTGAGTGTGTTTGTGATCTGACAGATCAACCCATTTCCCTTTGGCTGAAGGAACCTGGTTGGTAACAGGATATTTTGCACAAGTAGCTGCTATCAGAAAAAAAGGATTTCTTTCATTTGTGATTGAACAGCACCTGGATACTATTTCCTCCTGTGATAATAACAACAGGCAACAATTATAATATTTTTTATTTACAAAGCACCCTTCTCTTGGGAGTTCTCAATCCTTAATAGATGTCAGATAATTAATTTTTCCAAAATTTCAAAGAGGTGGCATGCTTTAAGATTCCAATTATTACAGCTATAATTAGCTGAGTCATAGAATGGCCAAATTACTTTCACAAGGTCTCATAGCAGATAAAGGATAAAATTAGGAAGAATCTAGTTCTCTGATTCACATCCAGTGATCCCATTCCTTGCCTTTAAGGATTCTCTAAAGAAGGGTTGAATAAATGTAGCTCCAGGTGTTTGGTGAGCCAAAAGAGAAAAAAACACAAAACTTTCCTCAAATAGCTAGAGAACAGAAAAATGTACTTAGAAGACTAGGTGAAGGCTCAAAATAGTAAAAAATACAACCACAGAATCACAGAATTTCAGAGTTGGAAGGCCATCTATTATATCTTATATTTCCCTAAGAATCTCCTTTATAGCATCCTCAGTAATCTACTGTTTCCTGCAAATCTCAAGTGAGGTGTTTGCTTCCTATTATTCCATTTTTTGGACATCTAGGAAGTTTTTCCTTATGTCAAGTCTAGATGTACCTTTCTTTAACTTCCACTATTGCTCTTAGTTATAACTACTGAAGAGAAGAAGACTGGTAGGCAAGTTAAATATCTAAACTAAAGGTATTTTATTTTATTTTTTCCCTTCATTTCACATTTTATTTTTTGAAAACAATTATGTATAAAAACAATATCCAACATTTAAAAATTTTTTGGGTCTTGGATTTTCTCCTCTACATCCAAGAGATGTTAAGCAATCTTATACAGATTTTGCATGTGCAATCCTATAAAACATTTTCCAATATTGATCCTTCTGTGGAACTAAAGTCAAACAAAATAAGACTAGCAACTAGTGGCAAATATAAATACGAATCAATATTAAGGGTCAAGATACCTTATTACAACACAGAGACACATAGTGGATCTATGAACTCTAGTCCTCATCATATTACTGAAAATGATTCTTGGGGAGAACAAGTAGCCTAAAACATATATACATATAGGAGATTAATGGCTGGGACAGGATGTGGATGGTTTGTTAATGAGATCAAGGAATTATTAATTTAACAAGCATTTATTAAGCACCTACTATGTACTAAACACTTTACAAATATTTTCTCATTTGATTCTCACAACAACTCTGAGAGGTAGGTGCTGTTATTATCCCCATTTTACAGTCGAGGAAATGAAATCAAACGGTTTACATAACTTGTCCAGGATCACATAGCTAGTAAATGTCTGAGACAGGATTTGAACTCAGATTTTCCTGGCTCCAGATTCAATTCTCTGTCTACTCGTATCAACTTGTTACTGGTGGTATGACAAATACATCGCTAGAATACTGCAGAGGTGACAACAGAATGTCAAAAGACCTCTAGCACATGAGGTGGTCTGCTAAAGAGAATAAAAGGGAAGAGAGGGACAAGAATTACAGGGGACAAAAAAGCTTGAATGGATTGTGATCTGCACCTCAGTAGACAGTACTCACACCAAAGGGATTGTGACTACAATGAACTATTAAAGTTGAAAGTGTGCTATTGGAAATTTTGGGCCTTTGAACTACATTTCTCAAGAGCCCACTAGCTTCCTGTCCTTACGTGCTGACTTAGGGGGATAAAATTGAGGGGTGTGATATATAGAAATAGTCAGCCATTTTATATAGGTACAAAAAAGCAGTTTGCCACTTTAGAACTCAGAACCTGGCAAAGCAGCTCTGGACATGTGCCAATCCGACAGTTGGGACAGGGGTATAAATTGAAGTGCACAGACCTCTCAGGGGAGACTTCTTCTTTTGGGCTGGGAAGCAGGGAGGTGTCTGCTCTCTGGGCCCTGGGAGGTGGGAGTTTGGTTTAGGCAGGCAGGCAGGGTTAACTGTATTGCTAGCCATATCGATCACCTTTGCACTAGCAAAGCCATTGAACTTTTATTCTATTTCAAGGTTAATTATCAAATCAAATAGATATATAACAGCCTCTGACCCAGGAGACTTTAGTCTCTGGCTTCAACATCTAATAGATTCCATATTAAGTCTCAGAGCCAGAGGGAGACCCTCAAGGTCCCTTTGAGTTCTGCTCCTAGGATATCTTTATGTTTAAAATATTATTTAAACTTATCATAATTTAGGCAAGATTAATCAGGGTTTATCTACTACCCTCTCTCCTACTCTCAGTTTATCTTCCCATCAGCTTACCCAATAAACCCAGTTAATTTGTAAGCTTTTAGTATTCATTTAAGAGTGCAACAACTGACCTTTGGAGTCAACATCTTTGATATAGTCAGATTATGCTTTGCCAAGCTGGTGTGGGAAGCTAATCTCTACTCCCATACCTAGCTGTAAACTGAACTTCTCTTGAATTATCCTGAATAAGATCTTGACCTCTAATGGTCATAAACAGGGGTCAGGCATGGCTAGTGCTCTTTCTTTCCTATGGCAGCTTGGTGGAGCGGGTGGATTAGCCATGGCATGTGGTTCTATTTTGCTACTTATTTATTTCTTTACTTCTAGTGATTACTAATAAATCTTACAAAAACATAATATTTTAAGTTATTATTATATATTCATTTTAATTTTTACAGGAGGATTCACTTTGACACATAAACATGTTCATGCTCATAATTATTCCTCCTTCATTAGAAGTTCCTTCTGAGTTAGGCTTGCTGTAGAGGAGTTGTGGTAATAATAATAATAGCAAATGTACTCTAAGTTCTCTTCTAACTCTACAATTCTATTATCCTCTGATTTTTTTCAATCAATCAATCAATCAACATTAAGTGCTTGCTCTGTGTAATACAGAATTATAATTTTTACCTTGACTCTCTCATACTTTGACTCTCAGAAAGCTTAAATAAGATGTATGAACTGTTTTAGCAGAGAGAAGTAGGAAGACAAAATCAGAAAGTAGACAATCCACTTGAATGTTATAACTGCCTAGAAAATACATATTGATTCATCTGACTTGGACTCAGAAAAGATGGAAGAGAGGATGAAGAAGGAACTGTCTTGCCAGCCTGGGCAGGATTGTTGAATAAAGAAAATATTTTAATAATTCTTTTGTCTTCAATCCCTCTTCCCTTTGCTTGGTGAGATGGGAGGAAGAATAAAAGGAATGTGGTCTGGAAGTAAAGGAAATCCTACTCTTAGTCACTCATGAATTATTTTGCAAGAATAAAAGAATTTATTTTCTAAAAATATGATAAATGGGTAAAGGAATATTATTTTACATAAACAGTGATAATTATATTAATAGGATAAAGTATGTATGGACACCTACATTCATAACTGATAAGCTTATAAATTTTAAGTTGGAAATAACATCATAGTTCATCTAATTCCACTCTTTCACTTTACAGGTAAGAAAACTTAGATATAGTAGGTTAAATGACTTGCCCATGATCATATAGGTAGTAGGTTACAAAGTGGGGTTTGAACCCAGGTCCTCTGACTCTAAATCTAGCATCCTTTCCAATGCATTATGCTGTTTTCATGTATTATGTCCCAGGTATCACTGGTCACCACTATTTTCTCTTCTCATGGGCTTTTATAAGAGCTCTCCCTCAGGAAAGCAAACAGCTAGTCTGTTCCCAAATCCTTCTTGCCACTGATAAAATGTTGTCAGATAGTCAATGTCACTCATCAATTGCAAGAAAAGAAAGCAAAATCTTGGTGTCCAGGTATAAAAATTTGTTGACTCTTACCATGGCTTATGGATCTAAGATTTCATAGAAGCAATCTTTGTTGAGTTCTTTCTTCTTTATTCCATACCTTAAAACTCCTCTTCACATTTCTTTCTTTTTTTTCCCCTTCAAACCCTTACCTTCTATCTTGGAATCAGTATTATGTATTGGTACTATGTATGTATACTATGTATTGGTTCCAAGGCAGGAGAGTGGTAATAGTTAGGCAATGGGGGTTAAATGACTTGCCCAGGCTCACACAGCTAAGAAGTGTCTGAGACCAGATTTGAACCCAGGACCTCTTGTCTCTAGGCCTGGCTCTCCATCCACTGAGCCATCCAGCTGCCTCCCACATTTCTTATTCTCTTGTTTACCAAGATGTGGTTCTCCCTGTCAACAGCAATCTTTCCATTTGTATTTTTAATTCTATCCATCACTCTCCTTTATTAGTTTGCATTTTTGCTTATTTTTTCTCTATCTCCAGTCAAATATATTCTAACGTCTCCTCATTCTTAAAGACCTTCACTTGACCTTGCTCTCCCCTACATTTCTTTTATTTTTCACATCCTACCCTTAGATTACCATTGTCTTCTCTCATTGCCTCCATTTATTTCTATAGCACCTTTTTATGTCTCAGTCCCTTGCACTTTGGCTTCCAACATGACTATTTGACCAGAACTTTCCCCTCCCAAAATTACCAGCAATCTTTTATTTTAGATCCAATGATATTTTCTCAGTACTTCATTCTGCTTGACTTTTCTGTAGGTTCTGACACTGTTGACTGCCCTCTTCTTCTGGATACTCTCTTCATCTGAGGCTTTCCTAAAATGATTAATTCTTGATTCTCCTCTTGTGTGACCATTCCTCCTCAATATCTTTTATTGTATTTTCATTCTTTTCCCACCCACTAAGTGTTATCACACTCAAGGTTTTGTCCTGGACCCTCTTCTAGGATTGCCCTATGCTTTCTACCTTGGTGATCTTATTGAATCTCATAATTTCAATTAAATTTCTATGCAAATGACTCCCAGGTTTATATATTCAGCCATGTTACCTCTCCTGAACTCTAGTCCTACCTCAGCAACTGCCTACTAGAAATTAATTTTGAGCATAACATCCAAATCCAAATTTCTCTCTAAATGCATTCTTCCTCCAAATTGACCTATTTTTATTGAGAGAACCACAGCCCTCCAGACATCAAAGGGCACAACCTTGGAGTTATCCTTGACTCTTTATTCTCCATGATTTTCTTTCAACTCCAATAGTCCAATCAGCTGCCATTTTGTGTTGTCTCTGCCTCTGCAGAATTTTATTGTTTACACGAGTATTTGTTATTTTTTTCCCAGTAGAATATAAGTTCCTTGAGGACAAGGACTGTTTTTGATTTTGTGATTTTATCCCTGGAGCCTAGCAAAACATTTTGTACATAGCAATGCTAAATATGTTTTTTGTTTATTGACTTGTTGTAAATAAATATAATCTTCCTAGATTGTTAAATATTTCTTATTCTTTTTTAAAAATAAGGATTTATTGGCAACATTTTTTATTTATTTAGTTTCTGTGAACCAAGAGAAAAAATATCAACAATAAAATTTTAGTGCACACTACGTGATAGGTGCTGAGGACACAAGTATAAACTGTATTAATAGTCTTTGCCCTCAGGAATCATATACTGTGCCTGATCTAGAGGTATCTTTATTTATTTATTATTTAGAATACTTTTTCATGGTTACATGATTCATGTTTTTTCCCTCTCCCCAAATACCTGCTCCCCTTCCCCCACCCCTGGTCACACAATTGCACTAGGTTTTACATGTATCATTGATCAAGACCCATTTCCATATTATTGATATTTGCACTAGGGTGATTGTTTAGCATCTACATCCCCAATAATATCCTCATCAACCCATGTGTTCAAGCAGTTTTTCTTCTGTGTTTCTACTTCCACAGTTCTTCCTTATAGAGGTATTTTAAAGGCATCATACTGGCAAATGTGGGGAATGCCAATGAAAATTTTATGGGAGGTGAAATGCTGAGAGCCCCTCAGAGAAATAAGGGTCCCCCATCAGGGTACCATCAAGTCAATGCAGATGGCAGAGCCCTACATTGATCCCTATAGTCTGAAAATCAGACCACAAGATGGATGGATAACCCAATCAGACCCCTCTGTGTGACTTCTGATCAACACTTTTTATTATTGAAATTATTATAATCTATATTTTTAGTATAGCCTCAAGTTTTGTAGTATAGATATAAAATCCCTTTCTAGAAATCTCCTAATTACTCTATAATAAACCAGCATTTAATGAGTTAATAGTTCATACCCTCAGAAAAATAGCAGAAGCTGCTTTAATCTTTTTCTCTCTCTGCCTCAAGAGTTGAAGGACAAGGACATGGTATGAATAAACCAAAATATTCTCACACTTCACTACTTTCCCACATTAGAATTGTCCCCCAAATTTGATGGTTCTCACACTCTAATTCACTTTTGAAATATGTTGAAGGTCTGTTATCAAAATAATAATTGGATAACGTAAGGTCTTAGTAGCCTTGAAATCTGTTTAGACTAAAATGTAATCGATATGAGAAATTGTACTTTGCTTGCCAACTTTTCTATAACCTTGAGTTCTTCTATGTTTTGATTTTGAAATGTAAAATTTTCCAGCATTTGTGTGACTGTGAGAGAAAGATTTAAAAAATAAAATTTCACAGGAAGTGCTCAGAATAGCTTCTGGAAATCCACTGTGTCTCTGACTCTCTTCTTTCTCACCTAAACTGTACACCTCCCCAGACCCCCTGGAGCTGCTGGCTGGCTTTCAGCAGTGAAATTTTTTTTCTGCCTGAATGTAAACCCTTACCTTCCATCTTAGAATCAATGCTGTGCCTTGGTTCCAAGGCAAATCAGAAAGGGCTAGGCAATGGGAGTTTAGTGATTTGCCCAAGAACAATCACACAGCTAAGGAAGCATCTGAGGTCAGATTTGAACCTAGGAATTCCCATCTCTAGGTCTGATTCTCAATCCAGTGAGCTACCTAGCTGAATAATATCTTAAAAATATAGTATCTTTAAGATACCTGATCTCTCCAAAGACAGCTCCAGCTTTCAAAGTAACGAGAACTTTAGTGCCATCAGGACCTCCAAGAACTTGAACTTCTCCTTGTTTAATGATGTACATCTCTCTGCCAATCTCTCCCTGGAAGCAAAGAAGAAATAACAGTCCATTTGAAAGATCATTTTGTGTATCCACAGAATCAAAGAATTTGAGATTTGAGTGACCATGTAGTCCAACCTTTACCCCAAAGCAGGGTTTCCTAACCCTTTGTTATTCATTGTGGGGTCTTTTAGTAGTCTTGTTTCTCTCCAAATACTTATTGCCTACATTCATAATTGATGGAAATTCTGAGTTTGAGTTAGAAATTAGGGAAAATAAAGATGTATTTTTTCCTATCTAACTTCACAGACTCATTGAGATCTATCAAAGACTCCTTTGGATCTGTGCACACCAGTCAAAGAACTTCTGCCCCAGAGGAATCCCTACTGTAATATTTTGAGAAGTGATTGCCCAGTTTCAACCTGAAGGGAGACACCATCACTTCTCAAGTCTAAAAGTAACATTATTGTGAATAATTATAATAAGAACCCTGTAATGTGGGAATTTGTACCTTTAAAAGAAAAAAACCAACATGAGCCATTAAAGATTGCTATTTGGGTTTTACTATAGACACTAATTAGATATGCTTTGAAACTCTAGTCTGAAACTGAGTTGGCCTGATGAACCTGGGTTCAGGAAGATTTAAGTTCAAATTTAGCTATGTGAACCTGGACAAATCAATTTCTGTTGGCCTCAGTTTCCTCATTGCTAAAATGGGAATAACAATAGTACCACATTGTGTGGATTAAATGAGGTAATATTTGTAAAGTTCTTTGTAATTGCTTGGGGTTTTTCTTGGCAACAATATTGGAGCAATTTGCCATTTCCTTCTCTACCACATTTTATAGGTGAGTAAACTGAGTCAAATAGGATTAAGTGACTTACCCAGGATCACACAGCTAGTGTCTGAAGCCATATTTAAACTCATAAAGATAAGTCATCTTGATTCCAGGTCAGGAATGCTAGTTATTATCATCTAGTCTTCTCTTGAAGCCCTCTCATGAGGCAGAACCCACTACCTACTGAAATAGTTCCTTCTATTTCCAAATGGCTTTCCTTATTGGAAAGTCTTTTCCGCCAACAAGTCTTTTCTCTTTTGAAATGTTCACTTAATGCTTCTGATTGTGCCATCTTGGGCTAATCAGATCCATCTAATCCCTCATCCACAAGATATCCTTTTTTTAATTATTATTATTATTATTTTTTTTTGTTTTAAACCCTTAACTTCTGTGAATTAGCTCATAGGTGGAAGTGGTAAGGGTGGGCAATGGGGGTCAAGTGACTTGCCCAGGGTCACAGGAAGTGTCTGAGGCCAGATTTGAACCTAGGACCTCCCGTCTCTAGGCCTGGCTCTCAATCCACTGAGCTACCCAGCTGTCCCCACAAGATATCCTTTTAAATACAGAAAGAGAGTTCTATCCATCCTTCCTTTTTCTGTTATTAAATATTTTAAGTTGCCTCTATCTATTATCATAGGATATGACCCCATTTCAGCCTGGCTGTCCTTTTTTGTATGTCTACAACTTCTCAATGTCCTTTGCCCAGTGTGAAACCCTAAACTGAATAAGGTACTTTCAGATGTGGTTTTACTGGGGTGGGGGGACAGCGGGAACTTAGAACCTCCCTACACCTGGACATGTCTCTCAGGATAGCTGCCATTTCACTTTATTATACTGAGATTCCAGTCCATCGATGTGGCCTTTGAGATTCTTTCCACACTAATATTTGGGTATTCCACATTCACTTTGGCTAAACTCAGAAAAAATCATCACCAGAAGATTGACATTTAAGTTCTGAATTTCCTTTTGGCTGCAACCATGCATGCAATGGTCTGTTAAGGAACAGGCTTTTATAACTTCCATGGATAGAAGAATACTAACTCTGAAGAAGTTATGGATCTTTTGAAATATTGAGATAGCATAGTTGTCATTCCATCCACACTGCTTCAGATAACTAGAATATGATAAAGCATTTGACACTAAAACTAGGGGAAATGTAATTTAATTTTTCTTTGATGGTTCAGCCAATAAACATTTCTTTTTTAACTCTTACTGTCTGTTTTAGAATTCATATTAAATATTGATACTAAGGCAGAAGAGCAGTAAAAGCTAGGCAATTGTGGTGAGTGACTTGCCTAGGATCATATAGCTAGGAAATGTCTGAGGCCAAATTTGCACCCAAGACTCCCTGACTCTAAGCATGGCACTCTAACCACTGTGTGACCCAGCTGCCCGCAAGATGCATTTCTTAATCATGTACTATATGCCAGACATTGTGCCAAATGTTGGAGATATAAAAGAGGCAAAGGAAATTCTTGCCCTTGAGGAACTCACAATCTAACAGGTCCAACATCCACCCAGTTTAATGGGGAAGGCAATAAGGAAGCAAATATGTATAAACAAGCTAAATGCAGAACAAATAAATAAATAATTAAAAAATAAATTAAAAAAATCAACAGAGAAAAGGTATTAGAATGAAGGAGGATTGGAAAAGACTTCCTGTAGAGCAGTAATTCCCAAAGTGGGTGCTACCACCCCCTGGTGGGAGCCGCATCGATCCAGGAGAGTGGTGATGGCCACAGGTGCATTTATCTTTTCTATTAATTGCTATTAAAATTAAAAATAATTTCCAGGGGGCTAAGTAATATTTTTTCTGGAAAGGGGGTGATAGGCCAAAAAAGTTTGGGAACCACTGCTGTAGATGGTGAGATCTTAGTTGGAACTTGAAGGAAGTCAGGAGGCAGAAATGAAGATGGGGTATATCCAGGAATGGAGGATAGCCAGGAAAAGGCTCTGAGATGAGAGATGGGGGTGTCTTGTTCATGGTACAGCAAAGAGGCCAGTGTCACTGGACTGAAGAAGACATGACAAGGAAGAAGGCGCAAAAGTGAAGACGGCTAGGATGTAAAGGAAGGGCTTTAAAAGCTAAACAGAATTTCATATTTGATAGTTGCAAAGGTTAAAGCACATATCATTCCTCAGGGTCATAAACACGAATCTAAATTATCATGTAGCCATGGGGAAATAGTGATTATTGGGATTTCTTATTTCAAGACTATCAAAGAAACAGACTTTTATATAGTATTCATAAAGTACTTTTAATTCTGAATGAAATTCCCATATTTTATCTCATATTATACTAATATAATCCTTATTTTCACCCTCATTTGATAAATGAGGGAAAAAGGAGTTTAAATGGCCTGCTCAAAACCAAGACTTTAGTAGTAAAACTAGGGCTAGAACCCAGGTCTCCTGCAGATCAGAGAATTCATTTCAATTTTGCATTTTGTGTAATTCTAAGCATTTATTTGTCCTGAATGAAGTTTGATTATTTTGTAGTATTATTAACATTACATTAAAAGCATTGCTAATGATAAACTAAACATACAAGACAAATGTGATTTTAAGTGCATTGGCAGGCAAATTTATTTCTTTATGCAACATAAAATTATGTATGTTTGATAAGGAAGAATGGAAACAGTCAGTAAATTCTAGTTGTTCAAGATACACTTCAGGAGGTCATGATTATGAGAGTCTCACATTTTTTCTCCTTACCATGAATCAACTTGAAAAGACCTGGAATGATTTTTTTAAAACTTTCCTTAACTCGGAAAGAAGTACATAATGGGCTCTTAAATGTAATTCAGCATTTTAAATGATTTTTTAATGATCGTTTTCATACTTTTCTAAGGAGATTACGAATAATTAACCAGGCCAAGCAGCCACTGTTCCTTGTATATTTCTAAGCTAATTTAAACTTTTGTTGGATGTTTACTTAGCATTCAAAGGAAGTGATATTCCCAGGAAAAAAGAATTACATGATAAAGTCAAATCAAATCAGATTCTTTGGGGGTTGATATATAAGTTAGTCTGAGATGGTTAGAGAAATAGCTGAAATAAGAAATAAAATTTAAACCCAATCCTGGGCAATGCCTACCAAAAAGGCCTCGGTAAATTTCCAGGATGCGTTTGTGGAGATTGGATCCCAGGGATAGAAGGCCTCCTCTCTTCACAAAAATGTAGGCTACTGCATACCACTGTGGTGAAAGGCCCTATTACTGCCTGAGCTTGTCTCTGTCCTCCCAAGTCAAGTTCCAGGCTGACAATTGTCTAGCAGAGGTTACTAGTCCAGATAAATCTATTCTCAAGCATAACTTATTGTTACTGTTTGTTTCAGTCATGTCCAATTTTTCATTATCCTTTCTGGTATTTTCTTGGCAAAGATACTGGAATGGTTTGCCATTTCCTTCTCTAGCTCATTTTACAGATGAGGAAACTGAGGCAAAAATGGTCAAGTGACTTGTCCAAGGTCACACAGCTAGTAAGTATCTGAAAATGGATTTGAGCTTAGGTCTTCCCTCAACTCCAAGTCTGGCATTCTATCCACCGAGCCACCAAGCTGCAGTGAACATTCGACAAATCAGAGCCTTAAAAAAGAGTCTCGTGGACTTAGTTATACTAAATAATTAATACATTTTAAATAAAAAATGGGCAATTCATAGTCTTGAAGTCTCACCAATATAAATGACAACTTATAAAATCAACCCATCTTTAGGCAAACATTAGTGTGAAGGTGGCACTGGCTTTGGACTTGGCCTTGAAAGGAGAGAGAAGAATTCAACAAGGAAAGAGACTGAGATGCTCATAAGCACAGTCTTACGCTGCGTGCTATTTAGATGAGTAAAATGGCCCCAATCCCTTAGGGAGATGCATTTATGTTACATTTCAAAGTTTGCCAAGCAATTAGAGCTACTTAGAAACAGGGCTATTTATAAGCTGAAAATCAGAATAATCTTCAGTTCCAGTTTCTGATGCCATTTGGATGATTTGGAAAGCTTTATTGATGATGTAAGGCTGTGCCTGCTTGAGAACCTCCAAATATAGGGCTGTAGCATTCGGGTCCTGAAGGTAACATGGAAGCGGTATTGTGGTTGCTGGGATTCTTCAACAGCAGCCCAGTTCTGAACCGGCACTGATTTTTTTAGGACACTCGAGTTAGGGGGGACTCATGGATGGACTTAGTGGTTGAGAACTGAATACCTACAACTCCTTATAGTTAACATGAGGTCTCTGGCCAAGCGAATTAATAGAGATTCTGGGACCAGATGAGCTTGGACCAGAGCTGAAACGAGGGATTTTTGCTCCAAGGGCAGGGGACCAAAAACAGGCTTGGGGAAGCAAAGGAGGTGCACCTGAATTCCTCCAAAGAGTAGGGACAGAGAGAGTGGAAATCCTGATGCTGGGATGTCACTGGGAAGAGTGGGGAAAAGTGGGGAAAAAAGTCAAATCGAGTTAAATTCTTTTGGGGTTTTCACATATGTTAGTTTGAGATGGTTAGAGAAATGACTGAAATAAGAAATAAAATCCAAACCCAAGTCCTAGGCAAAGCCTACCAAAAAGAGAAGAGTTGACTTGGGATGAGACCATTGCAGGGCGAGTGAGAGATTTACATGCTACCAAATAGTTTCCTTATTTCACGAATTATTTTTGCTACCAGGTGCTGTTTATTCCTTTCTACTCTGTTGAAAGGTTATAAATGCTTTCAATATTGTAGCATTTTTTTTTGCTTCCTTGGGACAATACTCTGACTTGGAGAAATAATTTCATAGTTTTGGGGCTTAAAGAACCTCCTGATGTAAGATTATAGATTTAGAGCTGGAAGGGACCTTGGACAGCATCATTTCCAACACCATCATTTTACTATTGAGAAAACTGAAGCATAGAGAAATTAAGTGGCTTGTCCACAGTGTCCGAGGCAGTGTTTGAACCAAGTTTATCTTAACTTGTACTCCAGTGTCTTATCCATTATATCACACTGCCTTTCCTCCTAAAATATCATGTTAGACTCGATGTCCTTAGGATGGTACCTCATACTAGTCATTAGAAGATAGGGTTCCAACACATTTCTAGGGTTGTAGGAGCAGGACATTTTGTTCCAAATATGGCCTGTGGATAATCACATAAGAGTAACTGCTGGTAGTTTATTATACATTTAAAAAAGCAGAGTACCTCCAATTTCTATACCTTTTTCCTCCTTTAAATATTTTAAACGAATGACTTGTAACTATAGAGAATTTACATGGATACAAAATGGTTTTTTAGACTACCCCAATTCTATATTCTGCCATGTAAGTAATGGAATCCATAGTGTCTAGTACATTTTGATGTCTGGGAGCCTATTATTATTATTATTCAGCACCACATATCATAATTATCTCTCTTCCACTGGAACTCACGCAGGACATATTTTGTCTAAAGTACACTCTTGGCCTAAGTCTGAGCACTACTTTGAATCTACCAATTATCCTTGAATTTGAAAAGTAGAGTTTACTCACCTTTTTGCAGACAAAGTCACCAGGTAAATACACACTAGATTTCAATTTCAGAAGGATGTCATAAATCATCTGTGTATCACACCCCTATTGAAAAAAATTGAAAATGAAAAAATTTTTTTCTAGACTTGAGTAATATCTTTGTTACATCTTTTATAAAAAATAACTCCTTAAAATGAAATAAAGATAAAAAATTAAAAAAATAACTCAAATGGTTTTTATAGCAGAGTGGAAATAAATATTAGCAAAATGTTTGGTGAATTGTTGGTGAAACTAAATCCTGGATTCAGTTCCTGACTCTTTTACTTGCTATTTGCTTAAGTGTGAGCAGGTAAGTTTATCTTCACCCTTTCTGCATTTGTAAAATTAAAGGGTGGGATGAAATGGCTTCTGAAATCCCTCCCAGCTTAGACCATTGATTGTATTATATGCCACTGGTCCCTGGGTGTGAATTTGCCCATGTGTTTCCTTTTTCAAGAATAATAAGTAAGGGGGCAATTGGGTGGCTCAGTGGATTGAGAGTCAGGTCCAGAGGTGGGAGGCTGTGGGTTCAAATCTGACCACAGACACTTCCTAGCTGTGTGACTCTGAGCAAGTCACTTAACCCCCATTACCTAGTCCTTACCACTTTTCTGCCTTAGAACCAATACCCAGTATTGATTCTAAGATGGAAGGTAAGGTTTTTTTTTTTAAAGAATAATAAGGATTTTCAGAAATCAAGGATGCAAATGTTTTCTTCAAAAGACACAGTGATGTTGCAATTATTTAAAATGTGATTATCTCTCAAAAGAGAAATTTCAGTTTCTCTTTAGTATGGTGTCTACATGAAGGCAAGCCAATATGTTGGTAATAACCTAATGTAAGGTGTTGTTTTAAGGTGGGAGTAGGTTCCATTATTCCATAGGATGAAATGCTGTCCAGAAGAGATAGACAGTCCTAGACTTGTGATTGGAGAGAAACACTTTTATCTACAGTTTGGGGTATCAAGCCAACTCAAGGCAAAGGAAATGAGTATCATACTGTTGTTAAGCCATTTTAGTCATGTCTAACTCTGTGTCTGCATTTGGGGTTTTCTTGGCAAAGACACTGAAATGTTTTCTTACATTCTCCTCCAGCTCATTTTACATGTGAGGAAACTGAGGCAAAGAGGGTTAAATGACTTGCCCAAGGTCACACAGCCAACAAGTGTCTGAGGCCACCTCTGAATTCATGAAGAATCTTTCTGACACTAGGCCTAGTACTCCATCCGTTAAACTACCCATTAAGTATATCAGTAGGCAGTTAATATGTTGTTTATTTAATTGAATTACATTTATATATCTTAATTCCTCAACTAGATTATAATCTTCATGATAACAGGATCATCTGGAGATCTTAGCGTGTTTATTTATGTTGTTTTAAAAACTCTTACTTTCTGTTCTGGTAAGAACTCTAGGACAGAAAGGCAAAGACTAGGCAAAGTAGGGTTAAGAGACTTGGTCATATATAAGGAAATGTCTGAGGCCAGATCTGACCTCCTGACTCCAGGCCTGCCATCCCATCCATTGGACTACCTAGCTGTCTCCAATCTCCATTCATTTAACTTATCTCTACATTGCTTTGCAGCAATGTAAAGCAGGCATCCAATCTATCTTTGTTCTTGATGATAAATTCATTCCTGGATCTTTAAACCCTGCTCACCAAAAGGACCAATTTCCATGCTTTCATATATTTGTTCCTGAATTGAAATTTAATCTGTCCTTGACAGCATGGCTGTTGGTTTTTTGCATACCAGCCCTTTTCCCAACTTTGATGGTAGGCGTATTCCACCCATTTTCCTTCTTTTGCCTTTGAAATCTCACCATTACTGCAAAGCTTACTTAAAGGAAAATGGAGACACTGCAACTTTTCACTGGGAGAAAATTAAGGCAGTACATATATACAGAGTAAAGGTGCAGATCAGTCTCTATCTTTATGATTGGTTAGTCAAGTGGTAATCCACCATTTTTATTTGGCAAAGTGATGATGAGGGGAAGGTGATGGATTTCCTACTGTTGATCAATTGATTTGAGTTCTGCTCCATGTCTATAGGCTGAGGCTTTTAAGTTGAGTGCATTGTCTAGCAAACACATTATTCTATTCATAAGGGGTGCAGGAGGCAGAGCTGTACAAATTTATCACTTCTGCAGAAGAAGCAGTTTGCAATGTGAGTCCTCTTCCTCCTGGGTTGCAGTCAAGTTTGTGCCAAATCATAAGAAGATCACTTTGTGATACTCAAACATCCATCCAGTCCAGAGCAGCAAGAACTTAATAAGTTCACACACATACACACACAAAATGAAAAAAGGCTATCCTAATGGAATTGGCATTCTACTTGGGGGAGATAGGTCTAAAACATGAAAGTATGTATGTATATGCCCAGTTATTATGGCAGAGGTATGGTGGTAAGACATAATGGATGGAAAACAAGCCTTGGAGTCAGGTAAACCTGAGTTCAGGTCCTGCCTTTGACATATATTAATTTTGTGGCCAGAGGAAAATTTTGTTAATATCTCAGTGTTTCAAGCATCTCCCTGAGACCATAAAGTACAGAGAAGTTGATGACTTGTGTTGGTAGAAGGTGTTTCCACACAGGGAGTTCTCCATACTAATAAAATCAAAGGTTTAGACACAAAAACTGAGGAAAGGGAGAGACCACTAAAATTTTTGGAGATCAGAAAGGGTCTCTGTTGGAAGAGTCATATAAACTGAACTTTAATGAAAGTCAGGGATTCTCTAAGATGGAATTGAAGAACAGCTTCATTCCCCACAATGATCACAGTTTATATAAAGGCATGAAGGCAGGGGATAGTTTTCTAGTTTGGGGAAAAAAAGAACTAGATTAGTTAAGTAGTATGTTGAATGTATGAAGAACAGGACTTCTATGAACTGATGCAAAGTGAAGTGAGCAGAACCAGGAGAACAATGTATACAGTAATAGAAATAACAGAAATATATCAGTATCAACAAAGAAAGTCTCCAAGAGATAAAGAAGGGACTCATGATGAAGATGCTATCCACAGCCAAAGAGAGCAGTGCTAGAATCTGGGTGCTTTATTAAGTAAGCCATCTTCTACTATCCTATGTGGGATTATGTGTCTTCTATCATGACATGAGCAATATGGAAATATGTAGTCCATGAAAGTATGGGTATAGCCCATATCAACTATTCACTGCCTCAGGGAGGGCATGGAGGGAGAAAATCTAAATTCTAAAATGTCAAAGAATAATTGGCAAATACTATTTTAATGTGTAACTGAAAAAATAAAAAAATTTGAAAAGAAAATATATGAAGAACAATGAAATAAACCTGGAATGGTAGACTGGAGTCAAATTATAAATGCCTTTAAATACCAAGGTGAGGAGACAGTATAGTTTATCCTTCTTTAGTGAGGTTCTTAATGGACAAGGTTAAACTAATTGCCATATTTCCACTTGACGTGGTGGAGTATAAATGTAGATTTTACTTTTCCTGAGCTATTGAAACTTTGACTCCCTATTTTTTTTTGTTGGGCACCTTACAGAGGAATTTTACTATCTTTATTAAGTATTTGTTTTCTTTATATCATTTCCTACTAACAGATCTTTTTCTAAAACAAATTCCAGACAGCTAATATTAGGATTTCATTTAAAGAGTCACTTTTTAAGACTCAGTTTTCAGTAGTAACTCTCAAAACAAATGTTTCCTTAGGCAGAGACTTCTTATTTGTTTCTCATTTGAGAAAGGACTTATTTTTTAGAGGGAAGGCATTCCAATCACTCAGAAGGGACATTGCTCCCAACCTTCCCCCCCTTTTAAATGCCCTTTCTTGGACACAACCTCTTTCCCTTTAAGGCCAGTAATGCCTTGGATGTTGCTGTAGAAATTTGCATTAGACACATCCTGGCAATACTGAAGTATTATACATATGTGAAGTATATAGTGTTCTGATAGAGTTAACTGTCATTTATCCACACTAATGCCAGGGACATAGGTGGCTGATTAAAAAAAAAGCAGACAGGAAAGTGAAGAACATTTCTAGTTGTCTTTAAATATATGATATCACTTTGGGGGCAGTAGTCTCTGTTACAAAAAATTGATATAGATGAATATCTATAGAAGTATTAATATTTTAATTAAAGCCATGTTGGTAAAATATAAGAAGGCTGTGGCTATCATTTAATTCAAATCGCCCGCCATACCTTCTGCTCACCTGGCTGGCTCGTACCAAAGAGACAGTCCCAATCAAGTCCTCTCTATTTAAGCTACACTTTACGTTGGCTCACATTACCACGTAAGGCAGGAAACCTGTTGAATCATGGGAAATGTAGTTTCAAAGTCCCCTAAATGTTCACAGGAAGTTTATGTATTATATATCTAAATATTTAAGGCTCAAATAAACCCCAAATTTCCACGAACACATTTAATAATGCTAGTTATAATCTGATTAGGCTGAAATTAAATTTGCTTGAACATATGCCAACCAAAGGTATCCTGATGAAAGGAAAATCACTATTGCCAAATTGCATTGATAAGAATAATTAATTATTTACCTTGGCTAATAAGGGCTAAGACCAACTTTATCTTATCAGAATTTGTCTCTGTGAAATTCATGTTCTCTTTAATTCTATTTTTTAACCTTTATTTTCTGTCCTAACAACAATTCTAAGACAGAAGGGCAAGAGCTAAGCAAATGGGGGTTAAATGACTTGCCCAGTGTCACACAGCTAGGAAGTATCTGAGGCCATATTTGAACCTAAATCCTCCTAACTCCAGGCCTGGCACTCTATCCACTGAGGCACCTAGTTACTTCCTATTTAATTCTTTATATTCTGTTGTGGATATTCTCTGGATTATGACCTAGGAGGATCTGAATTCAAATCCTGTCTAAGAAACTTACTATGGCTGTGTGATATTAGACAACTCACAATCTTTATCTGCCTCAGTTTCTTCATCTGTAAAATGAAGATAATAATAGCACCCACCTTTCAGGGTTCATAGGAAGATTAAAAAAAAAGATATTTGCAAAATATTTTGCAAAGCTTTAAGTGCTCTATAAGTGCTTATATCACTTAACTATATATTAATAGATAACATGTTATCTATTAATATATAGTTAAATGATCCATAAATGCTAGTTTTATATATTATTATTAAAATCACTATTTTTCTTTCAGTATAACCCAATAAATTTTTTTTAACCCTTACCTTTTGTTTTCGAATTGATACTAAGTATCATTTCTAAGGCAGAAGAGTGGTTAAGGCTAGGGAATTGGGGTTAAGTGACTTACCCAGGGCCACATAGCTAGGAAGCATCTGAGGTCAAGTTTGAACCTAGGACATCCTATCTTCAGGCCTGACTCTATCCACTGAGCCCATCCTGCTGCACCCAACCCCCATTATGTGACATTGCTCAGTGTTGAGGATACAGAGACAAAAATGAATTTTCATATTCCATAGCAGAAAATGATGTCTATAGTGACAAATATTCAAAATAAATACCAAGTAATTTTGGAGTAGGAGAAATATTATTTCTTCAATTATTTATTTCTTATTTTAATAGTACATATAATATATTAATTATTATATATAACTAATATATAATATTATAATTAATAGTAATAATTGGGGAATCATAGAATCATATATTTGAAGCTGGGATGGACCTCAGAGGCTATTTAGTCTAACACCCCCCTCACCTCATTTTATAGATAAGGAAATTGAAGTCCAGGCTGTTTAAGTGACTTGTTCAATGTTATACAGGTAATAAGCATATGAGGCAGGATATTAAAATTTTTAAATTGGAATTTTTAAATTTGTAACTTTTAAATGAAAAAGAAATGCAACTTGGAATGGATTTAAGGCAACTTGTTGCCCCAAACAGACTTAAAAATAATCATGTGTGGGGGTAGCTGTGTGGCTCAGTAGTTTGAGAGCCAGGCCTAAAGATAGGAAGTCCTAGGTTCAAATCTGGACCCAGACACTTCCTAACTATGTGACTCTGGACAAGTCACTTAACCCCCATTGCCTAGCCCTTACCACTCTTTTGTCTTGGACCTATAATACACAGTATTGATTCTAAGATGGAAGGTGAGGGTTTAAAAAAATAATCATGTGGCTAACAAAGTTTTCAAAGTAAGAAAAGAAAAATCTTTTCTTATGTAAGACCAGCTATACAAAAAAAAAATAGCATATGAGTACTTGGATACAATATACTTATTTGTTAATTTAAGTGCATATTGTTGACTGCTTATAGACAACACAGTGTTTTATAGCTCCCTATGTCAATAAGGACATGGCGACCTCTCTCAAGAAAGCTACTTTTTACACAAAGGAAAGCACAACCCAGAATTCCCTCCACTGGATGCACTCCAGCTAAGTTTAGAGGCCCAAAAGGGCCCGATCAATTTTCCAAAACAAAGTTTGAGGATAATGACAACAAGATAAAAGGAAGAGAACCTCAGAGGAATGAAGTCTGAATTGTGATACCTATTGATCTCTTTGATGGAAGGGGCTGGGAGAAACCCCTTTGTAGATAAATTACCAAAAAAAAATAAGGGAAAGAAATAATTTCACACCAGAAATTCAACACTTTCTGGTCAATGCTTCACATTGCTCTCACCATCCGTTCAAACTCGTCACAGTAGACTGGAGCGTCAGCATCGTCAGTATACGCTTCCCCAATCATTTCCTCCACGTCTCCCTTCAAGATCTGTCACCTTCCCTACGACCAAGTTCTGCCGCTAACCGCGCCACTGTTGTGCTCAGCAAACACACCCGGGGCTTCTCTAATTTCTTCTCCACGGTCTGTGCCTTTCGTTTTCTTGCCATAGTCAGCGGAAATTCTGCAAAGTCAATGTTGCCATTCTTATCAGCGTCGAATTAACGAATAGAAGTTAATTCCTCTTCCTGAGGGTTCTGCCCAAGTGACCTCTTTCTCCTCTCTAATTCCTTTCTCGCCATCCTTATCAAATAGTGAAAAGACTTCTTTGAGTTCTATATGCTGCTCGTCTATCAGCCGTACTGCAAATGCTGCTCGTGCCCCAATTCCCACCAGATAACCTCCATGCTTGTTGGCTGTGACCAGACTCCAGAGCCAGCACACTTTCCAAACGTTTCTTGAAGTTGATGGCGCATGAACTCATCCTTAAGTTGTGGAATTCCAAAGGGTAGAGATAAAGAGGGAGAGTTTTAGGTAGACAGCCCTGAAAGGGGGGAGATAGAATGCCTCATACAGGGTCAGAAAGAGGTAGGTTTGGCTGGAATATTATGTTGGGGAAAGGAACGTGAAACAAAAGGGGAAAGAAAGGTGAGAGTAGATTTCAAAGGATTTTAATGACCTAGTAGAGGAACTTGTATTTCTTGTGAGAGACAACAGGAAGCCACTGAGATAAGTTATAACTTATATAGTTCTATAGATGAGTTATAACTAATATAGTATATATAAATATATATATATATAAATATAAATATAGTATAACTTATCCTTTCCTTATAACACCTGGAACAGGGGAGTGACAGGGTCAGAGCTGGCCAAAAGACCAATTGCTTGGTGTGGCATTTCTTTGCCTGGCAGATGAATTGGAGAAAAATGGGACTGGAGGCAGGGAGACCCTATGGGAGACGGTTACTGGAAGCCAGTTGAGAGATGAAGAGTTCTTTCAATGTATGATCTAAAAAAACCAAACTCTTACCTTTCATCTTGGAATCAATACTGTGTATTGGTTCCAAGGCAGAAGAGTGGTAAGGACTAGTTGAATGGGGGTTAAGTGACTTGCAAAGGGTCACCCAGCTAGGAAGTGAGGCCAGATTTGAACCTAGGACCTCCCGTCTCTAAGCCTGGCTTTCAATCCACTGAACCACCCAGCTGCCCTCTAATGTATGATTAAAAAAAAAGATTTTTGGCATTTTCTTAAGTGTGATTTTTTATTGTTATAAAGACCAATTGCTTTCTTTGGGAATACATATTCATTTTTATAATAGAAGTGATTAGGAAAATTATTTGACTTACATAAATTCACTGTATGCCTAACATTTAAAAATTGTGCCTTCTTCGCAGAGTGAATGTCATCTATACATGGAAATGTAGTTTACCATCTACACCTCTCCAACTTAAAGAAGGGATTCCCCAGACAAGACTACCAGGTTCACCAAGTATCATAGTTTATGAGCTGCACTGATGTGTTTATCTTTTTTAGTCATTCAGTGTATGTAATTAGTTGGAAGCAAGGGTATGTTTAATGAAATAGCAAAATGAGTAACAAACATGAAGCCTTAGTCTTCGTAGAGTCCTAGCCCTTTCTTTCACTGTTTGTAAAATTCTTTTCTCAAATGTCTTTCATAGAACAACTAAAATGCAATGAAACCTAAAGATCATTGTCTATCATATATATCTTCAATGTTCATCATCACTTCTTCATGATCTCTGAGTCCAGGTGGGATAGATCCATAAACAGGTCAAGCTCTATATTTTGAGTCTGGGGTGATGCCTATCCTTTATCTGTTCTTATTTTCTGATGTTTGTTCCCTGAGCATCGGCTTTTGCTTTTCCAGAAACTTCATTTTGAGGAATGGTCCAGACAAGTTATGCTTCACTTTCCCCATGCTATGTATGCGCAGCAGATTTCTTCCTTTTATATTGAATGCATACACTTCTGCAGAACTGCTTCTCCAGCATGCTGGCATTGGGACTTCAAGAACCTCAGCTTTCAGATTTCATCTACCCCAAAAGCAGGGATTTTAAATTTATACATTTTTTTTTGTGCTATGGACTCCTTTGGCAATTTGCTGAAGCTCATGGACTTTTTTCTCAGAATTATATTTTAAAATATATTAGATAAAATAACAAAGAAAACCAGTTATGTTGAAATATAATTCTCAAAAATACATTAAAAAAAGTTTATGGACCACAGATTAGGAATTGCTGATTTGTTAAAGCTGGTCCTCCAGCGCCGTCTTTGAGTTTAATAATTTTTCCCCCTATATAACTTGTTTGTCAGTGCTTCAAGACTAGTTGTAGAGGCACCTCAAAATAAAAATGGCACTTCCTTAAATAGACCTGAGTATTCTCCTGAGATGTTCCTCAGCCTGGGGTAATGAAATTTCTACCCTGGGAGATGCAGAGGCCTGAAACCATCTAACATTTGCTCTGTTAGATAGAGGCACTTTCTTCTTGTTTCAGTTCTCATGATTTATTATTGGCATTTCTGACTTTGATTAAGCTACTTCTTGCCTGTGTTACCCTGGGCAAGTTCCTTAACCCCCATTGCTTAGCCTTTACCAATCCTCTTTGGAACCAATCCACAGTACTGAGTCTAAGGCAGAAGAGTTAAAAAAAAAGAAATTAGAGTCTCATCTCCAGGAATAGGACTGTTGACCGGTTTCCAGATCTACTTCAGAACTTCCTTCCTACCAGGGAATGCAGAATGGGTTATTTGTTGAGATAAGTTACTGAAGGAAGACAGGGCTTTGACTGTCTTATATTGTTTCCTGCAGGAGTTCTTAACCTGGGATCCACAGATTTGCTTTAAAAAAAATTCGATAACTGTTATCATTTTTTCCGATGTTAGCAGAATGTAAGATCCCAAGGAAAAAATAGGGATATGGAGTATATCATGGGCCAAAAATAGAATTTGAGAAATCATCTAATCTATCTTCTTGGAATGCATTAATAAGTCTGATTCTTCTAGTGTGGAAGTTATTTTCCAATGATTTCTCTTTTATTTCTCAATTATCTTTCTTATCTCATTTTGCTCTTTCTGATCAGGGGCCCAGTTCTAAGCTCATATTCTATTCATTATAAATAATTGGCATTTAATAAATATAAACAACAGAGTTGTCTTTTTTATTTTTTCAGTTACTTGCCTCAGTGACTAAATCAAATATGGGTCACAGTACTCACTTTTTTTCCAGATTCTTTCCTTAATATTGTATACTAAATTTCAAAGGGCCTGAGAATAATAAGGGATTCTGGAGATAAAATACATTTATCTCCTCTTACCAGAAAAGGGATTTCTCCTTTATGTTTTTAGTCTCAGTTTTACTGTATCTATTGGAATGCTGGGTTATTTTTCATTTTTATTGGGAAGGAAACAAGCATTTATTGAGTGCCTAGTTGTGACAGGCACTTTTCTTAGTATTTAAAAATATCATCTCATTTTATCCTTACATTGCCATTTTTGCAAATGAAGAAGTTGAAGCAAGCAGAGGCTAAGGGACTTGTCCAGGGCTTTATAGCTAATAAGAATCTGAAGGTAGATTTGAATTCAGGTCTTTCTGATTACAGACTCAGTACTCTCTCCACTGTTCTCTCAACAGACACTTATTAACTACTATGTGTTAGTAAGAGCTATAATTAGGACAGGGTGACTGAGGATTTGCTCCAGGGCTCTGAAATTTAGATTACCCTAAGAGCAACATAGTCTATTGCTCCTATACTGTTGAAGTACTGAGTTTAGCATCCAATTAATAAGGTTAATTAGTTAAAAAAGTTCACTACTCTCTAGTAGCTCCATCTATTTTTCCCATTTTTTTCTAAGCAGCCATAGTCTGAATGGATTTTTCCCCATTCCATCCTTGTTCTACCCCTCCACTTCCTACTTCTTAAATCAGCCACCTCCCCAGCAAAACTTCATAATAGTCCATGTCTCCTTAATATTCTGAGTGCTTTCCTGGTGACTCTGACTTTCGAAGGTTCTTGTGTTATTGAGATCTTTACCCACCCTCACCTTAATTTATTTTAGAAGGTTGATTTTAGGGCATATTTCATTCTACTTGCCCTGGGTAGTTTTATGAAATTTGTCCTGTGCATCAAATTTCCTTGTTATGGATCTGTGAGCCATGTATTTCAGTACCTTGGATAGATACCTAAGATACTAGTTGCCATTTGAGCCTTTGATGGGAGATTGAGGGATAGAGGGTAGGGAGAGATTCTCAAAATTTCCTTTGATGGTTTTGAAATTTTAACTATAGAAGCTGATAAATGACACCCATATCATAGATCTAATGTACACTATTTAGTCCAACCTCTTTTCTTTTATAGATGAGAAAGCTGAGGGTTAGAGAAAACAACTTGCCCAAGGCCTAATCTTTCATTTGATAAATTTTGAAAAGTAAAATTCTTGGCAGCTGGGTAGCTCAGTGGATTGAGAGCCAGGCCTAGAGATGGGAGATCCTAGGTTCAAATCTGGCCTCAGCCACTTCCTAGCTGTGTGACCTTGGGCAAGTCACTTGACCCCCCTTGCCTACCCTTACCGCTCTTCTGCCTTGGAGCCAATACACAGTATTGACTCCAAGATGGAAGGTAAGGGTTTAAAAAAAAAGTAAAATTCTCTAATCAAAAGTAAAAATAAAAACAAAACTTTAGGAAGGTTTTGAGAGCAAGGAAGGAAAATAAGGCTGTTAAGAAAGAAAATTCTCTCATATATAGGTAAAATTCTTATTTCTTTGCTTAAAAAGTAAGTTTGCAGTTGAGACAATATGTATCTTTTATAAGGATAAAACATAATTTTTAATTTTTCTCAGATTAGACTTTCTATACAAATTAAGTGGTGAACCTTGATATATCATAATTTTCTACTTAGCTCCCTAGGGCTTCATATTGGGAATTATCTCAGATTTTGAGATTGCTAAAGCCTGGATTAAATCATAGTAGTTGTAGCATCCTAGAGTGAGCTGCCCATGTAGAGTTTTACTTCTGAATGCATTTGTGCAACAAAGATTCAATGGCTTAGATTAGATGACCTCTTAGGCTCATTTCATTACTTAGTCTAATTTTAGAAGAGAGCAAAAATTTTTCCCTATTAAAGGTGAAATATGACATTTAAGAATTCAGATAGTTCTGCTATCAATGGAAGTGGGCAATAAATTGGATGGTGGAGAAAACTAGACCAATAGACACTTATCTGGGCCTTTGTTATTCATTTTAGTCCATTTTGGTATTTGTATACTGGTGTGTGAAAAGATGACCTTTCACATGGTGGCCATCTTTTCCACATATATCAGTATCCAAATACACGTGCTGGCATGGCAAAATCTGAACGCCAGCAATGGCTTGGTTTCTCACTCTGGGGTTAATTCTATTTCAGTCAACCCCTGCTGTATTTGGAGGCCCACTAAAGATTGAAGCATCATCAAAATGACTGGTATCTTTGTTCTTGGGAGTAATTAATGGGTTGGAGAATTGTGTCTTCAAAATATACCAAACGCCAGAATTAACTTAGGCATCCTCAATATTTCTTGCCAAGTAACTAGATGCTTTCAGTCTGGAGTATAATAGCAACTTCTGAATATTTTGAAGAAAACACAAGGAGACAGTACCTGATTGTAAAAGTCGGAAAAGAAGTGATGGATGAACAATTATCATGTATATCATAGAAAATTATCTTGTTCCAGTATAGGTTAGCCTAGATAACTTTTATAGCTTCCTTTCAACTATGAAATTCTTTGATTCTGGATACAGACTGCTACTATTTGTAGTAGGTCACTGGCATGAATCTGCTCATTGCAGATCAATTGTATCTGGGAAATAAAAAGTCCCCATTTAAAAAAAATCCCCAAATAAAAACCATCCTTTTCTTAAGATCCTCTAGCAGCTTTCTCCCTCTTCCAAGTTTAAACAATAGGTGGGAAAACTAGGTAGTTAGTAATAAGAATCTCAGAAAAATAAACATCTCAGTGTCAACAAATGTCAGGAAGATGAATATTTGTCCTTTAAGACAAGTAACCACCAGTGACTAGAGAAATTGTGCCATGTTTATGTTTTTCCAAAAACCAGAGAACAATTGTGCACATACCAAACACAGGTTGATCTTTCTGTTAAAGGAAGAAGTGAAATTGCTATAAGAGTACACTTTTACTCCCTAATTTTTAGGGAGAGTGAAGAATTTCTTGGAAGAATGGAAGAAATGCTTGAGGAGAAAAACAAGAAAGAAGGATCAAGGGAACCAGTAGGATATTTAAGTGTGTGTCAGGAGGTTAAAGAAAATGATGCAGAAAAATAAAGGAAGTATATGGAACCATTGCAACTATGTAGTAGGGCTCAGATTCTTTTGCTAGTGTTAAATGAGAGGGAGACCCTGTATTATTAATGTAGACGGATGACTAGAATTTTGTATAAACTGATCCGACAGAGTAATGCCTTCTTGGACGGAGAGCAAAGAGGGCTGCGCTCTCTGTCCTAGGCCAGTACAATCTGGTGAAAGGGATAAACACAGTAAATTGTGATAGGGATAAAGAAACACCTTAGGAGATGGTATAAATTGTTGCTTAGGGATTTTTCTTAACCTAGTCTCTCCAAGGTGTTCTCCCCTGAAACAGAAAGCTGACCTGAGAGATCAAGATGGGCGACTAGGAGGTTTTGTTCAACCCAGTCTAGTAAGACTCTCTCTCCCGGATAAGAACCACCCCAACAATCTTTTCCCTTCTCCCACTATATAATAGATCTGACTGCTGCTTTCCTATAGTTTATGATTATTTATTTGAATGAAGGATAACAAAGATGAGGTCAGGAAAGAAGGTTATTAGGTTTTCCTAACTAATGACACAGATGAATGACAAGGCCTTCAACCTTGGCTAAAGCCAAGGCCAGCCTGGAAATCTTCTCTGTCTGATGTTCTTTTCTATACTGACTAATCCTAGGTTAAATACAAAAAGAAGTAAGTCTCTAGTTAATAGCTGGCATTGATAAGAGGCCAGGCTTCAAGACCAATCCAGCCTATCCTCAGGTTAAACCCTTAAGGTAAACTCAGAAATTCCATCAAGGTCCACACAGATCTTCTTTATCAGTGAAGCAGGAACAATTTGCAGAGTTTCAGTAGATTTCAGGATAAGGTAGGAATCTCACAGGAATGTGTTTATTTCCAGTCCTGGAATAGGATCTCAGAGCTGGCTCTCTCCTCAGAGTCCCAGAGCATTCCTCCCTGAGAGTCTGTTGAACTCCCAGAAGCCCCTCTACCAAGATTCCAAATGGCCTCTGCCCTGGGTTCTCTGTTCCACCACATTCCATTGTATGTCCTTGCAAAATTACCTTTCCTCACTAGATATTATTGTCAAGGTCTATGATGAGAAAGAAGCTAACTGTTCTTTTTAGAATGGATTCGCAAATGCCAACAAGGAAAGAAAAAAGAATATCAAGTATTCATTAAAGAAGGAAGAGGTGCATTGTAGCTGATAACTTCCTTTTAATGGTGCTCTTTGCCAATTTGACACAAACAATTAGGGTGTAGTTTATTTCAGTAGGACATGTATTTAGGATTGTAATGGAGAACCTTCTGAGATTTGTCCAACTATATAGTCACTAATCAGTTTTGCTCATTTATTGGGCAATAAACAATGTTAGAAGAAATGCTTTCTAGGGATGTTGGCATTCTAGGCAGGAGAGTGAAGAACCTAGGAGGGCAGGTGGACTTTTCATTACTGATGCCAGTTGAAGAAAAGGGTTTTAGTATAGAAAGGATTTTGGAAACATCACTTAAATGGTTTGTTTTGTTTCCAAAATCCTCACTTAAATGGTTTCCAAAATCCTTTCTATTCTAAAACCCTTTCCTTCAGCTTGCATCAGTAATAAAAAGTCCACCTACCCTCCTAGGATGTCAGAGAATGATATTTTGATTTCTAGACTGGGCTTAAGATTTAAAACTGATAGACTTCTGGTAGCTCTGTGACTTTGGGCAACTAACTTAATCTCCTTAGGACTCAGTTTTCTCATCTGTAAAATGAGGGAACCAAACCACATGGTATTTAAGGTTCTTTCTAGTTCTGACATTCTATTATTCAGCAACTACTTCCTTTAACATTCATTTAAGGAATGGAAGAATATATTTGCAGGGGAATTTGCAGATCTTACCAAGAAAGTTTTTACTAAAGATGGAAAGGGAAGGAAATTCCAGAATGTTCAAGTTTGAAGGGACCTCAGTGACAATTTAGTTCGAATTATATCTGAACAAGAATTTCTTTTGTAACCCAACTGATATGTAGTTATCCAACATTTACCTGAGTACCTCCAGGGAGGAAGAATCTATCACCTCTTAAGGTTTACATGGCTATAATAGTTGAGTAGTTTATATACCTAACCCCTATTCAACTATCAGGTGAACATTTCTCACAAATGCTAAGCCATATAATATAGTGAGTGATAGCTACAATATAGAAAGAAAGTTAGCTGTAGAGGTAAATCAAAGAAGACACTATCTAGGAAGAGAAGCAATAATAACAATAAATATTGAATGACTGAGTCAGGATCCAAAAAGTCAAGTAGAGTCAAGAAATATTTATTAAGCTTCTTTCATTTGTCAGACACTCTACTAAGCAAAAAACAGTCCCTACTCTCAAAGAGCTCATACTCTGATGGAAGAAACAATATTTAAAGAACTTTGTACAGACAAGCTATATACAAGACAAGTTGCAGGCAATATCAGAGGGAAGGCACTAAGATTAAAGGAGATTGGGAAAGATTTCTTGCAGAAGGTAAGTCTGAGATTTGAAGAAAGCCAGAGATGCTAGGAAGAAAAGTTGAGAAAGGAGGGAGTTCTGGGCTTGAAGAATAACTAGTGAAAATTCTTTCATTTGGGAGATGGTGTGTCTTAGTTGAGGAATAGTTGGAGACTAGTGTTACTGTATCGCAAAGTATGAAGAAGGGTGTATAGGGTCTTCAGGGAGGATTAGTATCTCTTGTATGAGGGCTTGCCAAGCCCTTTTCAGGGAAACTTTCCTCCTTTGGTGTCCACCTGCTACCCAGTTCCACCTGTGGCTCCAAGAAGTTGTAGCATGCACAGTGGTCACACTCTGTTAAACAATTCTGGAAGATGGACTAATCCAGTTGAAGATAACCAACAGGTCTGAAACCCATCAATGACTTAGGGAGGTGTCTGCCCCAGGCATTTGAAGACATTGTTCCAGTGGAAGGGGAAAATGAGAATAATTTGTTCCAGGGGCCATAAAGTTAGTAGAAGCAGGCACTGTGGAATGCTTAGAGCTTGGTATGTTGAAGAAGCTAAGGTCATCTACTGCATCTTGGGCCATTATCAGTTATTTTGACTTTTACCCTTGCCTCTGGACTTTGATGACTCTGGCAGAGAGAGTGAGGCTGATAACCTTGTACAACTCTGCCTCTCTCAAATCTAGTTCAAGCACAAGTCAAGAACTCATCCCATGATGCCACTAGTCCTCTTCTGAAGAATGAATAGCAACAGAAGGGAATATGGGTAAGATAAAAAGGGGCCAAGTTATAAAGGGATTTAAAAGTCAAACAGAATTTTTCATTTGACCTATGAGCTAAACAGGGAGTTACTAAATGTATTGAGTAAGGAGGTGAGATGGTCAGATCTGTGCTTTAGGAAGATCAACTTGATACTTGAGTAGAGGATGGACTTGAATAGGAAGAGACCAGAAGCATGGAGACCAATCAATGAGATAATGCAGTAGTTCAGTCTAAGATTTTGAGAAGCTAAGAACATAGGACCAAATTTAACATGATGAAATACAAGAGTTATGAATTTTAAGTCCTACCTTTGTGTTAAAAAAAATCCACTTCATGAAATCTATATGGGGGAACTGCGAAAGACCTCAGGGTTTTAGTGGACTTTAAATTCAATGGTACTGCTAGATGTATTCAAAACTGATTGAATGATCCACTACAAAGAACAATAATTAATTGATTTATGGACCCAGAAAGAAGTTTGTAGTAGAGTCCTCAAAATATGTGTCTATTCTTAGTCTTATTCAAGTTGACATTTTGATCAATTGCTTAGATAAAGATATAGATGGCACACTTAAATTTAGAGTTATCACAAAGCAAGGAGGTATAATAAATAACGCCATCTCTCAGAGATATAATCCCCAAAGATCTTAATGTGATAGAATGTTGAGCTGAATATAACAAAATGAAATTTTGTAGGAATAAATGTAAATTCCTTCAGGTGGCTTAAAAAATCAATGGCATTGATTGGGGGAGGGACAATTAGGCAACAATTAATATGAAAAGCCCGTTTTAATGATTTTTAACCTCATCATGTCTTAATAGTGTGATAGGCTAGCCAAAAAAGCTAGCCTGATCAGGCTTCATTAATTGAAGTCTAATTCCCTAAAATGATGGAGGCAAACCATTTTTCTTTAATTTATTCCAGTTTAGAGTAGCAAAGTCAGATGAGGACACCATATTTTAGGGAAGAGAATGATAAACACAAATTTAGGATGGTGAGAGGAGTAGAAATAATGGTGTATATATATCAGTTAAAACAATGAGAGATTTTTATTATGGTAAAAATTGTAGAGAAGACATTATAAATATCTTCTAGTATCTGAAAGGCTGTTATGTGAAAGATATATTTTTTTCAGAGAGCAAAACTAGGAGTAATGGGAAGAATTTGCAAAGAGGAAAACTTCAACTGTGTATAAGGACAAATTTTCTAATATTTAGAAGTATGAAAACACAGAACAAGTTGTCACTGAATGTATTCTGTGTGAAGGATGGATGAACCCTTATTGTGAATGTAATATAGAAGATGCCTGTTCAGCTAGAGATTATAAAAAAATAACTCTGATGTTGCTTTCCACTCTTTCTTTGATTCTATGTAACAACCGAAGGGCTCTCTCAAGAAAGAGGAATTATTCTGCTCTATTAGGCAAAAAACATGTATCCTTTAGCCAAAGTTTGTGTCACCCCCAGGGTTTTGTATGGAATAGGCTTTTAATGGAGACTTGCTACCTTTGAATTTAATTGGTTTGACCTAAAATGGCAGAACTAGGACTAAAATGTGGTAGTTATGGAGACAGATTTTGGCTTGATAAAAGGAAAAACTTCCTAAGAATCAGAACTGTGAAATTGGCTGCTTTGGGAAGTAGTGAGTAAGAGAGAGGGAGAGCCATTGTTTTAGGTCTTCAGGAAGAGGTTGAGTGACTGTCTGGGATATTTTGACTGAGATTCATGTTTTGGATGGCTTTTTCCAACTCTGTTTCTCTACAATTATATGGAATTGCTTTTTTGTTTAGTAAAAATATAAATAGAAATGAGTCTTTCTGGGAGAATTGGAATTTTTTTAACCCTTATCTTCTGTCTTAGAATCAATATTGTGTATTGGTTCCAAGGCAAAAGAATGGTAAAATCTAGGCAATGGGGGTTAAATGACTTGCCCAGGGTCACATAGTTAGAAAGTGTCTGAGGTCACATGTCAACCCACAGCCTATTGTCTATAAGCCTGGCTCTTAATCCACTGAGCAATCTAGCTGCCCTCTATAAAGAATTTTAAATGTTAAACCCAGGAGTTTATATTTGATCATGTAGATAATAGGGAGTCACTGGAGGCCTTTGAGCAGGGGAGTGAGATGGTCAGATTTTTGCTATAGAAAAATCACCTTGCAACTTTGAATCTGGAAGACCATTTAGAAGGTTATTGCAGCAGATCAGATGGAAGGTAATGACTAGGCTAAGGGTTGGCTTTATGAACAGAGAGAAATAGACATCTAAGAGAATTCTGAAGGGAGAAACTATAAGATTTGGCAATGGATAGGTAAGGTGAATGAATCAAAGGTGACATCAAGGATTATTTTATAAGAAGTCTTTCCTGATCCTCCTTAATGCTAATGTGTTACTTCTACTGATTATTTTCAGTCTATCCTGTATTTGGTTGTTTTCACATAGTTGTTTGCATGTTGTCTCTCCTGTTAGACTGTGAGATCCTTTAAGGCCAGGGACTTTCTTTTATCTTTTTTTGTATTTGTCCCATTTAGCATAATATCTGGCACAAAGTAATAAATAATAATGAATTAGTAAATGTTTATTGATTGACAGGTGACTGTGAACAAGATGGTACCCTGAAAGGAAGGGCATAATACAAGTAAGAGAATAATTAGAAATGAAGAAGGGATTTTGAATTCAGAATTTCCTTTCATGGGTCTTAATTCTGCTTTCTATAGTAATATAATTCCTCTTTCATATTTGGAGTCAGAGGATCCAAGTTCACTTATTAACTATAAGATTTTGGGCAAGTCATTTAACCTTTTTAGGCCTTAGTTTACTCATTAAAAAAAGAACAGATTTTAAACTACATGGCCTCTAATTTTCCTTCTAATTCTAAATCTATAATCCTATATTCTAATGTTTTTCGCTAATAGATCTAGCTTAGGGTCATTTGAAAATTTTATAAATATACCTTCTAGATCTTTATTCAAATCATAGATTAAAAATGTTGAAAAGGACAGATCTAGACTACATCATATGAAATACCAAGAGAGGTTTGCTTCCAGGGTGCACCTTTATTCATTTCTATTTTGATGATGGATGTTCAGTCATTGATCATCCTTAAGTATATTAATGTCCAGCCCACAGGTCTCCATTTTATTGAAAAAGGTTTCAGATCATAGATCATAGATCATTAATCATGCATAAATTTAAGTGGTATAAATCAGTCCAAATATTAAAATGTAAATGAAGTGAAACATTTTAAGAGAGATTTTAGTAGGTTTTAAAGCTTGAAGCATAACATAAAAAAAGTAAGATTGTAGCAAATGGTTCCATCACTTCCTTGAAAACAGAGGAGAAGAAATGGAAGCAGTATCAGATTTTTTATTCTTGATCTCAAAGAGCATTGCAGTTGGTGATTGCTGCCATCAAATTAAAAGACGCTTCCTCCTTGGAAGGAAAACTATGGCAATTTTAGATAGCATACTAAAAAGCAGAGATCACCTTGCTGATAAAGGTCCATATAATCAAAGCTATAGTTTTTAAGTAGCAATGTAAGAATTGGACTAACTATAAGGAAAGCTGAGTGCTACAGAATCAATGCTTCCAAATTGTGGTACTGAAGAAGACCTTTGAGAATTCGTTGGATAGCAAGGAGATCAAATCTGTCAACACTTAAAGAAATTCAGACTACTGAAGGTCAAATATGGATGCTGAAGCTCAAATAATTTGACCATGTAATGAGAAGACAGGATTCATTGGAAAAGAACCTGATATTGGGAAAGATTGAAGGCAAAAAGAAAAGGAGATAGAAGAGAATGCCAGGGATAGATAGTGTCATGGTGGCAATGAACATGAACTTGGACAAACTTTGGGAGATAGTGGAGGACATAAGGACCTGGTTTGCTATGGTCTATGGGGCTCTGAAGAATTGGACATGACCAAATGACTGAACAACAGAAATAATATGTAGATGTTTTAGTTAGGAATGATAAACACTGGACCAATGATTTTAATGATTAGGGAATTTCTGAATGAAGAAATTCTCTCCCTCTATCAATGCAGTCTAGAACCTTCTCTATAACTAATAGTCTTAGAGGATTTCCAGGAGCATTAAGAGGTTAATTAAGTTTCATAGCATCTCACAGCGAGCATGTGTCAGAAGTCAAATTTGAACCCAGGGTTTTTTTTTTTTACTCAAAGGCGAGGTAGTTCTCTATTTACTATGCTTCACTTAAAGTTGCATAATAAATTGTATGAGAATTTAATGACTTTAAATAAATCTCTGCTTTATAAATATGTAAAAAGAAGTCTATTTCTATAAAAACTAAAAAAGAAAATCCCCTGAATAACTTAGAATTCAAATCCCAGAACTTTCAGAATGAGAAGAATGATTAAGCTTGATAATCAGATCTTTGAGCCAGTCTGTACTTAACCTGAGGGTCTGGTTCAACAGACACAGCTAAGGCACATTCAAATGCCAGATAACTCCTCACATTCACCATAGAGTATAATCATATTTAAATTAATGTCAGTTAAATTAACAGTGAAGAAATCTCTTCTTCTTTGGCTCTAATTAGGAGATGGGGCAAGGAGACAAAGGGGAGCTAATGAAAGTTTTGCTGAAAAAAAGACTTAGCCTGTGACTTTCTTATATATGCTCCCTTAACTTCTGAGTTTATTAAAGTTTAGGGTAAAAGTTATTTCTCTAAAAGTGATCATGGTTCAGATTCCACAGGTTTACCCCAGGTATGGTAGAAGTTTTCTACTGTAAAAGCACTTGCTTTAAACAAGTCGATCTTATTCACGATATTGAAGTTCACATTGATGGCAATGGCCAGTTGCATCTTGGTTGGCAAGTGTTCCAGGAATTCTGACTCATCTTTAAAAAGGCAAAAAAACAAAAACAAAGAAAACAAAAATGAAAAAAAGTTGTAAACATATTTACCAAAATCAGAAAATTCATAACAGAATAAACAAGAATTGACCAAAAAAGTGAGTGGAAGGAAACAGAGCAATGAAAATTAGTGTTTTACTTTTTGACATTATAATCAATCAATTCTACAGAAACAATATATGATAAAAGGAAAGAATTAAGACAAAAGCATTTGTTAAGTGCTTACTATGTGCCAGTAGGGAAAAGTTGGGATGGAAGTCAAGACACTCATCTTCCAGATTGGACTATGCTAGTGAGTTTAACTACAAAATAGTGATAATGATAATTTTTTTCAGCATCAGAGAAATGATAAATCAGAGCCTACATATGAAAATGCTTCTGAACTATTAGGAAGAAAACTGTAATAGAAGGTGTTACTAATTATTATCATTACTGTTAACATGATTATTTTCACAAAAAGGTGACTTTTTCATACTTTTTTTCTATACGAGTGCAAATAAGATACAAAATATTTAGGCAAATAAAATGTATGATAAATGACATAGCTTAATTGTAGTTGTTAACACTGCATGAATTTATGCAAGTTGCTAATTTTGAAATTCCAGATATTTTATTGAGAATTATAGAATAAGAAAAATTGTAATGCTATGGACTAATCATTGATTCTAAGTCTGAATTTTTAAAAATGGAAATAGTGCAATAATTCATTATTTTGCCTCAGGGGCTAGGAGTCATGATAGATGGGGAGAGTGTTATTAAGAGAGAATCTTGATTTTTTCGTTGAATACTTCTTCACTTTACCTATTTACATATTATATATTTATATACTAAATATTATATATTTACCTATTATGATAGCTCTAGGAGCTTCTATAAGAAATGTTTTTTTCCCCATTCTCCATGGAGTTGATGGCAGGAGAGATAGCCAAAAAAGACAGGAGGGGAAACAGAGTGTGGTAGCTTCTATCACTAGTGAGAAACAGTCTTCCTGACTCCAGCCCCAACACTCTATCCACTGAGCTAACTGGCTGCCCTACAGGAGTCATTTAGTGAAATTGTTACTATCCATTTCACAGGTGACAGATCTTAGATTAAAAGAGGTTTTTAGTGATTTTTCCAAAGACAAATAGATGATATAAGGCAGAGATCAACCTCATCCTCTGGTCTACATATTCCAAGTCTAATGCTTGTATCACTACTTTTCAGGGCAGATGTTAGATATACTTACCCAATATTCTTTGAGAGTCCCAAGTATATTCGTACCAAGTCCGAACACGGTTCTGTATTATTTTGGGTATAGAATACATATTCATATAAGTGATGGCATTATCCATGCAGGCACGGAAATGGTTCTTATTGGCAGTAGCTGATCCAATAACATCTCTCATCTAAAAAGATAAATTTCATAATTTTTGATGTTTTTCATAGATTTTTACAAAAGTTGCCAGAAGTTAAACATCCCAAAAAGTAAAGTTGTATGAAATGAATATTTTGATTTGATAACATTCTAACTTCTTACTGATTTGGGGATCATTCCTGTTGGAAAATGCCACAGATGGGGGAGCTAGGTGGCTCAGTGGATATAGAGCCAGGCTAGAGATGAGAAGTCCTGGGTTCGTATCTGACCTCTGATACTTCCTAGCTGAGTGACCCTGGGTAAATCACTTAACCCCAACTGCTTAGCCCTTACCACCCCACCCTGTTTTTGAACCAATACACATTATTTATTCTAAGATGGAAGGTAAGGGCATATTTGTTTTTGTTTAAAAAAATTAAAATTCCATAGATTATGTTTAAATGGGGTGTGGGGAAGCAGTGATCAAGCACTTATACAATTTACTAGGTGCTAGCCACTGAGCTCAGTGCTTTACAAATATGATCTCATTTGACGGCAGAATAAAATGGAAGCTTAATAACTGCTGGCAGAATAGTTAGTCAATCCAGAAATCAGGAGTCAAAGTGGAATTATGTGTGTGAATCTTGCAGGTTGACTGTCTAAATAATCTCGATCCATTGGATAACTGACAATTCTCAGTTTCATTTTATACTATTTATACAATCTTAAATAAATATATGTGTATAGCATTGTGTACATCCAAATTTAAAATGTGCTGAGATTACCCATTATCCTTAGTAGCAATGGTAGTAATGAAGGAACAAGTACATTTCAATTCTGATATGCTGATGCTGATAACTGAGATGTAAAAATTCACTCAATTAAAACCTGATCTTTAAGATCTTAAGCCCAGAAACAGACACATAGATTAATTCTTTGTATTCCTCTCCCACTTCCCTCCTAAATCAGGAAACAAATGGTTGACGTTTGCCCATGTATTTAGAATGGGAGTGAGTGGTGGGAATGAATGACCTCTTCATCCAGGAGAGATGAAACTATGTGGAATATTTGTTCCTCTCTCTAGTCTAGAACCTGTGCTACAGAAGATACATAAACGGATTAAAGGTAAATCATATGTATTATTAGTTAGTCCAATGTAGTGTGCTACAGTCAGGTCCCTCCTGATGGGAATCATGAATCCTGTGAAGTGGTCACATGTATTATTGCAAGATTCAAAGTTATAATTATGTAAAATATGGTAATTAATATCAGTTCCATGGAACTATGCAGTGCAAAAGTGTTACCTCTTCACGAGATTCATGATTGAAATGAATCAGGCCCTCGTGGTAGAATGAAAATAGTACTGGCCTTAGAATCAGGAGTGACCGAGGTTCAAAAATCAATTTATATGGCCTAGAGATGGGAGGTCCTAGGTTCAAACCTGGCCTCAGCCACTTCCCAGCTGTGTGACCCTGGGCAAGTCACTTGACCCCCATTGCCCACCCTTACCAATCTTCCACCTATGAGACAATACACCAAAGTACAAGGGTTAAAAAAAATCAATTTATATTTATTCATTGTCTGATTGTGTATAACTCACTACATTTCTTCAGGTATGTTTCATCATCTGTGTAACAGGAACAATTATGTACCTCTATTGGAGGTTTGTTAAAAAGATGAAATAAGATAGCGTATGTAAAGTGCTTAATAAAACACTAGCATTCTTCAAGTAGCCTTGGAACACCCTCTACAGTGCTATTTAAATTAGGATTCACACAAGTTCAAAATGGATATTAATACTCACAATGAGTATTAAAGGTCATGCTATAAAAATAATTAGAAAAGAACGAGCTCAAGTACTCTTCATAGCTTCGACTAGAAGGAAAATTTTAGTCAATAAGGGATAGCAATGAATACAAAAGAAAACAAATGACATTGAAAAGATTTTGCATGAACAAAATGAGTATAATCAGGAGAAGGAAAGTCGTTGATCTGAGGACACTTACTCTGCAGTTAATATCTTTGGTTAGGTAAAATATCCAAATATTAATATCAATGTAAAAGACAAAGAGTTATTATGCAATGGATAAGTGGCCAAGGACAATGAACACACAGATCTCAAAAGAAGAATTGTAGGCTCTTAAGCATATGAGTGATTGCTCCACATGATTACGAAGAGAAATGTAAATCAAAGCAACTCACACCCAGAAAATTGAAAAATACTGACAAAAGATGAGAATAGACTAGCTGAAATCATTGTGAAAGATTGGCATATTAATGTGCTGTTAGTAGAACTGTGAATGGGCCCAACCATTCTGGAAAACAATTTGGAATTGTGATAAGAAAGTGACTAAGTCACTTTGAGCCAGTGATCTCATTGTTGAACATACGCCATAGGGAGGCAGAAACAAAAGTCCTAAACAACTGAAATATTTGTAGTGGTAATTTTTTATATTAGCAAAGAACTAAAAGCAAAGAATATACAAATTATATATAAAAAAGTAGATGTTCACTGACTGGGGAATGGCTGAACTAATTGAGATACAGGAATAATAACATATTGCTATGCTATAAAATGATGAATATAAAAAATATGGAGAAACCTGGGAAGATTTAGATGACCTTGTACTAAGTGGAAAGAGAAATAAACAATAGCATCTATATAGCGTAGCAAGGTTTACAAAGCTTGTACCTGTGTTATCTCAGTTTATCCTCACAATCCTGAAAGATAAGTATTGTTATTATCTCCATTTTAGTGATAAAAGACTGAGAATGAGAGAGCTTAAGTGACTTGCCCAGGGTCACAGTAAATATCTGAGAAAGCATTTGAACTTAAAATCTTTTTGCTACCATGTCCAGCATTCTTAAACACTGAGCCACTTAGCTGCCAATATACACAATTATTAAACCAATGTAAATGCAAATATAAACAAATTAAGCTGAGTATTATTTAATTATAATTATTACACTTTGTCCTGAAGCAGAGATAAGAAAATACATAACTCTCTCTTCATTAAAAAGGTGAGAACTATAGAGTGTGGAACACTGTATATATATTGTTTGACTCAACCAGTGTGTTCATTGGTTTTGAAGAATTCTTTTATTCTTATTTTTTCTATTTTTGTTATAAAGGATGATTCTAGATTAGGGAGAAAAGGATAGCTATATTTAGAAATGAAAGTGATTTAAAAATAAACATCAATGAAAATATGTTAAAAATAAAAATGAATGGAACATATATCTAGCAATTAATTTTTTTTCATTGTACCTGTCCAATTAGGCTGGAGAATACAAACACCCCAGAGAAAAAATTCAAGAGTTGGAAGGTAATCTCAAATGTGTTTTGTGGTTCTGGAAGGCCACCAATAGTAATTAAAGTTCGAACTGCCCAGTAGTAACATCTTAGATACCTGCAAATAGAGAAAATTTACATTTAAGTTTTAAATTTGATGTTGGTCACTAATATTGAAGGACCATGATAACTACTTTATAAATTTTTCTTCCAATTTATCTATAAATATGATATCTTCCACACAGGAGAATATATATATATGTACATATATATATATTTCAAATATATTATTTTATTCTGGTAATGATCCATACACAAACACATATACACGCACACACACACAAATCTCAAAGCTACTATGTATTGTTTTAATACAGAAAACAATGAGGAATGCCATATATACTAGCACATTAAGTGAATGGAAGTAGGGAAAATGTTATTAGAAAACTTAGAAGCAAGCATTTTCTGTAATATGGGATAAGCTAAAATCATTCCCAATAAGATCATGGGCAAAGTAAGTATGCCCATTATCACCACTATTATGATTTTTGTAGGTTTATTTTGTATCCTGAAACTTTGCTAAAGTTGTTAATTATTTCTATTAGGTTTTTTTGGTTGATTCTCTAAGATTCTCCAGGTATACTATCATATCACCTGCAAAGAATGATAACTTTGTTTCTTCATTGTCTATTCTAATATAAGAGCAGAAAAACAAATTGAAGGAATTAGAATAGACAATGAAGAAACAAAGTTATCATTCTTTGCAGGTGATATGATAGTATACCTGGAGAATCTTAGAGAATCAACCAAAAAAAACCTAATAGAAATAATTAACAACTTTAGCAAAGTTTCAGGATACAAAATAAACCTACAAAAATCTTTAGCATTTCTATTTACCACCAACAAAGTCCAATAGCAAGAGATAGAAAAGGAAATTCCATTCTAAACAACTCTAAATGATATAAAATACCTGGGAGTATACCTACCAAAACAAACCTAGCACCTATAAACACAATTATAAAACACATTTCACACAAAGAAAGTCAGACCCAAAGAATCTGAAAAACATTAATTGCTCATGGATAGGTTAAGCCAATATAAAGAAAATGATGATCCTACTCAATTTACCTAGTCAATGCCACACCAATCAAATTACTCAAAAATTATTTCATAGAAATAGAAAAAATAACAAGGTTCATCTAGAAGAACAAAAGGCCAAGACTATCAAGGGAATTAATGAAAAAAAAATATGAAGGCAGGAGACCTGGTTGTAACCAAATCTCAAACTATACTATGAAGTGGTATTCATCAAAACAATCTGGTACTAGCTAAGAATGGTGGAGCAATGGAATGGATTAAGTAATCAACACATAGCAGTTAAAGTCCATAGCAACTTAGTGTTTGATAAACCCAAAGATCTAAGCTTTTGGGGAAAGAAACTCCTGGGAAAACTGGAAATCAATATGACAGAGACTAGGCAAAGACTGACATCTTACACCATTCAACAGGATAAAATAAAGGGTGACACCATAAGTAAATTAGGGTGAATATTGAAAAGTTTACCTGTCAGGCTTATGGATATGGGAAGAATTCATGACAAAACAAGTCAAAAAGGACATAATGAAAAATGAAATAGGTAATTTTCATTACATTAAAGTTTTTGTATAAATAAACCCAAAGCAACCAAGATTAGAAGGGAGACAACAAATTTTTTTGAAAAAAATTTTATAGAATATATCTCTGACAAAAGACTCATCTCTCAGATATATAGAGAACTGAGGCAAATTTATAAAAATACAAAGCTTTCCCCAACTGAAAAATGGTCCAAGGATATGAACAGGCAGTTCTCAGAAATTAAAACTGCCCTTAGTCATATGAAAAATTGCAGCAAATGACTATTGATAAGAGAAATGCAAATGAACAATTTTGAGATATTACCTCACATCTATCAGAAATAAGACCTTTGCCAGAGAAACACCTCCCCCCCACTTTTCTCTTTTCCTTCTAATTTTTGATGCATTGATTTTGTTTGCTCAAAATCCTTTTAATTTCATATAATTAAAATGATCTGGTTTACTTTCTGGGATCTCTGTTAGGAGGGGAAGGCACTGGTCATAAGGAGGACCAGGACAGGCTTCTTGCAGAAGACAGAATTTTTTTAAACTCTTACTTTCTGTCTTGGATTCAATATTGTGTATTCTAAGGCAGAAGGGCAGTAAGGGCTAGGCAATGGGCATCAAGAGACTTGCCCAGGGTCACACAGCCAGGAAGTGTCTGAGGCCAGATTTGACCAGAGGACCTCCTGTCTTTAGGTCTGGCTTTCATCCACTGAGCCATCCAGTGCTGTCCCCTAGAAGATAGAATTTCAACTGGGATTTGAAGGAATCCAGGGAAACCGGGAGGCAGAGAATGGAGAGCATTTTAGGCATGGGGGGACTGGAGGAGGGAGATGGAGTGTCTTATGTGAGGAACAGCAAGGAGGTCCAGGTATTACTGGATTGTCTGGAATGTGGGCGTGAGTAAGGCATAAGAAAACTTTGAAGGTAGAAGAGGACCAGGCTATAAAGGACTTACATTGTCAGGAGACTTTAGATTTGGTCCTGGAGGCAAATAGGGAGCTACTGGATTTGATTCCATGGGGGTGAACATGATGAGATTTGCGCTTTCATGTCGTTCAGTCTTTTAGTCATGTCTGACTGCTTGTGACCCCATGTGGAATTTTCTTGGTAAAGATACTGGAGTCGTTTGTCATTTCCTTCTCCAGCCCATTTTACAGATGAGGAAACTGAGGCAAATAATGTTAAGTGACTTGCCCAGGATCTCACAATTAGTAAGAGAGGCCAGATTTGAACTCAGGAAGACAATTCTTGACTCCAGGCCTGGCACTCTATCTACTGTGCCACCTGGCTGGCCTCTTTCACTTGCACTTTACAAAGCTCAAATTCAGTCCAATACTCTAGCCAGCCAAACTCTTTTTGAATCCTGACTTGGCCATCCAGTGTGTTTATTATCTCGCCCAGCTCTGAGTCATCAGAAAATTTGGTAAACGTGTCTACTGTGATTTTAACCAAATCACTGATAAAACGTGAAGTGTTTCAAGGTCAAGCTTTTTTTTTCTTTTTTTCCCCCCTCCTGGTGTTATACCACGGATTTGATTAACCAGTGCTTTGCTGCTTGTATTAGAAAAGTATGGGAAGTTTTAGGGTCCCATTTACTGCAGCGTGGGCTTCAGGTTTTTAATCTGTCACGCTCTTCTGGGAGGCCTAGGATTCTGCAGTTGTCCCTGAACATCCTGTCTTCAAGAACAACTACTTTGTTTTTTTCAGAATTCATTTTTCTAAAATCATCTTTTGCTTCTCTTCTACAAAGTTCTACGTCTTTTATTTTTGCTTTTTAAGAACCTCTGTTCCTTTAGAAGAAATGTCAAGTTCTATACCCTGAACCCACCACGTTCCCCCAATTCTGCAGCGATAGCTTTGATTTCTGACCAGATCTCATTTGTAGAAGATAATTACCTGTAAAAACCTACCTGTAAAAGGAGATTTGTAAAGGGGATCTTTTCTCATGTGTTTTGATGAACAATGGATGGGGGGAGGAGGTTGGGGGGTGAAGGGGAAAGTAAGAACACGAATCATGTAACCATGATAACTTTTCTAAAAAATAAAAATTATTAAAAAAAAAGACCATTCTCATAGAAAGCAATTAAAAAGAAACAGAAATGCTGCTTTTGTGCTTTTCTCACTGCCTGGTTCAGATTCTTAGTGACACCATGCTCAAATTCTTTGGTTCTTATTCCAGAATGCCTACGACTGGTTTCAGACACTGTACCGATGTAATGGCAGACTGGTTTCCAATGCGAAAAGTGTAATTAAGATTCAATGGTACCACCTGAGTCTGGCCAACATTCTGATGCAAGCATCCATCTTGCAGAGCATCTGTCTTTGCTATCCTCACTCCTCACCAATTTAAATTGTAAACTCTTTGAGACTATGATCTTTTGTCCTTTCTGTTTGTGAATTCCCAGTGCTGGACTTAGTACATACTTTAATTTTATATTTTTTGAATAGAATCATCTCAGAAAGAAATGATGACTAAATAAACTGATCTCACTGCCTAAACATATCGAAATGTATACCAGCATATGCTTTCCATTAGTGTGCTTTATAAGTAGCTTAATTTTCTATCCTAATTAGTCATTTGGATCGAGGGGAAAAAATGGGCAATTCTATTTATATTAGTTCATTTTCCAAAGGAAGGGACCTACAGGACTGGTTACAAACTTTTCCAACCAACCATTACCTGGTTTTGATCCCTGTCAGTGGGCCTTTATGATTTTAAATTCATTAAAACCAGGGATGGAAAAAAAAAGCCCAAATACTTTTCTACCACCCCTTATTCACTCCAGGTACTATATAATTCTGTCTAGTGTTTCCACTCTCTTTTCTTTATCCTATAATTGCCATCCTTCCCACAGCTGCTATGAGTTGCCCTTGATAGTACATACTAATACCTGCTACTTTCCAGCAAGGACATTGCTTTACAATATGCCCATATGTGATTTTTACTGAAGCAGAAAACTAGTGGGGCCTCTTTCAAGCCCAAGGCCTTTGTCTCTACAGAAAAAGAAACTTTACTATTAAATAAACCAGTGACATCTTGCTATATCCCACATACCGATTCTACTCCACTAATCTTTTCCAATGATCTCTTATGCCTTGAACACTTGCATGCCTAATCGGCAAGTTTAATTTATGGTCCTTGTTGCTTTCTAAATGTTTAATTGAGTTAGTGGTGTTATAGCTGACTCATAAACCCATAAAACCCCTCAGTGGTAAACTAATTATTCACTGCACCTGCCCTCCAAATAATTAGCATCATTCATTACTAACAATCAGCAGTGGGGCTGTTGAAAAGTTAGTTATCCAAACAGTTGTAAAAAGAAAGACGTACCTCGATATAGAAGCTGAGAAAAATCAATAAATATTTTTCTCAAAATTAGCACTTACCTATTTCCTTTACCATCATATACCCATTTAGTACTACCAATTCCCTCGTAGTCTGAAGCCCAGTAATAAATGCATGCATTAATATGTAGGATGAACAGAAGGTATCCAGTGGTTCGAATGACTCTGTCAGGAATAACATATGCCAAGCGAGGATGAATGTTTTTGCTGGAACGTGGCCTATTCTTTCCCCCCCGAAGGCCCCCCCAGACCCCCTTGCTTTCACCTCTTGTACCGTTAACTCTCATTAGGACTACCGAAAGTGATGGTACCATTGCCTGCTTTCTGGCTCCAGCATCTTGACTGGGTTTGACAAAGTGGGGGAAAAAAGTTCTTGTTTTCTCCGTTCACACATGGTATGAATCAGCTCCATGAAAGCCTTGGCCTCCAGGGTCACCTCTGTGCTTGGAGCCTCATAAAGCACAACACGCTGATTTAACTGGATATCTCGGAAAGGCTCATGGGATTCCATCCTACAGCGCAATATGTCTGAAGGACTCTTTGCAAGAGGCTCAGAACAACAAAAAGAATGTATTTCAGATTAGGTCTGAGGTGTGGTGACAGAGACATAAAGTGGTCTTGCAAAAGAGCACGTCTGTCTAGACTAATCCCAATTGAAGCTAGTAGGGGTATTTTTTTCCTCTCTAAGAACTAAAATCATCTAAGATCATCCGGTAATCCTGATACTTACATCTCATTTAAAAATGTGTCCATCAGATCAGCCTTGGCACGAACCCCCACATTTCCATTCTATAAAATGTCTTCCCTTTGCTGAAGAGGGAGGCCATGACTTAATTCCACCCACATGTCTGTCTGGTTGGTAAGACCGATTCATCTCTTCCCTTTTCCAAGACCTTGAGTTATACTCTACCTGTAGATGTATGCTTTGTCCATTCTCCACTCCAGGCGCTCATTAAACTCAAAGAATGTGGCGTACTTCATAGAAGCAAGTGAAATAAATCAAGCAAAGGTTAGTCTTATAGACACCTACTTTCCAAGTAGCCCCTCCTGATGCGGTTTACTATTATCATCTGTATGCTTCTGAAAATGATATAGTGATAGATTTTTCATTTATAAATCTTCTCCCTCCCCCATTTCCCATGGGAATTTCCTCTGGACATCATTTAATTTAATTTAATTTTTTAATTAAAATTTTTTTTATTGATTAAGAAAATTTTTTCATGGTTACATGATTCATGTTCTTTCCCTCTGTGTTCTTACCCCTTACATCTCCCTCCTCCTACTCCCCCTCCCATAGCTGACGCACAATTCCACTGGGTTTTACACGTGGACAGCATTTTAGACAAAATGACACTTTTCTATGTTATTTTAGTCCTAATGTCAAATTGCAGACTTGTTATTTAAGAAAAAATGGAAATAAAAGCAATTATACAATATCATTTTTTTAAACCCTTACCTTCCTTCTTTGAATCAATACTGTGTATTGGATCCAAGGCAGAAAAGCGATAAAGGATAGGCAATAAGGATTAATTAAGTGACTTGCCCAGGGTCACACAGCTAGGAAGTGACTGAGGCTAAATTTGAACCCAGGACCTCCCATCCCTAGGCCTGGCTCTCAATCCACTGAGCCACCTAGTTGTCTCCTATAATATCTTTTAAAAAATAGACTCTGTAGGCAGGCAAATAGGATCATGGAAAGAAAGTTGTTTCAGAGTCAGGAGTACTCGGAGACAAGTCCAACCTCTGACATATATTAGTTGTGTGTTCCTGGGTAGGTCACTGAATGTTTTAGTGTCCCAGGTAACTTACTGAGGCTATTGGTCACAGAACAGTTTCCTATCTATACTACTATATGTCCTCCAATAGAGGAGGAGATTCCTCATTGGAAGTTCCTTATCCCAATAAAATCACAATTATGCTTTATAACAAAGAAATACTGTGGCAATATGGCTTTTACTCTTGTTTCCAATACTAATTCAATGAAGGAGAGAGAGAGAGAGAGAGAGAGAGAGAGAGAGAGAGAGAGAGAGAGAGAGAGAGAGAGAGAGAGAGAGAGAGTGTGTGTGTGTGTGTGTGTGTTTGGGCAGCATCTAGGTGGTAACTGCATAGAGGATTGGCCTTGGAATCAGTCAGTTATGAGTTCAAATCCAGTCTCAGATATCTGTATGAACCTGGGCAACTCACTTGTTCTGAGCCTCAGTTTTCTCATCTGTAAAATGCGGCCAATGATAGCCTCTACTTGTTAGGATTATTGTGAAGATCATATGAGATAGCATATGTAAAGTGCTTTGTAAATTTTAAAGTAATTTAAGAATTAATTAGTTAATTTGGTTAATTAGAGAATAAGGTTGTTTATAAGAAACCCTCCAGCTCAGAGAAAGAGGTTTTAAAAGAGTTACCTTAAGACCAAGCTAGAATCTTCTTGGAGGTTCTTTAAGAGAATTTCCAAGGATCCTTTGGTGGGAATGTTGGAAGTTAACTGCTACTCTGGGGTGGGTTCTTTCAAGAGTAAGGAGGTGAAGGATTTCCCTTGGATTTTGTGTGGAAGATTTTAGAGACAATGTGCCAGGCGTTGTGCTAAGCACTTCACAATTATTATCTCATTTGAGCCTCAAGCCTGGGAGGGTAGATGCTATTATTATCATCTCCATTTTACAGTTGAGAAAACTAAGGCAAACAGTCCCATAGCCAGTAAGGGTCTGAGACCAGATTTGAACTTGAGGCTTTTTGAATTCAGGCCCAAGGTTCTATTAGAGGCTCACTATTTCTTCTAAATTAAATCACTAGCTAATGTCAACATTGATTTTGTTGTGTCTTTTCAGTTGTGTCTGGCTCTTCAAAACCCATTTAGGGTTTTCTTGGCAAAGAAACTGAATTGATTTGTCATCTCCTTCTCCTGCTCATTTTACGGATGAGGAAACTGAGGCAGAGTTAAGTGACTTATCCAGGGTCCCACAATTAGTAAGTGACTGAGACCAGATTTAGAATTGAGAAGCTAAGTCTTCCTGACTGTAGACCTAGTGCTCCATCCACTGTGCTCCCTAGCTACTCCTAATTTGATAAATAGTCATGCATAAAATATACATATTTCTCTAGGGGTTGCTTTGGTTCTTGGCACACTTTTAAACATGACAACGACTTTTCCTTAAAGTCATTATTTATCTTTCTTACAGGTTTGTTACTGCATCCAAGTGGTTGAAATTGGTAAAAGTCTTAGCTCTGGATAAATATGGCATTATTAGATAAGTAGGTATTATGTGCTTTGGAATATCTAAAATTATACTGCAACATTGATTTGGATGAAATTGCTCAAATTTACCCATAATAGAAAATATGTTTAGGTCAACATTTGGAAAAACTGTTTGCATTTTGGAAAAAAAAGTGCCCCTGATTGTCAAAGATGCAGATATTTTCTGACACTGATTCTTGAGCGGATTGTTATTGAATATAATGACTCAATGTATTGCCTCAGCCAAAGGTCACCCAAACAACTGGACATCTTTGGTGTGGGCCAAAGAACCCAAATAGAAAATATGATCCTTTTATGTGGGTCTGTGCTTAGAATTTGTATAGTTTTAGTTCTTGTACCTTAAGATGGTGGAAAAAGTACAGATTATATTAACTTAAAAGGTAAGTTTTAAATGATTAATTTCTGATGGGTATGAAGTAAGCTTTGACTTCACCAAGCCGTAGAGTCCTGGGAATATCAGGAAGTTCTTGGAGCTGGAAAGAATTTCATTTTTATGTTTTAAAATTAAAAAAATTTATTTTTAATAACCATTACCTTTTCTTAGTATCAATTCTATGACAGAAGAGAGGCAAGGGCTAGGCGATTGGGGTTAAATAACCTGCCTGGGATCATAAAGCTAGGAAGAGTCTGAGGCCAGATTTGAAACCAGGTTCTCATGATGCCAAGCCTGGCACTCTATCCACTCTGCTAACCAGCAGTCCTGAATTCCTTTTTTTTAAAAAACAGAGACAGGTGCTACTTTATATATGTAAAGTGTGTGATTTCATTGGTAAGCCCCAGTGGGAATTGCTGGAGTCCCAACTCATAAGTGTGGAGCATTCCTCAGAAAGGTTAGAAAATTTGCTGGGTAACATAGTAAGTCAAGTGTCATAGATAGGATTTGAACCCAGGACTTCTGGTCTCCAAGTCTAGCACCCTAGCCATCATAACTTGCTGTCCTTAATATTTTGTATTTGTTCCTATTCAGTTGTTTCCCAACTCTTTGTGACCCTGTGGACCAAAGCTGTCTTTGGGTTTTTCTTGGCAAAGATACTGGATTGGCTTGCCATTTTCCTTTTTTAGTGAATCCTTTTGTCAGGAAATTAAAGGTTAAATGACTTGTCTAGGGTCACCCAGCTGGGAAGTGTCCAAGACTGGATTTGCAGATGTTTACAGTTAGATTCTATAATATTTAATTAAGCATTAAATCAAATTATTAATTTAATTTATTAAAGTGCATTTATTTATTCAATAAGCAATTATTAAGCACCTCTTATGTGCAAAGTCCTGTGCTACATAGTGGGGATGTAATAATTAGCATACAATATTTCCTGACCTCATAGGACTTATGTGGTTTTTTTTGAAACAACATTTTTTTTAAACCCTTACCTTCCATCCTGGAGTCAATACTGTGTATTGTCTCCAAGGCAGAAGAGTGGTAAGGGCTAGGCAATGGGGGTCAAGTGGCTTGCCCAGGGTCACACAGCTGGGAAATAACATTTACACAATAAATGTAACATAAATAAAAAATAATATTTTTAAAGGAGGATCAAGGCCTTATTCCATTTATGAGTGCCTCACTATTAATGTAGTCTAAGTTTAAGATTCCTCTTTCCATTGACGCTGCATTTATGGTAGAGTGTACTCCAGGGAGGAATGTTTTGTAGCTATTGATTTTATGATGCCATTTTAACAAATTATTTTGCTTGGAGTTAATTGTTCACTGTCTGACTATTAAAGGAATTTGTGAGCTTTACAGAATATCTTTGGAATCTGAAAGTAATTGTGGCCCCTAGGGGATCCAACTGCAATCTGTGGGACCTAACACATAGGCATACACAAATGCACACAAACCCCTATGTGTATCAAAAGAAAAAAAATGTAAATGCCTTTTAGCAATTTGGGAACGTACTCAAATAACTTGTTTTTCTCTTGAAAATTTCTTAACAGCCAAAAACAATCAAACCTTTGCAGTAGAACAACCAAAAGTATGACAGACCTCAAATAGTATTTAAAATATTTTGACATGAAAATAGTATCTCTCTAGAAATGTGTTAGACATTTGTAAAAAATAGTCATGTTCAGAAACAGACATTTTGGAGAGTATTAAACTCATTTGCAGCAAAAAGCACTGAACGTTTAGCGGAGTGACTGTTGTTTTACAACTGTCTAGTTATTGAGCTCAACCTGTACGTTGACTTTATTTATGGTTTGGGGCTGGTCAGTCTGAAAAGAAGAATGTAAACTCCCTAAGTACAGGCACCATGTCATTTTTTTTATCTTTGTGTTATATACTCAGCACCTTTTCACGGTACTTTGAACATAGTAGATCCTTAATAATTTTTATTTGTTGGATTTAATTTCCTTTAAAGAAGTCTATACTTGAAATGCTTACTTTCAGATTTTTTTTAACCCTTACATTCTGTCTTAGAATCAATACTCAATCTTGGTTCCAAGGCAAAAGAGTGGTAAGGGCTAGGCAATTGGGGTTAAGTGACTTGTCCAAAATCACATAACTGGGAATGTCTGAGGTCAGATTGGCGCCCAAGACATCCCTTCTCCAGAACTGGCCATTGAGCCACCTACTTGCCCCTTCCATAGCCTTTTTACAGTAAATTGTTGCCAACAAGTAGATAGTTTTCTCATTTATAATTCAGAGAGAAACATTTGATTAAAGCCTCCTCCCTTGGTTGGGTGTATCAAAATGACACCTTTTTTAGGACCCTGAAATGACCTCTAGTTTGGCAACTACTGAAGGGCCATTAATAGTAGTCTGGCAACTTCAAAAGGCAAGCTATTTGTAAAGATTGAGTAATGTAGACTTGTGGGATGTTTCAAAGCTCTAGGGCTCTGTTTCCTCTTTAAGGGTATTGATAAAGACTGTGGAGTACTTCAGGTCCTGGAATATCCTAATCTAAGCCCCCCAAAGGTCCCTAAATTACTGGATTTGAAGCAGCTTAATAGGTCACTTTTGATATCTCTCCCCTTGGATTGGATGTTTGGTAAGGGGAGGGATCGCCATTGAATTATCAGCTCAAGCGATCCTAGGACCTTTTCAAGAAGTTCTAGTTCTGGCACTGGCCACCAAAAGTTCCTTAATCTGGACCCATTCTCCAGATAATGCACACAAGTGAGGATAGCTCATGATTGAACAACACTAAAGGTCATAGAAATCTTATCCAGTCTCTAGATTACCCATCATGTCTTCCACCAATTAATTGGTATATTTGGGTGTTCTAGTATACTCTGGAAACTAACGTAATTATGAAGTCTTCCTTTTGTGATACAAACTACAAAAATGAAACAGCTTCTACGCTCAAGGAGCTTATAGGCTAATGGGGAGACAAGATGTATACATATGGGCATGTATAAAACAGAGAAGTCATTTTATATAGAACACACAAAATAATATTGGAGGTGAAGGGACCAGCAGCTAGGGGTGGCCAGGGAAGGTCTTAGGCAGCAAGAAACATTTGCAATAAGGCTTGAAGGAAAGCAAGAGACAGAGGTGAGGGAGAGAGAGCATATCAGGAATAGAAGACAGTCAGTACAAAAGGATGGAGATGAGATATGGAATGTTGGATTTAACAGTGTAGGACAGCATCACATAATAGATCATTGACTTTGATGTTAGGAAGACCTCAATTCAAATGACGTCTCTGATGTAACTATGTGTGTCACTAATCTCTACCTGCCTCTTCCTCTCCAACTTTCTAGGATGTATCTAGTTGTCTGAGATTGTTGAGATCTTCTTTGGGGGAGGGAATTTCTACATTAGTAATTAATTACCAACGATCACAACATTAAAGGTCTTTCCTGCATTGTTATTAATATCAACAATTTGTGTAGCATTTCTCAAAAAATTTTTTTTTAGTTTTTTTCTTCTTTAGGCATACAATAAAGTTGTTAATTAGATATTTCTTCCCTAGACTTCTTTTGAAAATAGTACATTTTCTACGGAAAAGAAATACCCTGATTTTCTCTTTATAAGTCACTATGTAAATGTACACAATCATGTTTTCAGGGTTCATTTAGACATGAGGTTACTTGGAAGTGTTAGAAAAAAACCTGTTCCAAGATTTACTAGACAACCCAACAGAACAGACTCAATGATAAAAACACACATTATTTAGACTTAATTTCTGCCATGATTTTTGTTCCTGGTTGGGGTGGTAGGATAGAGAGATTATATTAAGAAGCATTGAAGAACACTATACATCCTTTTTCTTTCGGGACTGGATCCATGATTTTATATGGTCAGTAATTTATACATATGATTTATATATTCGGTGAGTCAAAAAATATTTGTTAAAACTTGGCATGTGCCAGGCTGGGTGCTAAGTGTGGAAATACAACAACAAAAAAAGACAGTCCTTGGTTTCAAGTAGCTCACAGTCTAATGGGGAAGAGAATGTACAAACACATATATATGAACACATTAGAGACAGGGTGACCTACAGATTATTTTAGAGGGAAGATCTTAAGGGGGGGGGCAGGGCAGGAAAGGCTTCTGATAGGAGGTGAGATTTTAGATGGGCCTTGAAGGAAGCCAGGAAGCAGAGATGAGGAAAGAGAGCATTCTAGTCATGGGGGACAAGCCAGAGAAAATGCTTGGAAGCAGGAGGTAGAATGTCTTGTTTGAGGAACAGCCAGGAGGCCAGTGTTCCTGGATCACAGATTACATAGGGAGAGTGAGAGCTCCCAGTGAGGAAATTCCATTACCTATTCAGGTCAGTATTTTCTCTACAAGGTATAGCACTGAGAGTTGCTTAGGGCACTGAGAAGTTAAGTAATTTGCTTATGGTCATTCAATTGGTTTGTGTTATAAGCCGAACTTATATTCAGGTCTCTTTGACTTTGAGTTCAGTCTTGTATTCTATGATTAATCATTGTTTCATATATGTGTATGTGTGTGTCTATATGTATCTACATGTGAAAATACATAAACTTTTTTTCTGGGTGAGTCACAACCACTGTTTGCCACAGTTTCCTCAACTGTAAAATGAGTGTAATTATAGCACTGATGTCCCAGGGTTATTGTGAAGATCTAATGAGATGATTCTGTAAAGCACTTGGCACAGAGCTTGGCACATAGTAAGCACTTTAGAAATGCTAGCTATGACTGATGATGATGATGATGATGCCACACAGACTCTCTATGGAAATTTAAAGACACTTAAATTACAGCCAGTAATTATCTAAATTTTCACTGTTTCAGAAAGAAGAATGAGCAATGGATAACTTACCTTTAGTGTCCTATTTGCTCGAAATAATGGATTAAATCCAAAAACGAAGTAAAGAGCGTCAAATGGTATTATTGACACAAGATCCATCTGTTGAAAAAATATAGTTGACAATTATGGTGTGTTTAGAACCCTTTCTGAATATGGTTGGATTCTTCATTCATTGTATAGAAGAGCTGTTCATTCATCAACAATTATCTGTAGGCCTCCATTTGAAGGAGCTTTCCATAGTTCTAATCAGAATCACTGGAAAGCCACATTATCACCACCAAAACAAGAACTCTATTATGTTGCCTTTCACTTTACATGTATTGTGGGTTAACAGCCACGAACCTGATCCTTTCTTAGTCACTGAATCCTGTGGGAGATTCCCCCACCTCACATTATACAGCACAGGCTTGAGTTATCACATATACTTAATTTATGGCATAGCTGCTGATGCTTAAGTACATTCTAATAGTATTTTTAAAATACTGCTGGGAAGCAGCCTTTTGGCCTGAAAATCAAACTCAGCCTTGGTTTTATTTGAAACCACTGAACATTCCTGGCCTCCAATGTATTTTTATGTTGCAGCCAAGTTTTAAGTATTCTGAGGCTCATTATCTAGCTTGTGGATTATCCAGGCCCATTTGTTCCATGCTCTCATTGTCTGCCGTTGGACCCATAATTTACTGCTTTGGGTAGCTCATTTACCAGAGTCCATGCAAGGGAAGGAAGCAGAGATGAAACATATCAGTCCCCTTTGTAAGTCTCCAGCAGTCCTCATAGGCGGTCTGAAGGGAGAAGCTGCTGAATAGCTAAGGGGTCATTCTAGATTTTTATTTTGGCCATGGCATTTTATGGTTATTCAAAGCCTGTTACATATATTATTTCATTTATCCATCACAATAACTCCAGGGTAGGTAACAAAACCATGATTATCCCCATTTTAAAGATGAAGAAACACAATCAGAGAGATTAAGTCACTTGGGCAAAGTTCCATAGAGTAGTAGAGCTAGGAGTCCAACCTTGGTCTCTGGAAGCCCAAATCACTGCTCTGTCTACTATGCCTCTCAGATTTCTGTCTACTCTAATTACTCCTCCTATTCTGTGGATGATTGTAAAGTGGCTTTGCAACTCTTATAGACTATCTTGTGGCCAATGCCTTATTTCAGTTCTTTCTCCCACCCCCTAGCTACTCTACTGTTAGAGGCATCCTTCCCACTTTCCTTCCCTTTGTCTCTTCCTCTGATCGTCTCATGGTCCAAAGCCCATGAGATGACCTGGCAGGAAGACCTGCTCCTGAGGGTACCCTCCCCCTAGCCTTTCCCCTACTCATCCTCTGTTTCCAGGCTATCTAGTTCACATCTGGATCGCCAGTGCGAAAGTGACATAAATGCGAACGTGCTTTGGATGAGATGAAAGCCACCAACTCTAATCTTCTCAGTGAGATGGAGGACCCGACCACATCTTTATCATTGACCCTGCTGCTGCCTCTTTAGGTGCTCAGTCTTACTGTCTGGGCTTACTTTACACCTCCTAGAGTCTCAGGACTCTCATTTGACTTACCACAAATGTATCCTAAGGACGCTGGGTCTTGCCATCCACTTAGCCCCTGTACCTTTAGGGCTTCCAGATTTTATCATCTGCCCTACAGATGACTTCTTTTGTATACACCGTCTGTCCCAAATAGAATGTGAGCTTCTTGAGATCAGGGACCGTCTCCCTCTCCCTTTTTTTCTCTTTGTATCCACGGGGCTTGCCATATTGTAAGAATTTCTCATTCATTTAAAGTGAGATTGTATTATGGTGCAATGAAAATAGTATTGCACGGAGGAATCAGAAAACCCAAGTTCTAGTCCCACTTCTGTTACTAACTAGCTCTGTGACTTTAGACAAGTCATGTAATCTTGTCAGTTCTCAATTAGATCTACTGTAGAAAATGAGGGTGTTGAACTTTGAGACCTCCAAGGTTTTGTACAACTCTATGAATGAATAAATGAGTACGAATACAAAATAAAAGACACTTCTTATCAAAGAGCTTATATTTCAAAAGAGGTGGACAATTCCTATATGGGAGTGGTAGCCTGTGACTAATCCTCATATTATTTTGAGTTATAAGGTATGTATGCATTTTTATAAATGTCTTAAAAATAGTGAAATTAAGTTACATTCCAAGGGGTTTTGTTCAAGGTCACAAAAATGAAATAGGAGATTAAGTTAGTTATTTGGGTAATTGCAACTTGGAATAAAAATGGAACTTTGGGTTTGAATTAACCAGACAGTTTGTTATTTATTAACAGTAGTTACTGAGACAGTCATTAGTAACACAACCAGGTGCCTTATTTTTGCCTTTTGATGGTGTTTCCACAGATATTATCTATTCCTATAATGATTCTGAGAAGGAGGTGGGAGAGCCTCAAGTGCATTTTGTAAATGTGGTAACTGTGACCTGCTATGAATTGACTTAGTTGAGGTCTCCAGGATTCCTGATTGAGCTTAAAGCTCTTTACCCTCACAGGCTTTAGTTCCCTTTTTCATTTGACATGTGCAGACTTTGTCATAAAATAGGATTAGTGTGTACAGATTGTCATAGATGTAAATTGGCCAGAGACAGACCTGAACTTTTTACTCCTTGTCAAATGAGTAATGTACCATGTTTGAAATAAGATATGGATATCGTTTTGTAAGTAGGACAAATAATTTAAATACTTTTATTCATACTTAGATTAAAAAATAATTCAGAGAAAGTCTGGAATGAACTTTGTGACATTCATAGAGAATATTCATCTCTGATGGAAGGAAGGAAATAAGTATTTATTAAGTGCCTACCATGTTCCAGGCACTCTGCTAAGCACTTTACAAATAGGATCTTGTGATCCTTACAACAATCCTATGAAGTAGGTAGCAGATATGATTGATAATCTGAGGGTGACTAGGACAGAAAATAAATAAATTATAAAGGGATTTTACTCAGTATTAGTTAATCAATAAGGATAACAAGGATCTCAAATCCTGATTTCAAAGGATCACAAATTTAGAGCTGGAAAGGACCATAGAATTCATGTAGTCTAACTCTTCATTTTAGAGATAAGGAAACTGGAGGCTCAGAGAAATTGCTTGCCCAATGTTACACAAATAGTAAATGAGATTGATGGGATTTGAATCCAGGTCCTCAGAATTGAAATTTCCTGCTCTTTCCACTGGACCACATGCTTAAAACTGAAGTTTTTGTTTTGTTTTGTTTTTGTTTTTGCCTCAGGTCTGGTGGGAAAAAACTATCTTGTTTGTTTCTTCTTATTCGTTCTGCTTAGTTAAATCCTAAAAAGAAGCCATGAGTAGAAATTAAATTTATCTGACTTTTATATCATTGTGCTGTTCTGAATTACACAAAGTACTTTGTATAATAGATATTTAAATACTTAAAACTTTCATTTTTGAATCTAGATTTTAAAAATAGCATGAAATAACTTTTCTTAATATATATTAATCTATATAATAAAATATGGTGCCCCTGGTAAGGTACAAACATTTTACATCCACCTGTGGACATCCCATTTTCAACTATATGATGCATTTCATAAAAAGATAAAATTAATTTTAAGGGCGAGAGGCTTTTGTTTTAAGGAACTTAACATGAAAGAACTACCTGGATTTTAAAAGACTGTGCAGGAGACTGACCTTAAATTTTGCAGAAGTCCGGTAGTGCTCTTTCATCGCCTTTGGTTCTATCTAAAATATACATGTAAATGCAATATTAAGAACATAGGAATTCATATTTCAAATAATATAGCCTCAAATGATTAATTTTAATACCAGGCTCCATTTGGTTCTCTGTTTTCTCGGGATGGGTTTTTCTGTGTGGGAGTTGTTTCCTGGTTCCCATTGGTCTTAGTGGGATAAAACAGTCAATGCAACTCCAAGAAGAGAGAGTAGAGGCCCTCCTTCCAATCTTTTCTTATGTGCTTGCTAAGGCTTTCTCTGTATTGGTTTTCAGACTGGCTTCTGGATATTTCAGGAAAGTCAAGAAGTACAAAGGCAAAGCTCTGCCATCATTTTTGCTGACCTTTGCATCTAGATTTAGTCCCAACCTGGTTCATATCCCTAGAATGATTCCATTAATGTGAAGGCTAACTTACATTTATCTAGCACTCTATCTGTTACACAACCCTTCAAGTATGTGTTATTGCCTTAGATTCTCATAACCATCCTGTGAAGAGGGTAGTGCAAAATCATTATCTCCATTTTACAAATGAAGAAACTGAGGTTAAGAGGTTAAGTAACCTGTTCAAAGTCACACACTGAATGTAGTTTCATAGCCAAGGTCCCTAGCAATCTGAAGGTGGACCTAAGTCAGATTTGTCATTTGATTTAGAAATCACAGACAAAAACAAAAAAAAAGGTGGTTCCTAGGGTCCTCCTTTAAGACTGAAATGATTGGGAAGAGAACTTGGTACAGTTTCTTAGCTTTGTAACTATAGCTCCTAGCACAGTTCCTTGTATATAGGTACTTAATATTTGTTGAATTGAATTGAGTGTCATACAACAATCTAAGGCAGCCAACAATGAATCTGGTAGACTGTAACACAAATGAGAAAAATTATTGCCAAGAGCATAAACCAATTCCACTTTGGAGAATTTATTACTACTATTATTATATGATGATACTATAGATCCGAACATAACTATGCTTCTATAAATACACACACACACACATATAGATTTCAAAGTACTTTTGAAAGTGAATGGACTAATTTTACATCCTATAAATGTTAGGAACATTACATTTTGAGATGGCAGACTCCACATTTTTCCCCTTTAGGACATTTAGCTTTATAACCTTTGTCCATTCTCCAAATTTCATTGAAATCTGTCAAAAATTCCTAAGAGTATACCCATTTAAAACTTTCATTCTGAAGTCATACTTTTGACTGAGCCACAAATCAAACTTAAAGTGTATCTTTGTACTCTTCAGTAGTGTGCCAAATCTGAACAAAATCAGTTATCCCCGTGGAAAGCTATTGTGAGTAGACACAAGGGAAGTGCTGAGTGGGGAAGTTAAAACAAAGAGCTCACTTTCTGAGGTCAATAGCAACATATTCAGCAAATTGTTTCCTTGACTTTGATTCACCGTGTTGTCTATGACCATGAGATTGGATATATGGGTTAAATTCAGTTAGAAATATCCTTTGTAAAATTGTATATTATACTTAATGGAGACCAAAATTCAGTATCATTTTATAATACATTTGAACTGGCAAAATTAGATACATTTTTTTAGAACACCATTTGGTACCATCATTTACTTATATGAACCTGACCCAATCATACAATTTTTTGGATCCTTAGTTTTTTAATCTGTAAAATGGAGACACTACCTACCTCAGGAAAAGGTTGTGAGGAAAGCCCTTAAAAGTCATTAAGAACAATAGAAATTGCAATTATTGACTCTGTAACCCCAGAAAGTAATTTAATCTTTCAATGCTTTAGAACCGTGATGGGCAAACTACAGCTCACGGGCCAGATGTGGCCCCCTGAAATGTTCTATCCGACCAATGAGACATTTTTCCTAATCTGACGGATATAATGAGTAGGATACAGTACAATGAAACTTCGAAGACTGACAGATGAGCATTTCCTTTCCTTTGGCCCCCTCTTTAAAAAGTTTGCTCATCACTGCTTTAGGCATTTCTTTAAGACTATAAGTTATAGAGCAGTTGCCAGTCTGCTAGAAGGTCAATAAAATCATAGATCCTCCCCAAATCCCTCCCTTTCCTTCAAATAAATAAACAACATATTAATATCTGGAATGATAATAACAGGTCAAATTTGGTCCTTGTGTAGCAATCTAAAGTGGATCCTTGTCCAACAGTAATAATATGAGCCATATTTTATAATATTTTATGCTTCCAAAGCACTTTCCATATATTATCTCATTTGATCTTTATTTTACTCTACAATGTAGATAATGCAAGTGTATTCATCCCTATTTTCTAGATAAGGAAAGTGGAAAGAACCAAAAGGAAAATCCCCCTGGTGTTTTGGAAACACCACCATTATGGTGTTATGGAATTAAAATTTTCTTGGTGGCATTCATTTTGATAGGAACTAAACAAGCACAGAACATTTTATGTACCTTGCTTGGGGACAGTCTAGTTGGGGACAAATCTACATACAACCTCCATCCAGCCCTGCTTCTATTGTCTCAAAAGTAGATTAGATCAAAGCTTCTTCATTAGGATGCCCTAGACTAAGTCACTGTAATCTGTGTTTGCCTCAATTTCTTCATCTATTAAAATAGGCTATTTCCCACACAATGAGAATAGTCCAGTGCCTGCACATAATAAACTCTATAAATATGTGAGCTTTTATTATTTTGTGGCTAGATTTTTCTCTGACTTTAAGGTGGAAAAACCTTTTCTGATAAATATTTGGAAAATCACCAATTTGGTGATACATAACTCTGACCTGAAGGACTACCTGCATCTCTAAAAAGAGCTAGAAGTTTCATTTATTTATATGTAATATATATTATATATACAATTCAGACAGAAAAATCAAGTTTGTGCTCTATCCCTGAATGTCCTTCTTACCATAATACTAGCAGTATTCCTAGTAATCAAGCACAGAATCCAAGCTTTGCAATTTAATGCTCGTGACCTTGGGCAAGTTATTTAATCTTGTAGGGCCTCTTAACCCTTTTGGTCCTCACACAGCCTGGTGAAGCCCAAGAACCCCTTCTCAGATGTTTTTAAATGCATAAAATGAAACAAAATATTACAAAGGAAATCAATGATACTGACATATATATACATATATATATATATATATATTTTTTTTTTAGGTTCTTGGTTCAGGTTAAGGCTCTCTGTCTTAGGGACTCAATTTCCTTCTCTGTAATAGGAGTGAATTAGAAAATATGATTTAAGAAATTCAGTCCATCTCTAACCCCTAGGATCTTGTTCTTTGAACTATTTTAAATGAAAGAAAACATTACATTTCTTGGGACACAAAGCAAATCGTTTCTACCATGTATTAGTAACCCGTGATAATACATTTTAAATAGATCCTGCAGAGGGTGTTTTTATAGGTTATTTTTCTTAGCTCTAATGCTCCATTGTGTGCAAAGGCCTCTTAGAAAATTGAAAATAAAAGCCTTTCCTTACTGATTTTGTCATTTTCCATTTGTCAAACATTGATTTCCCCCCCTTGTGTATCTAATGGAGGTTGAAATTAGCATTCTTTTTTGTTTGTTTTTGTTTATTCCTTATTTGTACACTCTCATCATCATTTTTCAAGCTGTCAGTGAGCTCTGGGGATATCTTTGGCGAGTTAACTAATGCTCTGGAGCCAGCAGAAGGAACACACATTGGATAGATTCTACCTCAGTGTTGACTTGTTATGCTACATTGCCTATTGTTGAATAAATATGGTCCTAAAATGATAAGATTTTAATGTTTTGCTCCTCCCAACTTCATAAGAAAGTTCTTTCACATAGTGTTTGGGTTTAGAGATACTAGAGTGCCATATCTTTTGGCAAATGCCTCACATGCAAACAGAACCCTTACATAACCAGTAAGAGACTTTGGATAGTTTGTTATAAAAATAGACCCCTCCATGATGAAGTGATGGCTAACCTTTTAGAGATGGAGTGCCAGGCCCCTCCCCCCAAACCAATAAAATTTTATTGTTGTTCAGTTGTTTCAGTTATGTCTGATTTTTTATGACCCCACTTGGCATTTTCTTGGCAAAGGTACTGGAGTAGTGTGCCATTTCCTTCTCCAGTTCATTTTACAATTGAGGAAACAGAGGCAAATAGAATTAAGTGACTTGCCACAGTCACACAGCTATTAAGTGTCTGAGGTTGGATTTGAACTCATGTTTCTTCTTAAATCTAAGCCCAGTATTCTATCCATTGAGCCACAAGTTTTATTGTACAGGTATACAAAAATAGGCAGAGCTAGATTTGGACCACAGGCTATTGTTTGGTAACCTATTAGCCCAAATCTTTGGGAATTTCCTACCATTTCCCACTTACTATTTTGTCTCCTCCTCTTAAAAATTCCAGTCTAGGCTGGACTATCAGTATGTCACTCAGGTATATGATATCACAGATGATGTCAGTTATCAGCCAGTATCTCATATTTTTTGATGTTTGATACGGAAAAACTAGGCGCATTGGAATAAACCAGCAGTTCCAGTTATAAGCAACAGTGACCAACAGGAGCCACAAGACATAGGAGACATCTAGGAAAAAAAATAAGATGAATAATACAATTGGTATGAAATAATAAAATAATTTCTTATTATTATCTTTTGAGGGGTGTTTGAAATCTGAGGGGATTTTCATTGCAGAATCACAAAATAATTTATATCATAAATATGTACTAGATTTTTGGCTCAATTCTTCATATATGCACACAATACATAATACAACATATCATATGTAGATATAATATATGGGTATTAAGAAAAAGAATTCGCAAAATAGCTTTAATTGTCCCTTCAAAAATGGGAGAACATTCTTTCAGTTTCCTATTACCTTCTCAGAGGTGGCCATATTATTTATCATGACAAGACCAAGTTAAAACCAGGAATGGGCCATGGAGAAACCACTAATTGACATAACTGCATCCATTAATTTGGTCACTAAACCGTAGGACTGCTCTGAATAGGTGGCAAGGGTATGGACTGTCTGAAGGGGAAACCAAACCTGAGGAAGAGCCAGTCCAGTAGTGCTCCTATATATCCTCAGTTTATTTTTAAGGAATTACTGGCAATGTCATTCAGCATGTCAGCAAAATGTACATGAAAGAACATTAGATTTGTTGCCAGATTTGAGTTTGTCTGGGTACTATTACCTTGGTGACCTCTTTAAGTCTCTTTCTATACCTGGGTTTCAGTTTCTTTAGCTGCCAAATGAAGAGATTGGACTTAATGATCTTTAAGAGGGCTTTTGTAAAAATTTTTTTGAGGGTGAGAGAAATCTTCAGTGATTTAGTTGGTTGAGGAAATTCCAACACCCTATATACCCTTACCTGTAGTATTAAGAGAGTTACCTAAGGTTATTATATAGTTAAGTGACTTGCTCATAGGCACTCAGCTACCATGTCAGAGTCAGAACTTGAATTCAGATCCTTTTGATGCCAAGGCTGACTATTTGTTATATCATGTTGCCCTTACACTGAGGAATAGGATTCTTTTTTTTTTTTTTTAGTTTGTAACAAACTAGGATTTATTTATTATTATTTTTTTAATTTTTAAGATTTTTATTTAATTAATTTGGAACATTTCCCCATGGTTATAGGATTCATGCTCTATCCCTCTCTTCCTCCCACCCCCTCCCACAGCTGATACACAATTCCATTGGATTTTACATGTGTCATTGATCAAGACCTATTTCCATATTATTGATATTTGCACTAGGGTGCTCATTTTGAGTCAGTATTCCTAATTATATTCCCATCCTCCCATGTGATCAGACAGTTGTTTTTCTTCTGTGTTTTTACTCCCACAGTTCTTCCTCTGAATGTGAATAGTGTTCGTTCTCATAGGTCCCTCATAGTTGTCCTGGATCATTGCATTGTTGTTGCTAGTAGAGAAGTCCTTTACATTGGATTGTACCACAGTGTATCAGTCTCTGTGTATAATGCTCTCCTGGACTTGCCCCTTTCACTCTGCATCAGTTCCTGGAGGTCGTTCCAGTCATTTAGTCCAGTGATGGGCAAACTATGGCCTGTGGGCCAGATGCAGCCCCCTGAAATGTTCTATCCTGCAGCAGGACATTATTCCTAATCTGACAAATACAATGAGTAGGATACAATAGAATGAAACTTTGAAAGAGTTGCCTTAAAAACAGACTGACAGATGATCATTTCCTTTCCTTTGGGCCCCTCTTTAAAAAGTTTGCCCGTCACTGATTTAGTCCAATCCCTTTATTTGATAGATGCAGAAAACTGAGTGAGCTTTGTATTTAAAGCAATTAAGGTGAGGTGACTGCATCTTGGTTATCTTTTGAAAGCTATTGTAAGAAAAATATTATATGTGCTCTCAGGAGTCTATGATTAGGATGAACGATATATGAACTCTATATGAAGTTTAAATGCTGCTTCCTGGAGAAATGTAAACTCTTGGGTTAGGATAGGTCAAAGACAAAAAATCCTCAGTGGATCATGGTCTTATGCCGAGGACTTTCTTGATTCCTTCCCAGACCATAGTTGTCATTTCCTCCTCTCAAAATTCCACTGTATATCCTTTGTGTAGATTTCAAATATATTTATATTTGTGTACGAGTTGTTTCCCTTGATAGTCCATCAGAATTTATTAGGCTTATGCTGAGCCTCGAGATACAAAGAAAAGTAAAAGACAGTCCTTACCCTCAAGGAACTCACAGTCTAATGATTGAATGCAATCTCTGTGAAGGCAAAGACAGTTTCATTTTTGTCTTTGCAACACCTAACAGATGCTTGCTAAATGATTAATTACTCAGTCAGTCTTCCTTAGTGGGGTGGGAAGTTCTAGTATGGATGGCACCCATTTACCTGTTTGTGAATCTATACTGGTTGGCAGTTTCATCTTCTTCAGATACTCTTTCAATGGGACCTTCTTGAATTTGCAACACATCATGTCACAGTAGTGTTCCTCTTCTCTGTTAACCTCATCTTCTCCTGGGTGAAGAGGACCTGCAGGTGCAGCTTAATTCCCCATAAAAGAAGGAAAACCATCCTTAAGGCTTAGATGTGATTAATCTCCATCCTTTCCAATCTATGCTTCCTATCACTGTCAAATTATTATTCCTAAAGCACAGATCACCCCTTACCCTCCATTACCAGTCTACAATGGCTCCCTATTGACTCGAGAGTAGAATACAAACTTCTCTGTAAGGCTTTATAAAGCTTTTCACGATCCGGTTTACACCTATCTTCCTAGTATTATTTTACATCATTCTTCACACATGCTCTCTTACAGTCAAGTTATTCTAACTATCTTCTATATTTGATATTCCACCTTCTTCCTCTTTAACTTTCAATTAAGTGTTTATCCTTTTTGGGAATAGCTTTCCTCCTTACTGAGACAAGGTAGTATCTTTAGCTTCCTTCAAAGAAAAGTCCCAGGGCTGCCTCCTACAAAAGGCATTTCCTGATCCCCTACTTATTAGCATTATCTCTATTATGAATTACTTCATATTACTTTGCACATCCTGTGTACTTACTTATATTCCTGCCCCAAAGTGGGCTATATTCCCTTAAGGAAAGAGACTTTTATTTTTGTCTTTGTGTAATCAATATTTGTTGAATACGAATGAATTGTTTTACTTATGGTCATAAAAATTCACCACTATAAATATTTTTAGAGGACATACTACATGTTTAGTATTAAGAACTAAGTTTGGAGGTAGGTAGAAAGGGTAGAAAATAATTAGCGATAGAATGATTTCTACTCTTAGGGATCATAGATTCTAACTGTAGTCTATATCTAAAATGTTTCTCCAAGTACCTCTGATCTAAATTTCTTTGTCATTCTACTTCGACGAAAAATACTTACCAGCTTTGGGACTGGCTTCAGGGGAAGATAAATCTCCCTCTTCCAACTTTTTCTTATAGTGGGCAGTTCTTTGACGCAGCCTACTAGCAAGATCTTGGAGTCGAGTTTCAGCATACTTACTTGCAACAGGGCTCTGATTTGGCTTTTTTTCTGTGCTAAATAAGCAAAAGAGAAAAGGCATTTAGAGATGGGCCAGCTAATTGGTACATAAGGAGAAAAACGCATTTTCTCTAACAGGCTGTATCTTCCTTAAATATTCCAGGTTTTTTCTCTCTAGATCTAGATGCTTTTTTTTTTTTTTGGCAGAAAAGGAAACTGAAAACCAGAGAGATTAAGTGACCTGTCACTTGGCAAACTGATGTGTGATAGCTGAGCCTAGAACCCAGGTCTTCAGACTGCCTGTTCAGTGTTGTTTTTCCCCTGCATTGCCTTATCTTCCTTGTGGTCCTTGCATAGCAATGGCCCTATGCGAATTGCTATCAAATTGTGTCAAAGTTGAAGAGAAAATATTGACTCCTATCAGTTATAGCCAGTGTTCTTTCTTAGACGTTCCTTTAGAAAGAGAAGACACATAAACAATGGGCTAATAATTAGTACAGGGCTTCTTCACAAAGAATAATTTTGTAAAGATTAGAAGCTTACGATTACTTATCTCTGGGTCTCCCTCAGCACCTAGCATGGTGCTTTGCTTATGGCAGACCCAAAATAAGAGATGGATAAATAAATAAGTGAATAAAAAAGCTGGAATCTAAAAAAATGATGGTTCTTTCTATTGCTACTCTTACTTGATCTTACCCATAGACTTGTATCGCTCTTTACATTCTTTCCACATTAATCCGTGACTTTCCCTTTACTATCCCAAAGGTCAGGATTTCCCCAAGACTCAACATCACTAGTAACAACAACAAATGAGTTATTACATGCTGATCATTATGCTATGTATGGGATGAGAAATTAAATCTAGTCATTACCTGCTCTCTTGGAGCTTACAGTCTAGTGGTGGAATATTTTCCTACTTCCTATGGGAAGAGAGAAATGTGATAGTCAGTCAGTTAATTAACATTAATTAAGTACCTGCCAGCACTGTAAAAAGCTCAAGAGATACAAAGAAAGGCAAAAAACAGAATGTGTTGTCAGGGAGCTCACAGTTTAATGGGGGAGACAATGTGCAAACCCTGATGAATGTAAACACAGAATAAGTTGGAATAGTGGCAGGGAAAAGGCACCTTACTATTAGTTCTACTTTTGGAGAAATCACACACCTGCCACATTTGATTTGGTTCCTTAATCAAAACATATCCTAAAAATATCTATTTTGGCCCACTTTGAAATAAAGGGTCGAAATGAGACTTGCTTCAAGATATCAGTCGAAAAAAAGGATTGGGAAAGGCTTCTTCAAGAAGATGGGGCTTCAGCTAAAACTTGAGGGAAGCCAGGGAAGCTACAAGGTGGAGATGAAGAGAGAGAGGGTTTGAGGCATGAGGGAAAGCCAGTGAAACCTCAGAGAAGAGAAATGGAGTGTCCTGAGCAAGGAACAAGAAGGCCAGTGCCACTGGATCAGAGTATATGGAAGGGGTTTAGAAAGACAAGAGGAAACCAGAGTATGAAGAGCTTTGAAAGCCAAGCAGAGGATTTCATATTTGATCCTATAGGTAATAGGGGACCAGAGATTGCTGTGATACAAGATAACATAGGATAATTGCAAAATAGAGGTTTGAGCCAATTGTTATGTGCATTCCAGATGGTAAAGATCTTTGTCTACTGTAGGAATCAGAGAAGACATTATGGAGGTGGTAAAAGATGAATTAGATGTCAAAGGATGGTTATGAACTCAGTAGGTAGAGAGAGAGGGGAGAGCATTTTAAGGCTAGGGAGCAGCATGAATAGATGTGCCCAAATGAGAAAGTGCAAATGTGTTCAGTGTATGGCCAGTGCTTAGTTAGTCATGGCCTTAGAAAGTATGGAAAGGAGAACAATGAGATAAGAATATAGTTGAGTGACTCCAGGTTATGGAAAGACTTGAAGGTTAGGCAAAAGACTGTGAACTTCCCCTGCCTGAATGGCAGTAGGAAGCTATTCAAAAGTTTTGAGCAGAGGGGTGACATGACCAGCTCAATAAACAAAAAGGATAAGTTTGGCAGCTGTGTGAAGGATGAATTAAAGGAGAAAGAGAGTAGAAAATAGGAGTTATTGTGATACTCTAAAAGGGTTATGGCTGTCATTAAATCCAGGTCATGCTGAGCTTAGCCTCATTTCTTTTTTTTGGACAGTGTTAATAGCCTCATAGATTAGGGAAATGTTGTAATTATATTTTAATTAACTGTGTTTGACAATTTTTTCATAATAATCTTATGCAAAGGATAAATGAGGGTAAGTTGAATATAGTTAGATGGATTTGGAACTTGGAGAATAAACAGAACTAATGAATAGTTATAAACTGGTTAGTGTCAATTGCCATTGTTTCTGTGTTTTAATAAAGAGGAGTTGACTGCAAATAAGATTCTAATCAGTCTTAGAGAATAATATTTTGTTTATTAGGGTACTCTGGCAAAATCTTTTATTTTCTTATACTTTCAGTGTGTTGTAGGCCAAAAAATAAGAACTATTTAAAAAGAGACATAATTTTATTGTTAAAGTTTTGTTTTAAAAACCAGTCTTTGGAATAAAAGTCTCCAGTGCAGTGTCCTAAGGATCTATGTTTGGCTCCATGGAGTAGCATCATAGCTTTGGGAGCTCAAAGCCCAGAATTGCTAAGGAGGTCACATGACTGGTCAGACAGAGAATACAGGGGACTCATTGCTGGCATTGGGTACAGCTGGCACTGATTAGAAACTCTACTGTCCATTTGAAGTTTTGGGTCACAGTTTGAGGGAGGAGAAGAGTGCTAGTGGTTGGTCACAAGGGAGAGGGGCCATAGTCATGATTCTAAAGGAGGAAGCAGTACTACTGCTTGTAGCTAGAGGGCCCTAGGGTCACTCCCTGGATGGAGTGAAGACCAGGAAAACAATGACCACACCTTTCCCAGCATCATACCATGTTGGAAGTCCTCAAAACTTGTATCCCTCCAGAACTAGCTCTGAAGTAGCAGCATGAAAAAAACCCTGAACCTTGAGATGCTGCTTCCTCACCCCTAGCTATAGTTCAAAGTAAAAAAAAAATATTGAAAAAAAGAGAAAACAAACAAATGAAAAAGAATTTGACCATAGAAAGCTACGAGGGTGGCAAGGAAGACCTAAACATAAACTCAGAGGAAGACAATAATGTGAAAACAGATACAAAAAAGCCTCAAAGAAAAATTCTAATTGAACACAAGCCCAACAAGGATTCCTGGAAGAGTTAAAGAGATGTGATGAAGAAAAAATTAGGAAAAGAAATGAGAGTGATAGAAGACAATTATGACAAGAGAAGTAATAGCTTGGTAAAAGCACACACACACACACACACACACACATACACACACACGCACGCACGCACGCATAACATGCTGAAGAAAACAATCTTAAAAAGCAGAACTGGCCAAATGGAAAATGAGGTATAAATGCTCACTGAAGAAAGCAATTTCTTCAAAGATAGAGCTGAACAAATGGAAACTAATGACTCCATGAGAAATCAAGGAACAATAAAACAAAGTCAAAAGAATGAAAAAAAAATAGAAGAAAATGTGAAATATAAGAAAAGCAATTGACCTTGAAAATAGATTGGTGAGAGAGAATTTAGAAGCTAGATGATTCAATAGATAGTAAGGCCTAGAATTGGGAGATCCTATATTCGAATCTGACACCAGACACTTTCTAACTATGTGACCCTGGGCAATTATCACTTAACCCCAGTGGCCAGCTCTCACCACACTTCTGCCTTGGAGCCAATACTAATATTGTCCCTAAGACAGAAGGTAAGGGTTAAAAGCATCAGTCTCCCATCATTACCATCACTCACTGTCTTTGCTTCTTTGAATATGCTCTGATTGAAGTTGTAGAAAATCATGTAGCTGTTCTGATGGGGCCACTACAATTGAATGCTATTCAGCCTCCACTGGACCCTCACTTCTGCTATGCAGGCGTAATATATCTCCCTTATCAGCTCACAATGCCATTCTCCACATGGGCTCTTTGAAACCTTTTCATTTTGCCTGTCCTGCTGCAATCTCTCTGCTGGCCTCTAATCTTACATCTCCAACTGCCTTTCAGATTGTCTCAAATGGATGTCCAGCAGACATCTTAAAGCCAATATGTTCAAAACAGGGTTCATTATCTTTCCCCCAAACCCTCTTACAACTTTGAAGTTTTTTTTCACCCTCGGGGGCACCACCATCTTCTCAGTCTCCCAGATTCACAACTGTAATAGACAACAATGTATTCCCAGTCCTTCTAGGTTCAAAAATTCAAAGACATTCTCAACTTTTCACTTTTTCTCATTTCCCTTTTCTGATATTGAATATGCCTCCTTCTTTCCTCTGATACTACCACTACCCTAATTTAGGTCATCACCTCATGTTTAGTCTATTGTCACAGCCTGCTGGTTGGTCTATTTGCTTCTAGTTTCTCCTCACTCCAATCCATCCTCTTTTCAGCTATCAAAGTGATTTTCCCAAAGCATGGATCTGATCATGTTCCCTTCCTCATGAACCTTCCACCAACAAACTAATGGCTCCCCTTGTTTCCAGGACTAAATATAAATTTCTCTTTTTGGCATTCAGGGCCCTTCATAACCAATCTTTCCTCAGTCCCACGTACTCTGCAATTCACTGACACTATCTTTTTTCTGTTCGGCTAACAAGACACTCAATCTCTGGGCTCCAGGCATTTTCTCTGGCTGTCTCCCATGCGTGTAATGCTTTTCCTCCTCATTTCTGCCTCCTGACTTCCTTCAAGTCCCAACTAAAATTCTGTCTTACACTGGAATATTTTCCCAACCCCTTTTAATCCTAGTATCTTCCCTTTGTTAATTATTTCTTACTTATCTTGTATATAGCTTATGTATACACTTCTTCTTTCCATCATGTTTACTAGCCTTTTGAGGTCAGGGACTGTTTTTAACTTCTTTGTGTTTCCTCAGTGCTTAGCACAGTGCTTGGCACATAGTAGGCTCTCAATAAATATTTGATAGACTAACTGACTTATCAAAAGCTGGCTTCTCAGCCATATGATCTAGCTTCTCACACTTCAGATAAGGGCCTGATAATGTATGGTGACTCATTTCTTAGACTGAGAAACTTCAAATTCACATTTCTGCCAGATATGATGCAAACTGTTTTTATGCAATGGTCCCAGAGTCCCAAAATATTTTTTAATTCTGAGTTTCTCAGCAATAAACTTCCAACTTCCTAAAAACAGTCCAGTATAAATTAGGTACTAGGAAACAATTCACTGAAGCCATCAGTCAGTCTACTTTTGTTTGAGAGAGAGGCTCCTTTCAGGTTCTGATAGGTTATAAGGACCTATTTTATTTTAGATACTCGGAACTCTTTACTTCTTCTTAAGCCGCTTTTCTCTATAATGGATCTCCTTTTCCTACTCCTTTCAGTAAATAAAATACTTGCAGAAGTTAGGGTCATTATTTACATATAGATTTTGTAGTCTCCTAGAGAGAGGTAACAATTCTAGGCATGGGACTGCATGGATGGCCAAAGTAGAAGTGTGGAGTGACACAAGAGGAAGGCCAAGAATACCCCCTTCAATAGTTCAGGTTGTTGTTCATCCTTTGTTAGAAGAGGACCAATAATATCATGGGATGATATCTTGACTTGTGTGTGAATTGGATTGAAGTGAGGCAGAATTGCATAGTCTAGTGGCAAGACAAAAGTCAGGTTGATTGATGATGGCCTGAGATGCAGTGGATGACCTTAGCATCTTTGATGTTTAACCAAGTTGTAAATTCTCCATAGCGTCTGCTTCTGCTGCCTTCATGACCATTTGAACATTTGAACAAAATTGTTCTCATTTACTTAATCTGCTGGGAGAAGTCTTCACATACTTGGGTAGACACCCCTCAAGTCATTAACAGGTCTGAGGCCTGTTGGTTACCATCAACCTAGTTTAGTCCATCTTCTAAGACATTCTACCAAGTTATCCTACCAAGGTACTTCTTGGGGCTATAGGCGAGAGATGGGTGAAAGGTGGATACTGATGGTGGATGACCAGCCCTGAAAAGGACTCAGTAAACCCTTACACACAGAGGTGCTAGTCCTCTCTGCACATTCCATTCATCCCTTGGTTCATATAATGGACAAGTGAAGGAGATAAAGGAGCAGATAGAGAAATGGGAGAATCAGGAGAATGTAGTATCTTTGAAGTAGAGGGAAGAATTTCTGTAGGAAGGAGATAACCAGAAATTTCAAGTACTATGGAGAGTGGGTTATGGAGCTGGGAAGTTTGGTGCTTGGAAGAGTTAAGGGTCATTTCATGATGGTGAAGCAGAACGATTACTGGCTCTGAAGTCAGAGAACCTGGGTTCAAATCCTGCTTTGAATCCTTGTTACTTGTCTGACTGTGGGCAAGTTGCAACCTCTCTGGACCTTGTTTTTCTCATCTTAAAAAAAGGCAGGTTGTACTAACTGGTCTCCAAAGTCCCTTAAATCTCCAGATCTATGATCAACTAGCCTTAGTCCTTTGTGTGAAGTAGGAGGCTAGTCATCATCACTTAAGTATGGTAGATGAAAGTCTGGTTAGAGACTTGAGAGGGATGAAAAAGTTCAGAGTAGTCACTTTGGGGAATGAGATAGGGGGCGATAATTGATCAATCATTGTTTCTTGGTTATGCATCCATTTTTCTTCCTCTGTCCTCTGTTGCTCTTCATTATCAGCTTCCGTAGACCCAAACCTGAAGTTTCACTGTTGGGTGTGGAATCTTTCTTAAGTGTGTCATTGAGAAATTTAAAGTGTGCCAAGGAATAATGAAGGCTGACATGTGCAGTCTAGCAGCATTCAATCTATTTCAAACAACATAGAAATGCCTGCAGTTACACCCTCATCCAAGGAAACAAATTACTTGATAAAGAAATCCCTATTCCCCCATCTATTATGCCAGTGATCCCATTTAAATTTTTTTTTACTTAGTATGCTTGAAAGTTCAGCATTCACTTGAAATTGAACAACCTTTCAAATGAATAACAAATAACTCTTTACTACAATAACATCTGTGCAGAATCTATTATCAAGGGATTATTGGAAACATTTTTAAAAGGAACCTACAACCACCAACATGAAATATAATCTCTTCCTGCTCAAAATAAAGTATCATAATTTGAGGCACATTCATCAAGTCTCCTCTGCTACACCCACCCTGTTTGTCTTTTTTTTAAAACAGAAACATCTGTTTAGTCAACTCAATTTTACTTTTTTTACCTTTTTTCCTTCATAATACTACTTAAAAAAAGAAAATACAGATGAAAAGTATGAGCATGTGCTAGCGGTGGGAGTGGAGGTGGAAGGAAGTTTTCATATAGAAAAAAAGACTGCTATGTCAGCAGGTAGCTGATGGAGAAAGAAGACAAAATTGTAGTGGCCAACACTGGGCTCTTGGAATGAAATAGATGGAATGTTGGAATGCTTTTTAACAGGGCTCCTAGCAATGAACTCAGGTAGGTTTCCACAGTGCAAACTGATGTGAAGAGTTGGCAGGTTTCTGGCCAATTAGAGATCAGCAGATAATCCAAGGGAAAAAAGCCAATCACATTGGCACTTAGACTATCTAGATTGGCTGCCCATGTAGTTTGAATTTATTGGTTAATGGCCAAACTGTCACTCCACTTTGTGTATTCCATAGACCTGGCCTGACTTCCTTAGAGCATCTGCATGCTTAAGTGAAATATGACTAAAAAGAGAGAAAAAATGAGGATGAGGGGTTGGTTAGGGAAACACGTGTGGTTATTCATTTTGACTCAATTTATTATTTTTTTCTTACTGATGTTAACAGCAGGTTCACACGATGGGGACTTGGAATGTGTCTGTATTCCTCAAATAGTGTTTTGGACAGCTATTCATTTCTGAGACATGTTTCTCAAGCCCATTTTCAGAAATAGTCGTTTCCTCCTACTAATTTTTTCCTGCCTTCCTGCCGGAGACCAAGTTTCTACAAAATTCTTTTTTGTCAGATTGATCTAAACTTTGCTGATTGATGGATATAATTGATGCGTATGTCCATTTGCTTCATCTCTTTCCAATTTCAATCGTCCAAATTCCCCTCAAATCTGCTCTTCTATTTTTTTTTGGTTTAAATAATAGACAAAGATGGAGCAGGAAAATACACTGCCCCTAATCTCTTTTTCTCCTTTGCTTGTAATTTTTTTTCTTTTTCTTTTGGTATGGATAGCTATCTGTTTTCTTCCATCATTCAGGTAATAATTGATAGTTCAAAGGCTGACTGACAAGTGGAGATCATTTCATAGAACTCAGTCTAGTTCCAGAAAAAGCTTTCACTAGTCTTTTAAAATCAATGATTTTTGTTGTTGTTGTTGATTTTTCTAATCTCTTTGAATGATGGAGTTGAAGAATAATAAAGAGGATTGACTTTTATTAAGCAAGAGCAGAGTCATAAGTAGGAATTTTAGAGCCTAGGCAAACAGCACAAATCTGGTTCTCATGATGGGGAAAGGAGGAGGAGGAAGGGCAGAGGAACAGAGAGCATACTATCTGATAGTATGAAGAATAACTATCAGTTATTCTTAGAACTTGGGTGCTAATCTTGGTTTTTTTATAGCTGCTGATGGACTCTCTGAGCCCTCTGAATCCATGCCCTGGAGCAAAGCTCCAGTCATCTTACTTGAGATATGATTTTGGGGAAAAGCAATATAGGCATGGTATAAATCTTAGAATTTAGGCAGTAAAGACATAACTCAACTCATCCCTTTCCCCCTGTTCACCTCTAAATGCTGCAGACATTTTGAGCTGTTTATCGCATTTGATTTTTGCATATGGTTATGTTTCTACACATTCATTTGTACATATGGTTATGTGCATATGGATGAAGATGCATAATTTCCTAAATGAAATTATTCCTGATCCTTGTAGAACAAGTTACAGTGCAATTATGTCTCCAGATACTGTTACTCTGGTGTTAGCTCTATTTCACAAGTCTTTTCTTCTTCTACTCAGTACGTGTTGGGGGTTGTATCCTTGCTGTTTATTTTCGTTGTGAGTGAATCAGATACAAGCGGCTCACAAATCTAGAGGTGCCTTTTATTACCTAGAATTCAGAGCTGCAAAACTGTAGCAAAATCAAAACACCACTAGTGATACAAACAGAGCTTATCTGGGAGATACCCTAATGCCTACTGAATGAATTGATGTAGGTAGATTGCTTGCCTCCCCCTCTACAAGGTGAGTTCCAGAGATCAGGGATATCTTTGCCTTTCTTTACATTCCTGTCACAATGGCTAGCTTGGAGTAGGCACTTAAAAATGTTTATTGACTGATGCATTAATGTATATGCTATATGCTTTAGGGTTGGTTATTGACATTCATACTTGAAGAGGACCAAAATGACATTGCTAGGTGATGTCTTTTGAATTGGGCATAAATTGGATTTCATTGAGGCAGCGTTGCACAGTCATCAGCCTCACTCTCTCTTAGAGTCATCAAAATCTATGGCAAGACGAAAGTCAAGATGCCTGGTGATGGCTCAGGATGCAGTGGATTATCTTGGCATCTTCAATGTCTCACCGGGCTCTAAGCATTCCACGGTGTCTGCTTGAGCTGTTTTTGTGGCCATTGGAGCAATATTCTCATTCATCCCTTCTGCTGTGGGAAGTCTTCATATGCTTAGAGTAGGCATCCCTCTAATTCACCAGCAGTTTCGAAGGCTGCCATTTACCCCCAACCTGGTTTAGCCTCTCTGTTGGGAGAGCTTTACAGGAGTGTGGCCACTGCACATGCTTCAGCTTCTTGGAGTCAGAGGTGAGAGCTGAATGCCAGGTGGACACCAAAGGTAGATGAGCAGCCCTGAAAAGGGTTCAGCAGGCCCTCACACCAGAGGAGCTAGTCTTACCTGAACACTATATACTTATATATAACATAGTAGATTCAGAGTGGTGAGATGCAAAATGTCAAACACATCAGATGGCCTGCAGACTGCATTGCCCTGGGAACACTCTTTATTGTAGAAGGAATCAGATTAAAATGAAATTGGGAAATAACTAACAAAACAAATGTTAATAAATAAACTAAAGAAAATAAATAAATATGCCAGAATGTTAAATATATTAATTATATATTAAATATTTAAGAATATTTAAGAATATTCTTAATAATAAAGAATAATAAGAATATTAAATATATAATAAAAATAAAAGGACATAGATAATGACATTTTGTGGTTTTTAAGTCAATATGTAGCCTGTGGGGATCATTATGACCTCCATTTCTATTTGATTTTGACACAGCCTTGGAATCAAGAAGACTGAGGTTTAAGGATTTCCTCTTACATGTAATAGCTGGGTACCTCTGGAAAAGTCAATCAACTTCTTAGTGCCCAAGGAAACTCTTTATTTATAGTCTCAAGATTATTCTTAATCTTGAGTTTTTTCATAATCTCAAGATTATAAATTGCAGAACACATGCTAATCTGCATAGGCAAAATAAATTTGCATCATATATCAGTGAGATGATAGTTCTGGTCCCCCCAAAATATATAGGTAAACCTCTACTGGGAAGGGACGGGGCACAGTAGGTAGAGTATCAGGTCTGGAGTCAGGAGTACTCATCTTTCTGAGTTAAAATTTGGCCTGAGACACTTTCTAGCTTTTTGTGGGAGAAGGAAATGACCAACCATTCCAGTATCGTTGCAAAGAAAACTCCAAAAGGGATCATGAAGAGTCAGACATGACTGAAATGACTGAGAAACCACAGAAGTACCTTATGCATCTTGCAAATATTTGACTATACACTATTAAATTTTTGTCTTTGTTTGATGATGGCTACTTTATTTTTTCTCTGATTTCTTAAATTAGTTATTATTGACCGGGGTAAATGTTTTCTAAGGTGAATCTTTATATTTTCTTTCTTTCTTTCTAACTCCCAAAATTAGTAAATTCTTTAACAACTCTAAAATGTAGTTACTCATTTTTGGATTCATTTCTGCCTATCTAGGGCAGTTCATTGTTGGTTAGGATCTCTAAGCCTGGATTGATGACTGGATCACCTCCATAATCTACTTTCAGTTTAATTCAATAAATATTTGTAGGCTGTTTTCCATTGTGCTGGGCTGCTGAGAGAGCCTCAGAGATCTTGCCAGCCACACTGGCATATGAAGGCAGGAATCTGGAACAAAAGGGTTTAAGGAATAGGGCATAACCCCTCCTGAAGTCTCTTAGCTTTTTTGTTCTATTTCATGCTTTTGCAATGGAAACACTACCTTTATAACAAATAATTCCACATGGAAGGAATAATTAACATTAAGCAGACATAATACACATTGCATATGAAACAATAAAAATTACAAACTTTTGGATGATCAAAAGGATATTTGAAAGCATCTATAATTTCAACTATCAGATCTATAATTTCAACTATCAGATCTATTTATATAATAGATAATACTGCAAAATGGTTTTTTGTTTGATATTCAGAAAATTATTTGAAGGAAATGTGCTTACAAACATTAAGAATGCATGAAAAATGCTAAATTATTTTAGATTAAAATTAACATCCTTTCATTGTCATGGTAGGATCAGAAGATCTTGGGAGTAGAGAAAAAACTGGCCATGAAGACTCACAAAGTTCTTTTGAGGTTTCTTTGTCAGAGTTCTCTGATGCAAAATATGCCACCATATCTAATAAATGGCCCAGAACAAAAGTAAGTATAACCTCTGGACAAGATTAAGTCTGTCTTTTGAACTTTCCCCTGCTAATAGGATCTATATTTATTGTGAAAGATGTAATATCATTTTGCTATGGAAAACGGAGAACAGGATGATTGACACTCAACAGTTTTAGAATTTAGAACCAACCCAGATGTCATGAGCCAGGAGGCAAAAACAGTTACTGCCAGGACTATAAAAGAGAGAAATTTGAACAAGAAGCTCTCTTATTCCTGAGAAGGGAACTGGGTTGGTTGGGTGGGTAGGCCAAACCAAATCTCTCTGTTTCCTGTTCCAATAGTTATCACATTCTCACCTTCTGGACAAAGCTGTGCTATATATTAGTCATTTGAACACCAAGGAAAAACAACATCAACACTCAATCAATCTGGTTAAGGCCAAAGGTGCCTGACCCTGGGTGCCACAGAGAGGAGAAACCTCTCCAGCAGACAGTCTCAAACCTGATTACTCTGATTAACAAACCTGATCATCGATCATCCAGTAGTTTAGTGAAGCTTTCCTAACACCTCTTTCCTTCAACCCTGTTCCTTCCCTAAGTTTGTTATAATTAAATCCTAAAAGCTTACTTAGGTGAATGTCATCATTGTCCTAAGGATCGTTGATCATATCTTTTGGATCTGAGGGAAAGGGTTTGCTCAAGCAAAGTCAAATCACAGTCATTGGCCTTATCCACTTAGTCTTAGCATTATCTATCAACTTAAACCCAGGATAAGCATTCAGAGAAGCTGTGTGATCCAATTCACAGCTTCACACTTGATCACTTATTCCTGAGCACAGTTGCCTGGGAGCTGGGAGTTTAGCTGAGTTTCAAATACTTTGTGGGATCTGGTGTTCACTACCACAACTTGGTTTTCATCTAGGCTTCCCATCTTCACTCAGCTCAGGTTCTTATACTATCAGAGGACCTTGGGCCACCTCTCCATCAGACCCTATCCTGTAGCACCCTCCCACATATAACAGAGATGAAGGTAAGAAAGATGGTGGACAGGATCCTCTCAATGAATCACTAATGGAGTCAGGGAGCCTTTCCATCAAACCAAGTTAAGTTTCATGTTGCCAACTTAAACTCCATTTCAGAGAGAGGAGTGAGACAATCCTTGTTTTGATTGGTTAAAACCTGCTTGAATTATTAGGATAATTGGTTTTATAAATTGCATGTTCTGATTAGCCACCTTTCCAGTTAAGATGGTAATTCTCAAATTCTCAATTCTCAAATGAATTCTCAATTCAGCCAATGGTGAACGAGGGGAGGGACCATCTTTGCATCAGGGACTAGGATAAAAGAAGACTGCCTGTGACAGTTGTAACACTGGCTTGTGAGTACCCATTCTTTTAAGGATGAAATAAAAGAGCCTTTGACACACTGATGCCAAGTTCAGAATTCTTTCGAGTACGTGGTTCTTCCTCTCATTTATATCTCAAGCCTCTAACTGATTTAGAGTAAAAAAAAAATAATTATTTTTTAACCTCGTGTAGTAATCCTATGTCCTTCAAACTCCTTTCAGTTGGTACTGCCAAAGAAATCCAAAAGGAGCTTAGTGAGTCCGGAGGCATGACTTGCTTTCCTTCAAGTGGTTTATACTAAAATTAATAGGGAAAGGGAAACAAGAACAACAAAAACCAGAAAGATTTATCACCTTTTACATGAAAGTATGCTCAGTGACCAATCTCCCAAGTTTTGAACCATTCTATGAGTAAGACAAAATGCCTTCCTTCAAAGAGCTTTCTACCTAAAGAAATATAACATAAGCAAAAAATTATATATGCAGTATGTATATATATATGTGTGTATATATACAGTACAAATACAAAGGAGATCTATGATAAGTGACATAAAAGACTTATGAATAAAGTGCAGAGAAAGGAGAAATTACTCCTGATCCAGTGTGGTGTGTTCGGAGTGGTTCAGCGAAGGATTCATGGAAGAGGTGACATTGGTAGAGGCAGCTAACCCTGGATCTGGAATAAGAAAGACCTGAGTTCAAATGTAGCCTCAGAAACTAGCTGTGTGACACTGGACAAGTCACCTAACCTCTGTCACGATTTCCTTATCTGTGAAATGGGGATAATAGAGCATCTTCCTCCCAGGGTTGTTATGAAAAGCAGAGGAGGAAATCATTCTAAAGAACTTATCCACGCACTTAGTAAGTGCTATATAAATGTTAGCTATTATTATTTGCTCTGGGCTTTGAGGAATGGGTAAGATTATCACAGGCAGAAGGAGAAGGCAATATAATGAACATTCGTATTAACATGATTATTAATATTTTAATAGTTCAATGGTTCTAATTAAACAAATAAGCAATAGGATTAGGGCTTGTGAACCCCAGGATACTCCTTGATTGTGTCTTAGGTGCCAAAGTCTTTACTGCAATTGAAGAAAGTGCTGAGCATGCTGGGTGGGCCTCCTGGGGCTAGCAGGAAATCAGCAGTAATCCCAAAGCTCAGAATACAAATAGTATTGTTTGCTCTCACTGCTTCTGACACTGAAGCAAGATGAAAACGAGAGGGAGCGATTTGGGGAAAAATAGCTAAGCAGCCACAGAACCGTCCATTGTCTCTAAGCTAAAGTCAGCTTATAAAGAAGTTCCAATTCCAAACCCGTCATCTGGCTTGTATTAGATCCCCTTTGCTAAGTTCAAAGGTTTGTCATGGTTGTTACTTTGACAATCCTCTTAATCTTCCAATCACAACAGGTGGTGAATCCTCTAATCTTCCTTCCCAGCCTTGCTGAAATGACTGTCAGTCAGGGCCAAGGATAGAGTTCTCAGATGGAGGCATTAGATTGAAATTTGAATTTTGTTTTCCGCCTGAGCCAGATTTGGGAACTCTAGGTGAGGACGGGGGCTTCAAAGAGCTAGTTAATTCCTTTAATTTCTCAGCTGAATAATACAAAGAGGGTTGATCACACTGACTTTTTTTTTTTAACTGCTGTTTAAAAAATCAAAACGAAAAGCAGAGGCTTCTAAAACTAATTACCACAGAGCAAAGATAGTCTAGGAGATGCAGCATTTTAGAGTATAATCTCACTTAACATAGTCACACATCTGGAACCCTGGAGCCATGGGGTTTTCTTACTTGGGAATGATTAACTCTGTTCTATCTTGGGCATCTTTACAATTTATCTCAGGAATTATTGAAGTACACTGCTTGCCATTTTCAAGCACTTATAAACTCAACATGATTTACTTAAACGTTAGGTAATTTATACCTAGGGAATTTCCCTGAATATTATCTTCAACCATTTTTTTCCCTCTCCTCTACAGCTATAGTTTTTTGGTAAGAAGAAATAAAAAGTTTTTTTTTCCCTTTTCCTGTCTGCATTTATGTAGCTATGTATTTATTTATTTATGTATTCATTCATTAATTCACTTACCTACTTATCTATCTGTCTTTCTATCTATTTAACTATCTATTTTACTGTCAGAAATTGTCACTAGTTCAAGCTTGTACTACAACTGAAAGTCATAGATTTCAAACATAGACTTTTAAACTTTATTCTAATTGATAGTTTCAGCCTCTTTGCCACAAACCTTTCTCCCCGAGCTGTCAACAATGAAGGATACTAACTGATCTAAGTTCTATCTCTTTTTATTTCTCAAGTCTCTACTCTAACCATAATCCTCCTCAACACACTTAGTGGAGCTGTTAATGAGTGTTAGAATAGCCATAGTTTGGTCCAGAAGGCAAGAGGAAGCTGTGGCCTGGATAATGTACAAATTGGACAATTATCTCCTGGATAATCAGTGTTATATTTAGGGTAATGGGAAAATATAGACCATGAAAAGAAACACGATATACATATGTTAAATCTCAGCTTCTCCTAGCAGTTTCTCCTTGAAAATTGGAAAATGTATTTTTGTTTATACTTTCTAGTGGGTGGTCAGTGAAAGTGGATTTCATTTTCTTTATTCTCAGTAGTCCTGATCTCCAGATTCTCCAAACCTTGATCTGATTTTAGAACGCCAATTACAGTTCATTCTTTTTAGATTTGGCTGTAAATTGTCAGTAAAGAGATTTTCATTTAACAATTTAACAAACACTAGGAGGTGGCCAAAGGCTTGGCACTTTCTTCTCTCAGAAAGATTAAGAAGAAAATCCTGAAAGTTGGAAATATGAAAGACGTATAAAGTCAACAGATGCCATTTCAGTGTATGTAGCTCAATGGAAAAGATCACTGACTTTGGAGTTCAAATCCAACCTGTGACATTTATTTCTGTGTGACCTTGGAGAAGTGGTGTAGTCTCCTTAAGCCCAAGTTTACTATTTAATAAAAATAAAGGATTTTTGTACTAAAGGGCTTCTGAGGTCCCCTCTAATTCTATTTCTGTAATCTTTTCGATGTCTTATTTTTAAATTTTATTGCATTATTTTGTTTTTGCATAGTTTCATTTCCCAAGCTTCCTCAAACTATTCCTTAAAATAAAGAATCAAAAAGGACAAAAAAATAGTTCATCAAAATTAATAAATAAAATATTAAACAAATTCCTTGTTTCCCATTTCTGCAAAGGATAATGCATTCTTATATTGGAGGCAGCTAGGTGGCAAAGAAGATAGAGTGCTGCATTTGGAGTCAAGAAGAACAGTCCTTCCTTAAACACTGAGTAGCCATGTGACCCCGGGTAAGTCATCTAATATCTTCCAGCCTCTGTTTTCTCGTCTGTAAAATGAGATCAATAATAAAACCTACCTCATTTACCTCTTGGGTGGAACATATGAAATTATTTATGTAAATACCTTTGCAAATCTAAGAGGGCTTTATAAATGCTAGGTAGTATTATTTTTATATGACCCCTCTTTGTAACCAAGCTTGGTTCTTATAACTTCTCATTCTTGGGTTTCATTTATTTTACTACTGTTTTAAAGTTTTCATTTATATTGTTGTAGACATTGTATATGTAGTTTTCTTGATTTGCTTATTTCACTTTTCATAAGTTCATATTTTCCCATGCTTTTCTGAATGGCTCATATGCATTATTTCTTGCAGCGCAGTAATATAGCCCATTACATTTGTGAGAATTTATTTTTTATATACTATATTAATTCCTATATATTAGAGAGAATTGCTGTGTATTCCCATGTCTGGGATCTTGATCAGAGATACTATCTAGTTGGCTGCTTTTTTGCATTTTCTTTGTTTTGGGGAATCGCAAGGAATATCTTCCTTTTGAACAGAATTTAGTTAATAAATGACAGAGACAAGGGTTCATTTTTGGTGATTTGTTCACCTGTGGGGATGGGGAGGACTGTATAGGTTGATGTATTACTTCTTAATTAGCTATCACCAATTAAAGATGTCTTGGGATGGTCAAGAAAGGGGCTGAATGAACTCTTAAAAATCTATTTAGTAGACTGCCTGACCCAGCTCAGGTCTGGAGACAGCCATGGAGACTTCTGTCACTTTATCAGTTATGATGTTGGCCTACCCAATAAACCTGATGTCCAATAGTCTTATATTCTTCGCCAAAAATAAGTCTCTCAAGATAATTTCAATCATAACACATTCAACACGTTTCCATTTGCTTTGGAAGGATGATCTTGCTTGTTATGATACATGCTGTAGGCAAGGCAGATTTATCTCTTTGGAGGTCCTCTAGTACAATGTCCTACTCAGTGAAGCTTAGAACGCTACCTCATGGAGAGTCATCAAACTTTTCCTTGAAGAAGGGGTCATAACTGATTACTGAAAGTATCAGAAGAACTTCATCATGTACTGCCTCCGTGAACCTTCACCTCTAAGATTACTTTCAATTTACTCTGTATTTTTCTTTTATGGGAACCAGAAATATTCAAGTTCATATCCAGTTTCAGATGCTCTCTAGCAAGTCTATTTGTCTCTGTCTGCCTTAGTTTCCTCATCTGTAAAATGAGGATAATAATAGCCCCTTCCTCCCAGGGTTGTTATGAGGATCAAAGGAGATAATAGTTGTAATGCACAATGCTTGACACATAAGGACTATATAAACGTTATCTAATACATATTTTATATTTCTATAAAATATTTGTTACACATTATTATTTGTATATCTACATACACACATATACATACACATGTGTATATCTATCTATGTACCTGTATGTGCTTTTAGAAATACTCAGTGTATTTTACTTTCCCATTCCCATAAATACCTGGACATGTTCAATGCCCTCTCAATCTTATATGGCAAATTGTTCCTGGAATTCTACTTCCTAATTCAAAATATTTTTCTGTAAGAGCTATATTCTTTCTTGGGTTTTACCTAAAGTTTGTTTTAAAAAATGCCTCCTCTAATTACATTCCTCATCCTGACCCATACAAGGCAACACAATCTTTATAATTTGTAGTATAAACCATTAGGGTCCCCTTGTCCATACTGCTGCTTTGTTCTCAAAGAAAATTTTTTATTGCTTCTCTCCATATGTAGAGTCTTATCAGAAGAGTAAAGAGTGCATGTGTAGTACTGGAGGACTCTGGTACTTTTTAAATTGTAAAAAAGAAAGTGCATTGGTTACGTACAGCTTATTTCTTGTCTAATCAACCTTCGCTTCTCCTTTGTTGTGATTCTTCTCTGATAATCTATTGGTTTGCCAAGAACATTCAGAAAAAGGCTGCTGATGTGGTACTGCCCTGTTTAGCAGCAGAGGGCACTGTGAGTACACTTTCTATGGTTCCTAAAATGAGCAGAGCTTGGGGGAAGGAACAAATGTGTAGTTCTGTACAGAGCTAAGTCTTTGTTGTGACTGACTGCTGCTCAAAATAACCCTTTTCTTTCTTAACGCCATCCATATTTTTGTTTAGCAGAGGTGTAGAATGGGACAGAATGTTTCTTATCCCACATTCCTAGGCCCAGTCCTAAACACAAACATTGATACAGGGTGTGTTGAGAGTGCACAGGCACATTTAATATTTTTTTGGTAGTTCATGTTTTATTTCTTTTGTTTTTAATTTAAAAAATTCAGTTAAATGAAGTTTTTCTTTAGTTCAATGGATAAAAATATATGCTTTTTGACTGAATATTCAATAATTGTTCTCCTTAAAAATATTCTGAGTATGCACCCTATTTAGATTTGCTCTGTGTTCTTACAACTTTATGCTGCCCATTCATCCATCAGCAAACTACTATGTGCTAGGCTAGTTAGGTTCTTGTGATACTAAAAACAAAAACAGACTCAAACCATATACATACAAAAACCCGAAGGAGCTTATATCATGTTCTATTGCCAAGATAATGGTTTCTCCTTATTTTAATATCAATTGTAGTTTTTACTCACATTAAAGGACAGTGTTGTCTACTGGGTTGAGTATAGCATGGGAGAAAATATGAATCTGTAGTACAGCAGTGTAAATTGAAATTCTAGGTTCCCAAAGTTCAAATTTAGAATTCCCTTGGTTATGGAGGTTATAGGAAAAGTCTCAGTTTATTTAAATTCTTGCATATGTGAATGGCTATTAGGAATGGCCTCTCAAGAATTCTTCTGTCCTCACTTTCTGTTTTAGAGATTTCTTTCCTTTTCTGCCGCCCTCCTTCCCATTTCCCCTATTTCTATACATCCTGCTACTGCCTGGGTCTACCCCTGTTCTCCCAATATCATGTTATACACTTCGCCTGCTTGTAATATTATGGAATGTTCAGTATTGGGGCTAAGGGAGGGATGGATAAATCCTTGAATGAATGAAAAAATACATATCAAGCATTATTTGTCAGGCACTGTGCTTAAATTTGCAGGTACAAATATAAAAAAAGAGAGATAGTACCTGCCCTCAAGGAGCTGACATTCTTGTGGGGGGAAGACAACACATAAAAGGGAGTAGTGGCCAGGGAAGGGATTTTTGGCCTTAGAAGTCACAGGGAATAGTGAGTTGATGGGTAAGTTAGTCAACTGACATCCCTTTTCCAGATTCTAGAGTACGTTTGATTTGATTATCATGGCCAGAGCAAGAGGTGGAAGCAGGGCAGGGAAAAATATTTGCAAGTATGAAAATGCAAGATGGCCTGGGTTAGTGGCTGGATGGCTGAATGGGATATGAAAATGAAGCAAACCCTTATGGTCATCTTTCTTCCATTCAACTGTCCAACTTCCATTGGTCAATGAAAAACATTCATCAGCCATTTCTTGGCAATTTGAGGCTACAAGTTTTTTTTCTGTGCTTTGGTTACCAGTTCTTTCCTTCAGCCTAATTAAAAAAAATCTTAGGTATCTTTCATATCCAAGTTGTGGGTTTTGAACTTCTCTCTCTGAGCACTTACCCCACCTCTCCTACATTGGAACTTGATAATTTCTTCCTATTCGTATCTTATCAAATTTCTGATGGCAAATAATTTTACCTCTCAGTGTCTCAGTTTTCCCATATGTAAAATAAGCTAGCTGGATTAGGTGATTGCTAATATCCCTCCTAGATCTACCTAGGATCCTACCATTTCTCCAGCTTACAATGTTCTCATCATCCTCTGAACTCCCACAGTACTTAAGAGCCTATACCACATAGTTTGGCATCTCCAACTTTGATTCTGATACATACTGTCAGTGTGATCCTGTGTAAGTAAGTCACTTAGTAGCTAATAAAATAATAGCTAATATTTATGTTGCACCTACTATGTGCTAGGCACTGTGCTAAGCATTTTACAATCATTATCTCATTATACTTATTATCTTGTTAGATCCTCACAACTGTAAGAAAGAAATAGGTTCTTCCAAAATGCTTCAAACCTATTTCCCTCTTACACAACAGCTCAGGTCTTCCTGACTCCAGGCCAGATGCTCTATCCATTGTGCCACTAGCTGCCTAAAATTCTTAGTGCTTAATATTATAAATTACAATGCAGGCATGTTGTTGATCTCCCTTGGGAGGGAGAGTTTCTGATACCCGTGATACTATCAACCAGTTAATCATCATTGATTCTTTTCTTCTTCTTCTTCTTCTTCTTCTTCTTCTTCTTCTTCTTCTTCTTCTTCTTCTTCTTCTTCTTCTTCTTCTTC